>NW_025335550.1:14990993-15168493 GCF_004798865.1 Varanus komodoensis | reverse complement strand
GGAGTGAAATCGTCTTTGAGGTTTTACGGTTGCTTTGTGAAGTTTTTCAGGCAGAGCACAACAAAAGCCTACTTTGAACGGGGTCAAAGGATTTTCAGGGGAAGAGGATGAGCATAAACAAGCCACCCTGACGGTAAGCTGGAAGCTTTACTGAAGGAGGGGGGGTGACAAGGGAAGTTTCCACTTTGGATTCAACTCTTCACATGGGCAGGTGTTTCTCCTTCAACTTTGGTATTTAAGAGTTCTTATTCTTCTGTAATCTGATGGGATTTTCAGTAAAAGAACTGCATTGCAAAGGAATGTCTTGAGTTTTGAAGACAGAAGGAAGGAGGGAAAGGACCGGCTTACAGCAATTTCCTGTACTTACCTTTCTGGCACCCAGACACATTAAATTATGCTAACACAACACATTATTTTTAGGATGAATCTGAAGCACAACACTCACCACTTTTCTCAAAGAAAGTATGTGAATATTTGCATTTTCAAATCTCATTGCTATTGTAAATGTAATAGGACACACCTACTGAGTCAGTATCTCAAGGGTTATTTTAGAGTGATTAGCAAGTTCACCTACTTTCTGCCACTGCCAAGGCAGTGATGAATTCAGGTTGCTGGAATGGCAGGAATATCAGTTAGGGAGAAAGATGCACTATAGGAACAAGCTGGGATGGCAAGGATGGGACCTATTCCCCTTTGCCTGGAGGATAGATAACTGGTGCTAGCTTTCATAACAATGATGGGCAAAGAAAATGCTGGTGGTGCCAGCTCCACATCATTGCAAAGCACCAGCAGATGGCATGTGCCATTTGAGAAACAGCATTCCCTTTTGTGTGACAGATAAAGCGAAATGACTTTCCTACAATAGTACCTGCTGTTCACAAGTTGTATACTCATTTAAAAATAAATAAATCTGCTACCCAATTAACCAGAAGCATTTTAATTGATCAAACAGTGCTTAATCAATTAATTGGTTTGATTAATCAACTAAATGGTTACACTAACACTTATCTTCCTTCAGGATTTAGAATTATCTGGTCACTGTGGCAGTCTACAAGAAATCAAGTTACAGAAGAAACTATCAGGTGGCATCATTTTTAACAAACACTGCAGAAAAATTGGCTGATGCTTAATTATATTATAGCCAAACCTTAAGTTTCTACTGGGCTGTTAAACTGAGTAATGCAACTTAAAATTTCTCTCACCTCTCTTCTCTGCTTTGGACAAATTTCATGAGAGTGTGAAGACACAGAACTAAGGGCTTGAAGTTGTTCTTCCAGCTGACTGACATGTCGTTCTTTTTCAACTAGTTGATTCTGGAGAGAAACTTGATTCTGCTGAAGCTGAATTTCCTTTGCTCTGAGTTTCTCAAAACTTATAGTCATTTCGTTGTAAAGCTGCATGAAACAAAAACAACAGTTTAAGAAGAATGGTCATCATGAATAAGGGCACATATTCATAAATGCCATGGATAAGATTTCTAATGATAACTGAATCAACAGTATTAAAACCTTACTGATCCTACTTTGCCAAATCCCATATAGATCTTTTATCATCACACAGAAAGACACACATCTTATTATTGCAGAACCATAAATGGCACTGTACAAGCTTTCCTTTCCATGCTGCTTTTTAAATAAATGGAAAGCCTCTTCTAGATATAATGTAGTAATTATATCAGTTTCCTTATCCCCAGAAATAAAAATTCTAGATTATTCAGCAAAGGCTATTGGCATATTAAATATGATAAACGCAGAGACTGTACCATTCAAGGTATGATTGGGTCTTATTATAACAGAAGCCAAAACCAAAAAAAGAAGGCCTGGCACTCCCCCGCAGCCCCACATCTTATCTAGCCATACTCTGTCACACCTCCAACACAACACACTTCTAGTATCAGCTGCATTGGGGAAAAAAAGAGCAACAGGGAGCAAAATGAAACAAGGCAGAAGGAACATATCTATATGTAGACAAAAAGAAGTTCTACAACACCCACTTTCCCCAGCTAGCATCTAATGCCAGTAGCAACTACAGTGATGCTGATGTTATTGATGTTTGGTTAATACACAACGAAGTGACCGTTTCCTAATTCTTTCCTGTGCAACATCCTAGCATATCTTATCTAGAATGGCTTCCAGAAATGAAATTTAAAAGCTGGCTGTTAGTTATATTAAAGCAGCGAAATCAGGATTCTTCAAGACATCTAGCTTGCCTAGTCAAATAATAATAAAAAAAAAGCAAAAACTTTCAGCCATACAGCAATGTAAAAGTATGTCTATATGTGCAGAGGACTCAACAAGTTTCATTCTCCAAATAAATGAAACCTGATAACAGACTTTACATTCCCAGAACAAATCAAAAGTGCAATATTCCGGGCCAAATGTCTCCCTTGCATTAATGTGCTGGCTGCAGGAATTAGATAAGGACTTGTTAGCAACTCCATAGGCAAATTCACAGAGGAAAAGCCTTCTACTTTTCCAAATGGCATTGTTCTTATCAGCATGTACACCCTATGATATATTGTCCCTTACAGCAAGATCAATGAACTTTTTTGGTGGTCAGATAGTCCACATACCCAATAGCACTTGTGACTGACACACTGCAAGTTCAACATACCAGCACACTATCTAGATAGTAATGTTATTTGCATAGACATTCAAGTCTGTCAGGACATAAACCTACATTAAGCAGCCTTGAACACAGGGAGTGGCAGGATACACATTTGAGATAAACAATACTTTTCAGACAAATTTACAACTTAATTCTACTCTTAATACATGTAGACTCAGTGTCATTCACTGGGACTTATTCCCAGAAGTGTAAGCATAAGAATGGGACTTAGGGAGAAAGCAATGATAGGAAGACTCCTTAATAAAAACAGAGGAGCTACACTGGATATGAGCAAGAGTCGACCTAATCCATCTTCCTGTTCACATAATAGCAACCCAGCTGCCTGTGGCAACCTGCAAGTAGGACATGGGTGCAATAGTAACCTCCAACTCATGTTCCAAGCAATTAATAATGGAGCGTCATCATGAGAATAATCACAGATAGATAATAACCATTATCTTTTATGAATTTATCTAACTCCCTTTTAAATCTATGAATTTCAAAATTAAGTATCTACAGTTGGACAGTACTTTAGTACTGAAGGTTGGGAAGTGATTCTCACAAAAAACTCCCTAAACTAGTCTTCCCCAACCTCATGCTTCCAATGCCTATCATGCCCACTCCGTTAGTCCATTCATTAGAGTTGAAACCTTTTGCAAGTCTTCTAGGATTGCCCCTGGATGTAGCCACAATGGAAAAGATGTGAGCATTCTTATTTGTAGATCCCAAAGTTGGAAATGAAGCCCAAACTGGAAAAGTGTGGTGCAGTCTATCAGTTCCAAACTAGTATCTAATTGGGGGTTACACAGAACCACTTCTCCTTACTCAAGACAAATATTCTATGCTAGAAGTCTTATAGACACTCCTTGACATCTATTTTATACTGTATTTATAGCTCTTCTCAAGAAAAGGAATTATTTTCTAAAAATGTATACAAACTATTTTACTGGTCCCAGACACACAAAGTGCTCCAGTAGCATGCTGGTTTTAATGAGACTCCATAGATTTGTCCTCACCTAAGACTCAAGGTGGTGAGTCTTAAATCAATACTAAGGATAATAAGACAAGAAGAGTTGCTCAGTCTCCAGACTACCTTATCAGAGTGCTTAGAAATTTACAGTTTAGAAGTTTTGTTTCAAAATGCAGTGCCTCCCTTCACTGAGGTCTTGGCTGTCTAGCTTCTTATTAATCAGTCTGATTGAAAATCTCATAAAGGAAAGCTGCCTCAATGGGCTAAAAGTAACACTATTTGCTCCCTCTGCAAAGAAAAACCAAAATAACTTTTCAGTCTGAATCCTAGAACCAAATAACGTTAACAGCAGCTCACATATTATGTATTCAGCAGCACAAAGTTAAGCATATTACACAAGTGCTTTCTGTCTTTCTTTCTTCCAATGGAACACGAAGAGACAGAATGACTGATACCCAAGGATGCATTATGTTGCCCAATCAACATGCAGTAGTCTTTAGCAGCCAATTTTCCTCTAGCACTTATTTAATAAATTTCTATACTGCCCAACAGCCAAAGCTCTATGAGTGGCTCACAAAGCACATTAGAAAAGATACATTGTATAAAAACATATTAAAACATCATTAAATGTGTACAATACAATATTTAAAGCTACTTATTAAACAGGTTAAAACACAGATTAAATAATAACTTAAATAAGAAGGAAAAGGAACAAGAACATATATTCAGATCTGTTAGCAGCTAGTAGGTCCCGGAAGCTACTTGATTGTCCTACAGTCACCCCAGGTGCTGAGAGGTCCAGGAGAACCAACAGGGTCACACTTCCCCCATCTCTCTCCTGGCACAGGTCATCATGCAGCGTAACCAAAGCTGTTTCCATTCAAAAACCAGGCCTGAACCCTTACTGAAATGGATCCAGATCATCAGTCTTGTCCAAGAGTGCCTCGCACTACTTGGCGTTGATCTTCTCCCTGGCCCAGCCAGCAGTTTCCTCCTGGCAAGGATTCAATGCGGACCCAGCTGCACAAACCTGTTCAAGTACCCTGTCAATATCCTTGAGCTGTACTAACCAGAACTCATCCAATGTAACTAAACTAACTCAGCCACTTCAACCTAAGTTAGTTTTTTACTTTCTCACCTGCAATGTCTAAATATTCCCTTTTTTTCAGAAAAAAAATGAAATATGATATATAACTTCCAACTCATGCAGCCATGACCACTTGCATTCTTTCCTTTTTTGAAAAGACTCTGTCAACCTGTCTTTAAATTTCAGCACAAACCATTTAAGTAGAACTTTTAAAAAAGTTATTGTAATGACCAAGCATAGTAAGTATCATTAGGATCAAGCATAGTAAAAGCAGCACTTTATGAGAGAGACTGGGCAGAATGGATGAAATTCCAGTATTTAAAAGAAAGATAAATCAAAGCAAGCCAGTATTACCCATTACTAAAAGCTGCTCGACCTAGCTGTAGGCCATAAGTGAGGGGAAGGATCTCAGCTAAATCCATAATATCATGCAATATTTTCTTCTTTGCAAACTACAGCAATGGTCTATTCAGGCTGCTTCTTCCAGCTGCAAAGAGCAGTAGAAAACAGTGATGGTGGTGATGCCATGACCAGGAACATAATGGCTATTTGTCATTCAGCTGCTGACCTGTGTGCAGCTCCTTGCCCTAGGCTGACATCATATTGTACTTATTGTGAAAACTGTTTTCCTACAAAGCATTGTATTAAGGTAGAAGAAAATGTATTTTTATAGAACTCTACATACTTTCTGATATGATATTGTTTCAGCTGTGTGAGCATCTTCCTGAGTTTTCAGTACTTTTTGTGCATCCATATTGAGAGCCTGAAGCTGCTGGATCAGCTCTGCCTGCTGTGCTGCATGTTCAGTGTTTTGTTTGTAGAGATTCTGCAGCTCCTGCAACTCCTTCCTGTGCAAAGCAAGCAAGAAACAAGAAACTTGAGCAAAAGAAGTACCACAATCATCTCAATTAAATAGTTGTGTTAGCTCTTTTTATGGAAAAACCTTAATTCTTATCTATGCTTTCCTCTCAGCTTAAAAATAGATATTATTTTTAAAGGTAATAGAGATGGATGCTTATTTTTTATTTTGCTTAACTTGGATCAACATGCCAGAAAACAATGTGACTGGTAAAATAACTGAATCTTCAAAGCAATACCAACTGTTTTCTTTCAGTACTCAACAAATTCTATTATTCCAAAATATGACATACAACTTTCACTAATATAAAGGTTTTAAACCTGTCATTTGCATCTTTTCATTGCATCTTTTTTCTCTATGCCCAAGAATATCTTCTCTAACTGATGATTAGCACTTCTTGTATCTGGTGAGGTAGGCTCAAGTTCATATATATATAAGTTCACAAATATATTCAAGTTCATATATTTCCCAAACTTTCTTTAAACTCCAGTGGAGAGTCCTGTGACAGCAGCAAATGAAAATGGAGTATGTCAAAATTTTAACTGTAGAAAGTCATCTCTCCATCATACTTGTAGCCCTGCTTGCACTTGTAGTGGACTTGTCTCGGACTGGACACACGGCATCAGTTCTCCTTTTGCTGACTGTAAAGGGTGGCTTTTTTGATTCACTGAAACGAGTACATCCTAATTATGTTTCAAATGTGCTGAGATTATTAGCATTGGTTCAAAGCCACCTGTCCTGCTCCTCAGAACATAGCTATTTGATAGTATAGCACTTTGCATTACTTAGTAGCCCCTTGTGGATGCTCTACAAAACAGAATAGAAGCTACCTGAATATTTGCCATTGTTTAAAGGACTTCAGAGTCCACTGGACTCTGATTTTCTGCATCCTAACTTTTATATAGGCCAGTATCTTACTGTGGGGTACTACCACAACATACACTTAGCTTAAACCAATGTTTTCAGACATTAATTCATGAATTTCATATCAATGCAGATAGAAATCTAAATGATATCAAATACCCAGATGGCAATGATTTCTCTTTCTTCCTGAGTCTGTAATTTGTTGTGAAGGAGGGCACTAGGCAGGGGATGCAGGCGAATTTTCTATGGGGTGTGTGTGTGCGCGCGCGTGTGTGAGAGAGAGAGAGAGCGCGAGAGTGAGCGCATGCGTGTGTGTCAGGAGCTTCAGGTCAGGAAGCTGCTTGGTTCATTCCCACAGCTGCTCAAGTCAAAGCCTTCTGCTATGCGAACTTTCACAGAAACTGCAGTCATTACATCGTAAGACGGGGTAGAGCAGACAAGCAGCAGGATACTGCAGCTGATCACAGGATACCTTTCAAAACTGAGCAGCTTTAATAGAGCCTTACAAAAGCTATAAAGAAAGGTACCTCAAAGCTCACCGTTTCAATCTTCAGATATGCATGAATCTATAAATTGTGGGGTTAATGCTCTGCAAGTAAATGTCTGATTGACAAAGCAGAACAAAGGACTAGGGCATAGGTGACAGATTTGCTAGTAAGTGCTTAGTTGCTGTTTCATCTGGTTTGGCACCCAGCTCAATTTTGTGAGGGTCTGAATACTGATCGACAGAATAAAACAGCATTTTGCCAACATAACACGAAACAGAAAGGGATGCACCCATTCCTGTTCTTATTGCACAAAAGGAAAGCCAAGAGAAGCATCCCCAACTGAATTAACTTGCTGACTTTGTAAAAAAAACAAAAACCCTGCATGCTGTATTTGATTACACTGAACTCTTCCTTGGTGTCTTTTGGTTCTTTCCTCACCTGGGCACCATAATTCTCACTGTGGTGTGCTACACCATGCCAAAGGAGAGACATTACAATGAAAGAGTCTAACGTGTCCATTTCAGAGCGTGTGCATGAGCAGGAACACATAAAAAAAAGAAACATGAGCTGATTCAGGCCTCAGAATCCATGAACAATCAACATGTAAGGAGGAGGAGCTGTGGCACAACTAGGCAGCATACAAATGTTTTGAATGAATGAACGAACGAATGAATGCTTTGTTCCCCTGTTTGCACACCTGCATCATTCTGAACTCATGTAGTGCAACAGTCAGAAGAGCAGCACTTCCCTTATCCTGGTTCCAAGAGCTCCCTGAATGATTTTATGGGATTTCTAATGGTATGAAGATCCTCCTCTTCAGATTGTCATCTTTCACAAATACAGGGGAAAGGAAACACGTGAAGGGAGGAAACTAGAGAATTCCCCCTTCCTGCATGTTGATTGGACACAAAGTATGAATGCAGTATCTCTC
This sequence comes from Varanus komodoensis, assembly GCF_004798865.1. Lineage (NCBI taxonomy): Eukaryota > Metazoa > Chordata > Lepidosauria > Squamata > Varanidae > Varanus > Varanus komodoensis. Next base: position 15,160,687 of record NW_025335550.1, on the reverse strand, counting down.
AGAGCATCCCTGTCAGGCAAATATTACATGGGCATGGAATTTCAGGACAGAATTTCAAGCACCAGGCTGTGCATGACACAACCAGTAAATTTTGTGTTGCAAACAGAACAGTAGCTTTCCAAACTTTAAATAAGGCAAGCATCATAGATGTGGCATTAGGTACATCTTGTCCATGACATTAATTGTCCTTAGCATAATCTTTGCTAATACCTTCTAGCATTGTATTGAGGCTTATTAATCATCTTTATTATAGGCCTTCTATTAGACTATAAAGGCCTAACAATGATTATCATGAAAATTCCTTCAACACTAAAGAAAAGATTTCCTGTTATTTCCTAATTGCATATTGAATAACATTCACCTTTCCACAGCTTACACTACTGTAATGTCATAAAAGATGACAGACGTATCTATGGCTATGGAAGTTCTGTTGATGCAACATACCATTATAGTCATTATATGGAAGAAATTGCCTAGAACAGAGTGTAGCCATTCCAAAGGGAAAGAATGGATAAATAAAAGGTCCATGTTTACTTGGACGGTCTCATTCTGTCCCAACGAGCAAGAGTATTTTTTTCTTTTTATGTTTTAATTAATTTTACATGCATAAAGAATACAATTAATAGTAATGAACATAATTAAACACTACTAATAAGCATAATGAAACAATAAAATAACAACACTGCTACCTCCACCTGGACCAACAAATCATGCTACTTAATATAAGATCATGCATTTATTCCGGTTGCCCCACTCCCACTTCCCTTCCAGAACTGCACTGACTCTTGTGCCAAGTAAGTGTATTTACAATTGCAACCCAAGTCTGGGGAAAAATCAGTTATACCAAACCCAAAAAGGGAGCTTGTCACAAATAGAGCTGCCAGGCTGTTGACGGGGACTGGGCGTTATGGTCACATGACTCCAGTTCTCCGTCAGCTTCACTGGCTTCCCATTGAAGTCCGGGCCCAATTCAAGGTGTTGGTAATGACCTATAAAGCCCTAAACGGCTTGGGTCCTGGTTACCTGAAGGAGCGCTTACGTCCATATATGCCCAGCCGGCCCTTGAGATCAGCGGGAGAGGCCCTTCTCCGGGAACCCTCCGGGAAGGAAATTAGGAGGGTGGCTACTCGGAGGAGGGCTTTCTCTGCGGTGGCGCCCAACTTATGGAACATGCTCCCCAGAGAGGTCCGCCTGGCGCCGTCGTTATTTGCTTTTCGGCGTCAGGCGAAAACCTTTTTATTTAAGTGGTATTTTAACTGTTAGTAGTAACTGATTTTATCTGGCCAGGGCGGCTTATTTTATATTGTATTTTTTGGATTTTTAATGTTTATATTAATTTATTGTTGTAAGCCGCCCCGAGGCTTCGGCGAATGGGGCGGCATAAAAATGTTTTAATAAAAATAAAATAAAATAAATATCACTCACACACACACACACACACACCATCTGTTGTGGCCTAAGCTTTCATGAGTGAGACCACAGTGACCATTCACAGCATCACTAATTTGTTAAATGTAGTAGAACAGAAATCTTGGTTTATACTAGATCCTAAACAAACAGAACCAAACTTAGTCGGGTTCAGCAACTTCTTAATAGATTCTCCATTTAAAATAAGCAGTAGATTCTCAGTAGATTTTCTCCTGATCCTCCCTTTGGCGGAACAATTGGACCATACAAAGTCAGCAGCAGAACATTCTGGAAGATAAATGTTTTCCCACTGGTGCCTGAATTGTGCCATTTTCTGAATGTGGCAATGTGAGGATGTGCAATGTACCAAGTTGTAGCATCACTGTGTTTGCACTGTCCATGCAAAGTTAATACCAAGCATCATCAGACATAACACTGGTTTGGTGGCTGGTGATGTGCTTGCTAGGGACTTCAGACAACTGTCATCATTGCTATAGTGCATCTTTTTTTACTGTTAGTAATGAGCTTTGGATATTTCTTCTGGGACAGCAAGAGGTATAAACTATTTACATTCATGTGAGTTTCATCAGCCATATTAATGGGACCAAAGGTTTGCCCTGCCTGTGCTTCACAAGCTTTCTTAGCTCAGGCTTTCCTTACACATCCCTCCCATTTCATAAATGTAGTGTTAATCCTCTTGATCCAACTTAAAATGTGAAAAAACCCTCAGATAAAGCTGAAATCACAACATTATAAACCTTTAGCAGTAGACTCCTGCTGACCTGTCAGACTTAACTCTAATTAAAAAGTGAAAGTTGGGCTTAAACTTTTGTCAGTTTCAGGCATTTAGCCTCTCAAATTAATTGCTTATGTTACTAATCATATTGATGTTTTTTGACTTTTAGTGGAGATTGAGAACTCTCTGACCCTACACTAATTAAAGGTGTGCATTTTAACTAATGTCCATAATGGAAGGCAAAAGGCACTGAGATAGTTTGCATTAACAGTAGACACCCTAAATGTACTCTGGAGTGCAAAAAGCACTGGGACAGACTTTCTACAAATCCAGACTATTTTACATTTCCTTGGATTATTCTCAAGAGAAGTCAACAACTTTCTCATAAAAGTGTGGTACATACCTTGTTCTGGTCACATCCAAATCTTTTTGTGTTAATTCAGTCTGCTTAACACCCAGCTGAGATGCCAGATCATTGCATCTACTCTGTAAGATTTCCATTTGCTCTCTTGCCTCTTTTAAATCAGCTTCCAAATTCTGGAAAACACATTATATACTATGAAAGAATTAAACTAGGAACAAAAGATTGTGCAATAATAAGAGGACAACAGCAGTGTAACTGTTTCAAGCATACTTGTCTAATCAGATTAAAAATATGAGATGTGCTTACCTTACAATCATAAAAACTGGCTTAGATAAAAATTAATATAGTGTAAAATACTACAATTACAACGAGGAAACTAATAAAATACAGCTAGGCAGTGGCTCTGTTCACACACAATGACAAGCTATGTCAGGAATGGCTTGCTGTGTGCAAAATCAATAAGCTTGTTGAAGCATGGTATGTTTGGTTACCTTAACCCCATGCAGAATCAGTGGCCTAGTCTAAGGTTTCCATGTTTTAGCATTACTTTTCATTATGTGTGAATTCATTTACGAAGTTTTTCCATAGTTTCTGCCATCGAGTTTGGAGGCAAGAGCAATCATGGTAGCAGCAGACGCTCCGACCTGCATTTTTTGTTGGCCTGTTCTGCCAGACAACTGCCAAGGCAGCTGCAGCTGCCCTCTGCCTTGCACTGCTTTTTCCCTGTCCACACCCTGCCTTCCCGAGGCCCAGCTGCAGTTCTGGAATATCCACAGCAGCAGCAGCAGGGCATTGCACAGCACCCTCTCCAGGTGCAGCCACTTGGAGACAGGCATGCTGACTGTCAGGTACTTCCTGACAGTTAGGACCCCAAGGGTATGGACTGAGCTTCCATGGGAGGTGGTCAACGCTCCATCAGTGAGGGTATTCAAGGACAGGCTGGACATGCACATGTCATAAGTGGAGCCAGCTTATGGGGTCAATCTAGATGGCCTGGGAGACCCCTTCTGACTTGTTCTGTTTCTCTATGTTTCTGTGCTTGACATTGCCGTCTGGGTGTTGCACTTTGCTCGAGTGGCACTCCAGAATGGCTGTATATGTGTTCTACTCAGGGAGCCAGGACTCTCTTCTTGTGAAGACATCTTTGCACAAGAGAAGCACACTGACTGTGTGCAGGCAGAGCCATCAGGGAGATTGTCCTGAGAAGCCCAGGTCTCCCACTCCCACCACTCCTATCTTGTCCCTGACATTCCTAAGGATTCTGAACTGTGCCCCCACCTCCTGCCACGGCTGCACAACCACCACATTGCTTCTGGTCAGCCAGAAAGCAGATGCCCACATGGGGCTCCCATGGAAACTATTCCCACAGGATGCACTCCCTCCATCCCTGCCATGGGTGCCCATGAAGATGCTCTCTGTGCACCTGGGTGCAGGGGGAGACAGCCCCTGGCAGCATATATGAGTTCTGCGCATGGGCATGTGTGGAGTGGACACCGTGCAGCAAGGGATGGAGTAGAGGTGGGTGTGTGGGTTGGCATGCATACTTGCACATTGGTGCGGCGCAGGACAGTGCAACACAGCAGAGGGAGCATTTCTGCAGTGCTCCTCTAGAGCAGCTCCTCTAGTGAGTGGCGGCTGCCTCACTGGGCAGCAAAAAACAAAAGCAAAAAACTGCAGCTCGCTAAGAACATGTCAAGGGGGGTGTGGGGGCCAGTGAGGGAGAGGCAGGCAGGGCTGGCAGGATTGGTGCATGTTGGGATTGCTTCCTAGCCATGGGGGTTGATGGGATATGTGCTACTATTTGCAAGTCAGATGGAGGTGCATGGAAACTACTAACAAGTAGTTACCACTCAAATGTGTGAACTCAGGACACAAGATAGACAACCACATGGTAACTATTCAAGTTATATGTGAATAACAATATTTATATTGTCCTGCAGTAATGCACACACAGTGGACAGTTCTGCTTGTTCCATCTGAATCTTAGAAATGCAGAATAGGAAAAATAGGTTGCTTTTCATGCTTTTTAAAACTGAGCCTTATTTTTCTCTAAAAAATAATCTCAGATTGTCTAAAATATATTAACTCCCAAAAAAACCACAATTGTAGGTATAGTAAAAATAGTTCAAATTAGTAAAATCAATTTTATAGGCCAAAACCAGGGGGAAAATAAAATAATTCAGCATAAAAACATGGAAAAGACCTGTAATCCACACTAAGAACTGTGGATAATAAAGTGGAGGAAATACGCAAGGATGAATTTGTTCAACTTTGGTCAGGCCAGGTTCAGAGGTGATTCTGCAATCTGTTGAATGGGCACACCATTATCAGTAAGAAAAGAAAAGAAAAGAAAAGAAAAGAAAAGAAAAGAATCCAAGGAAAGAAAAGTGGCAAAAAGAGGGCTAAGACATTGTCTGGGACTATATAAAAGACAAGAGGGTAAGTTGATGTCAATCATAACCAGTCAAACACAGAAAGGGTAGTATTGACAAATATTTGTGGTTTTACACACTGAATTCACACATAACATTAAACAATGCTGTGCGGTTACCATGCAGCATGTTACCTAATCTTCTGTTCCTGTGCTCACACATTTGCAAGGAATCTGATCATAAGTAGCTTCTGTGCACCTCCATCTTCCCTCCAAACGGTAGCACATTGTCAGTCCCTGCAGCTAGAAATCAATCCTAGCATCACTGTCCTGCCTCTCCTCCGCTGGACCACCTGCTCTCCTAAGCCAGCAGCCACTTTTTTTCCTCCTGCTACTCCAGGGAATCACCATCTACACATTAGAACAGGACAGTTGCTCTGTAGGAGCAAGAGAGCAACACGCCCTGCTGCTGCTGCCGCCACACTCCGCCCATGCATAAGCACGTACCGCACATCCACTCGCACCTCTCCCCCTCCCTTGCTTCACACATGCCTGATGCTCCCCGACCCCAGTGCAGGATTTGCAGATGTGGTGGGGGCCACCTCCCTCCTGCAGCCCAGCACATGGAGTGCAAGCAGCATGGGCACTGGTGCCAGAGATGGAGGGACTTCCCTGACAGTGCCTGTCTGGCAATCTTCCTGGGAAACTCCAGTGGCAGGCTGTCAGGAAAGGGACAGGAAAGGGGCTTGTGGGCATTCCCCTGGATTGTCAGGTAGAGGGAGGGAGGGAGCGAGCGAGCAAGCGAGGCAGAGGACCGGGACCAGAGCAGGAAATACGGGCTCCCTGTGAAACTCACTGTGGTGGCACTGGCCCATGTGCTGCCCATGCATTCCTCACAAACAGGAAGGCTTCCTTGAAAAGAGACTGGGGTTTCCCATGCAGCACAAGGGCCATGTGCTTACTGCTCCAGCAGAGGGCAATGATCAGGCAGGAGTGCCATGCTTGGCTACATCTGCAGTTGCTGTTAAAGGCACTCCTTTTCTTCCCTGCTCCACCACAATGCTCAGGCAGTGCATGGCGGCCACCACAAGGAGGCTCTGAGGAGGTGGAGCAACCGAGAGTGTGTACCAGCAGGGAAGAAAGGAAGCACAGGGACAGCCAATCAGTGCCCTGCTGCCAGAAGTTGCTAGGCAGATCAGGCCAGCGGAATGAGGCAGCTGGAGTGCTCCTGCTACCAAACTCACTGGCATAAAGGGGAGACCATGCAAAAGACTGTAAGTGGATTCACACAGAACAATAAGCAACGGTGAAGTGCAGAAACCTTAGAACAGGCCATTGGTTCTCCATGGGGGTTCATGGTAACCAAATAGGCCATGGTTCACCAGGCTTGCTGAATCATACAAAACACCAAGAGTCATCACACATACACATAGTAAACAGAATTTTAAAACGACTCCACCTATGCGAGCAATAAAACAACATATTATATCTTGGAAGCTCAGCTTTTTCTTTCATAGTCAGGTTTAAGTATTAGTTACCAAGAAAAATATTTAAGATCTCAATAGTCATGAATAGTCAGCCATTGGCTTAAGGTAAGTGTAGCAAATCAGCTCAGCAGCTTCATGTGCTGAAGAGAAGGTTATAAATAATGTTTTTTGTTGGACATGAAATTAAACAAAACTAATTTTAACTCTTATGCTAATATGGTACAATCAGGTCTTGGACTTCAATAAAAATGAACATGTGGCACTAACATAACCACAGCATAGCATTATCTCTTTTCCTGTGTGGCATGTGTGGTATTCAATGCAACAAGAATGCTACCCTTTCACATCCCTGAGCCTTCTGACTAGACCAACTCTAGGGAAGGTAAAACTTTCATGACACAAACCATCAATGAAAAAACCAAAAATTTAGGCAATAAAAACTTTCCTCCCCACATCTTTTTTGCACCAAATCAGATTAACAAAGCTATTGCACTATATCCAACACAGACAATATTTGATAATAATAAGTAGGTACAAAAAGGAATTTTGGGGAATGTACTTTCTCATATAAAATCTGCAAGTCTTTGTATGGATACAAAGCATATAGTATTTTAAAACAAAATTGTGTGTCTCATCATATCATCTTCCAAATAGCTTTGAATAATGCTTATTTATTAAGCTTCCACAGTAGCTAAAATCTCTGAAGGGCGATCATGTAAGCAGTGCTTTTTACCCCACTGTGGCTCCCATGTGTGCTTTCTTAGCTTGCCTTCAAAGCCTCCCTCATAATAAGGAAATGTGTCTTTCTGGGTTAGATATTTCCTGCACAAAGTTGAGGTCTACCAGCTCCAACGATGAACAACTTTGCAACTCTTTGGGCCTTCTCCTCATAGTTTAGATACTGGCAGATCCAACTGCCTCAAAATTTACCTGTGTGTTCTGTGGAGAAACAGAAATCATTCTATCCTATCTCCTTTATTCCCCAATCTTTCTGCCTTCCCTTTTTATATCTCCCGTAACCACACTAGTTCAAAGGATGGAGTCATTTCCTTTGGGTATCCCGAGTGTTCTTATAGTACAATACTAAGGCAATGAATCTGTTGTCTCAGACTATCCTTAGATAAATGTTCATTCCTGGTTGTCATAACTCCCAGCCCAGGCCCAAAGAAGAGTAAACAGATAATTTCTTGTTGTTTTTTACAAAGAGGATTACAGTAGCTTGAGAGTTGCTATCAAACAAGGTTTGCTTTGGTAGGGCAGCCATGTATATACAAATAAATTAAATAAACTTTTCATTTACAAATAAGTTGATATTAGGTGTCAGACATTCTTTTACTATGACAGTTTTTCACTCTGTAAATAGCTAAAATCATAGACCTCGATTGTGGGTGCCACAGTCTCCTAAAGTTATAGAAGCTTTCTGATTTAGATCCTTAGAATACAAAGCATAAAAACTGTGAAGAAAAATCAACAGGTAGCCAGCCTGTAGACTATACATGCTGAAAAAACACAAAATATAGAACGTGAATGTAACTGATATGGCGCTCTGGAGAAAATCATTCAACATAGTATTAGTACAGCATAGTGGTTAGAGCATTCTACTGAGGCTTGGAATATCTGGCTTCTAGTCCTCATTCAACCATATGATGCACTGGGTGGTACTTTGGCCCAGTCACTCACACTAAGCCTAACCTACCCACAAGGCTGTTGTTTTGAAGATAAATGGAGAGGAAGAGAACTGTGTGAAGCTGCCTTTGTTTCCCTACAACATGGGTCCTCAGACTATAGCCCAGGGGCCGGATCCGGCCCAGCATGACCATTTATCCAGCCCGCCATGCCCACTTGGGCGCACGTGCACACGCCCCAGTGCCGCTTCCCACCTCACCCCGCTGCGCGGGGAGGCAGCAGTTTGCTTGCTTGGTGAAAATAATCTCCAAGCAAGCAAGCAAGCAAGCAAGCAAGCAAGCAAGCAAGCCGCTGCCTGGTGTTCCTGCCTCGCGGCGCGTGCCCACATGCACTGCCCCCGCCCACCACCAGCACCACCTTTCTGGCCCGCGCCCAGCACCGGCAGCTTTCAACTGGTCCCCTGGTGGAAAAGTTTAAGGACCCCTGCCCTACAAGAATAAGAACATTGGGGTATATATGTAATGATAATAATATCATCACCACAAATTAAAATGGAAGTTCATCCTATCAAATGGCACTGTTTCTTCCTGGACTTTTTTTCCACTATAAACCAAGATGGTTACAACTGACTGTCATTGATCCATGAAAAAAAAGTAGAAACTTGTGCATTTAAGCCAACTTCTTATGCAAATTAGCACAGATTTTTTGTAACCAACATCTATGTGCCATAGCAAGCCAGCCAGCACTTTGAATGCAAAACACATACAGAGCAAATGTGCAAACTATCAGAAATCACTGCCTTTAAGAAATGTACACATTCTAGATTGTGGATAACCAAGTTAATATATTATGTCCTTTATTTCAGCAAAGCTCTCTGGCCCCAAAGGCCACATTAGGCAGCATGGGGCGGGGGGTGGGGGGGACAGGCCCAAGCATATGTCTACATACAGGCACTAATAGACTAGCACCCACAAATACCCCTTCCCCTTACCTTCCATTGGAGATAAAGGGTTGACTTGCTAATGCCAACAAGAGAAACCTTTCCTTAGCTCTGGTCTCTACTAAGATAACTGGAGGGATGCTCTAACCAGTGCAAGCAATTTAATCCTTTCCTTAGCTCAGATCTCTTAGATAAGCAAAGAATTCATCTGGTAAGCACTAGGAAGGGAAGCACTACATAGAGCAACTGCAACTTTTTTTGGAGGCAGATGAGAGGTTTGGAAGGCATCAGAAATCCCTTGAGAGGCCACCAGAAATGACTTGGTAGGTTACACCTTTTACTCTTCTGGATTACAGGAATGCTCTTGAATATTCAGAGAAAGGCTAGAGTTTACAATGTGTGTGTGTGCATGCAAACAAAATCTTTGAACAGCAACTGAGAGAAGGCTAACTGTGTACTTGAAGAATGGACAGCCTGAGGAAAGGGAGCTGAGGGAAAGACAAAGGTGGTAGTGGTGAAGTGCACAAAATGGACAGGGACAGGGAAGTACTCACAGGGAAAAAGACTGAAAAGATGATGTGAAGGCAGCCCTGAAAGGCAGCAACAGTGACAGAAAGAAAGATCCAGGGGGCAGAGGAACATCAAAGCAGGGAGAAATCAAAGCCCAGGAACTAGCTGGGGATGTGGGACACAGAGAGAAAGAAATTGAACGCACATTTCTTCAAGAGGTAATGTAGAAAGAGAATGAGAAGGGAAATGAAAGGCATGGTTGGAGGTAGCAGAAGGTCACCATGTAGAGATTAGGGAAACTGGAGGTGAAATCCAGGTAACTGCTATCCACCAACACCAGCATTAATTTCATATGGCAGTCCTAAACTAAAGGTTTAACCAAATTTAATGGTTTTTACTCACCAAGGGTCTGGAACTGTGTTTTTGTGACTAGGAATCTATCCAAGGTATCAGCAGCATCACTAAACTACAGTTCCCAGGATACTTTAGGACAAGCCTTAGAAATAACACTTTTATACATTTGTAGTGTAGAAATGTCCACAGAGATGTCAAAAATTCATTCACTACCACACAATTTATTAGTAACTCTTTTATGTGGGAAGAAATAAATCTTTCTAAATAAGTCAGTTATAAAACTTATAGCTTATCTATCCTTGGGCATTTATTTAGTCTAAACAGTTTAGATCTTAGGGAACCCTAAGCATATCACACACCAATTCTATGACAAATTCCTAGAAACAGATATATACCAAGTTCTGGACATATGAGGCATCTAATAAAATGAAAAAAGAGCCAATACATTTATCATAAAAATAAAATGTTTAAAAAAGATCTTATCATAACAGTAACTTATCATGAGTGGGAGCCTCTAACGATTGATACGAAATGCATTACAGAATTTAGGAATATACTCACTGCTGTGTTCATTGCATTAACATTACACCAATGAAATAAACACTGAAATCCTGTGCACATTTTCCAGGAAGTAAATGCCACTGATCTCAGTGGGGCATACTTCCAAGTAAACATGTTTTGGCTGGCTAACACTGGAAAGAAAATGCTTGACTGAATGGACCTTTGGGTCTGATCCAGGAGAGGTCTTCTTATATGCTTATGCAAAAGACTGGGCTGCCAATCTCATTGAGAAGGGAAATCCAGGAGTGACAGGATCTTTCTGACTATTTTTAAAAATAATGTTTATATTTGAATGAAATATCTTTTACTATTTAATGATTACATTTTAGGGTGGCTATTTGAAGTCAGTTTCCTGCTTTGCTACATCAATTTTTAAAAAGCTTTGGGTCCTCAGTGAAGGAATGTAAATGAATGTCAGTCCCCATTGGTAGTTATGAATATATAACTTGTTATTTAAAGAAAATAACATGTAGCAGAACGCCTCTGAGAAGATGGTTCTGAAATCACATCCAGGAGCCTCTTCCTTCTCATACCTTTATTTTTGCATCGATGCCAGATTTCTCTATTCTCCATTGTGCCTCCCGCTTCCTCAGTTTCTCCAGGTCATTTAGCAGGTCAGTATAGCGTGTACTTAATCCCTCATTTTCCTCCTCCAGATTTTTTATAACCAGTCTGCTTTGCTCATCCTTTCTCACTGCACACTCCTTAGTGTCCTGTAGAACAGTACCACAAGGGCCGATAAACCAAAAAAAAGGGGGGGGGGAGGAAAGGGGGGAAAAAAGGAAAGTGAGAACTAATCAGCAAATATAAACTGTGCAGTTTTACCCTCACAGCAGCTTCCTCCGTATTTGATGGCCAAGGTCACCTGTGTACTTTTATTGGCCTCTTTCATGCAGGTGGAAGGGTCATATTTTTTAGCTGGATGACAGCTTTGATGAGTACACATTTGCAAAGAGCCCATTAATTGATCAAGCTGCCTTTGATGCTGTCCCCAGCTATTTTTGAGACCCACACAGACATATCCTCCCAGACCTCGGCTTTATCAATTAATAATGCCAGTCCCATCAGAATCTAATTACATGAAGCCACATCTTCACACTCCTACTTTCTTTGCTCCATTTCCATCATTAACTATTTATCGGAAAGTTATAAAGCGTGGATTCTTCACTTTAAAGCATCTTTCTCTGAGTTTTGTGCGTGAGAGAAAACTGGAAGGTACAGCCTAAGGCCTAAGGCTATACTTCCTCTGAGCTTGTCACTTTCCATGCCACAAAGACGATGCAGCTCAAAGAGCTACTTCAAAGCTGTGGCCATCTTGGTGCTATGTATGAGTGAATATACCTTAAGTTCCTGGATTTTATCTTTAAGTTTCTGCTGTAAGATGCAGAGTTCGTCCTTCCAGGCCATGTTTTCCCCATCGATAGCAATCTTTCTCTGCATCAGGCTGTTTATTTCTTCTTGTTGCTCACATGCTCTCTACAAAAGGTTAAAAATGATTAATTAAAAAGAGGGAAAAGCAATGCATTCAAACAACTACTTCAAACAATCAAAGATTTTCATTTTACTTGTGCCAAGTCCATTTACAGTTTTTGCCTGCTATTTACTCACACTTTCCAATCCAATGCAGAAGTGTTTAGTGGGATCATATTAGTCAACTAAACTATTATATTCCTATCTAGCAGAGACAATGCTGCACAAAAGTCTATATTTGAATAAATAAGGGAGATTTCAGTTTTATTTTCGATATTTTTAAATGATGATTATAATAGTTCCTGAAAGCCAGGAATCTTAAGTAAAGAAATGATGCACAGGGGATAGTACTGTTGTCTAGCCAAGTCCTTGTCTGACCTATTATCTCATACAATAGAGCAGAATAGTTACTTCAGAGCCTAGCAACTTTTTATTGTCTAAAGAGCAATCCAACCTACGGGCATGATGGCTCACGACATTTGGCATCATCACAGAGGTTTGAAGCCCAGCAACTCTTGACTGAAGTGTATTTACGTTTGCAGTATTTCCAGTTTATGTCCTAGCTAAACTGACATTTTAGAAGTCAAATATCACTAAAAGATAGCTCTCTTTAAAACATTCTCTCTCAAATATTAACTTCATGTAAAAGTATCCAGTGTTTTTAAATGTCATTGAATGTGTTCCTCTATGCACATGCACAAATTTGAGCACATTCCCATACTATGCATTCATTAAAGAACCTTTTGATTCTTACAAGAAGGCATCTGGCAGAGAAAACCCAATGACTGACTGACTGACTGACTGACTCTCTCTCTCTCTGACACACAACCCCACCCCCACCCACCCACACTCTTCTTCAAGTAATGGAGGAATTTTTTAACATAAGCAAGAACTTAAAATGTGTGCTCATTAATCTGGGAAATCAACTTGGTAGAGAACTCATGGATCAAGACAAATATGAATATATACAAACAGACAAGAAAGCTTGTATCAATGGATGCAAAGAGAACTGGATCATTGGGAAACTGGCTTTGTTCTTTTTCTTGGCTGCTGAAACCATAGCCAGTTGGAAGGACTGCTGAAGAGAGAAAGAAGTGTGTTGCACACAAGTGTACAAGGATTCCAACCATCCAATTAAATTGTAATGAGTAGCTGGGAAGAATAGTAGCCACGATAACAAAAAGGAATCCCAGCTGCCCACTAGTTGCCCAGGGAAAACTGCACTAAGTAGCTGAGGCTTCAAACAAATACAATCCAAAATTATATCAAATTAACAAAAATACATACATAAATCAGGGAAGGGAAAATATACCGATTTTTTAAATAATTTGATCACATCTCAACATGTGTTTAGGCAAGAATTTATGTAGCCAGACTTTGATGACACCGGTTAGAAGTATCATAGGAGCTGTAAAACCTTCAGATCCTATGCCCTGTTTTCTCTGTGGGTTTACTGATGGGAGCCCAAGTTTGCTTGACTCCCAACAGCCTAACGGCACTTCTTCCAATAGTGGAGTGATGAAGAGACCAAAATGAGTTTCAGTAAGCATGGATTCTGATGGTACTGGTTCAATATCTACACATGAAGTCTGTAGCAATGGCATTGTTTATGCACCACTGAGGGAAGAAATCCTTTCAAAGAGAGTTTCAAGAGACTCAAGTTTGACATTCAAAAGTCACAAAGAAGTTATAGGAAGACTTTAGGTGACAACAAAAGCCATGAAAGAATGGAGTTGAGATAACTCCTTGAAAATGTCATCTTCTACATAAAGAGAAAAACTAGGCATGCAACAAAGAGGGGGCTGTGCTAGCAGCTATTCTGGAGCTGTTTTCCTTTAAAATGTGGAAAGCTTTTCAGTTTACACCGGAGTATTGAACTGATCACTTCAGGCTGGAACATGCCTACATAATTGTATTATATAGATAGATATGTTGCATAGATTTGCTTACCTTAAAAACTACTGAATATTTATAGTTCCACTTAAGTTAGCATTGCTAGATTTGACCTTGCATATGTGACGAGCAAAGCCTTTTAAGCAAGATTACTTTGCTGCCAACTTTCTCACCTTGGCTTTTCTTATTGTTTCACATTTATGTTTTGACTTTAGAAGATGCATCTATTTGCATATTCTTTCCTTATAATCCGATTACAGCTATTATTTTACTCTGTTTTATATATTTTATGTCTATTCTTCTATACTGCACATTAGCAAAGACATTTGGGCAATTCAGACAATAAAACTTAAAACCATAAAATAAGTGAGATGATAAAACATAGTAGAAAAACCAAAAGATTAAAGCAAAGAAAAACCAAAGTAGAAACAAAGATAAAATCTACTAGCAGCAGAAAAATCTAAAAACACATTTTTTTAAAGCAGGATTGCTAAAATGTCTTGGAAAAGAGGGTCAGCTATTGGGCAATATAAAATGTAACAAATAAAAATTATTTACCTGGTGCCAAAAAGTCCACAACTTAAGAGCCAACCACTCCACCACTGGGGCTCCCTCCAATAAAAAGGCCCTCATTAAATTCAGTACATTTGGAAGGGCACTCAGAGAAGGATATTTTTCATATGCACATGCATATGTGTGTATTTTGCATACCTAAAATCTCAGAATACCTCAAACATATCTGTACAACCTCCTTGCTTCTCAGTGGCCCCGCTTTAGTCTCAGTCTTGCTGCAAACAGTGACCTAAGTTTGCATTTAAAAGTAATGATATTAAATATATATATATATGTATATATTGTTTAACCAATGCCTAGCCTGACAAGGCTCATGTTTCTTACTTTGTGAGGGCCTGCTTCTAAAAATCATGCTATATTTCTTACAATTGTTCAAGACTTAGACTTGTAACAGGTAGACTTTTCACTTTATGAAATATTTCCATTTTACCACTAATCATTTTATTGAGTTTCCCTCTTCCAGAAAATAAAGAAGTTAATACTACAGTAATTTCTTCTATAATTTGATTTTAATATAATCAAGGTATTTAAAAATGGGTCTACTAAATAGGCTAGATAACAGTTAAGAATGAGATGTTTTAATGTTAATTAATGCTCAAAGCTAGAGTTATGTTTCTTTCAATTGGACCTATTAAAAGGGGTTTTAATATAGATTTGCACAGCAAGCCAAAGATTTTCAAGTGGAAATAATGAGGCAGCTAGTACTGTTTTAACCCCTCTGGAGTATAATTGGTTGATAAGGTTTTGAAAGATTACAAGGTCTAGGACAAAAAGATTAGCTTTAGTCTCTTCAGATCAAAACTGAAAGCTAATTAAATAACAGTGCTATAAAACAGAAGGTAAAGGTTTACCATACTTTTATTCATTCTTAATTTTCATCTCCTGAGAAAAAACAAGCATCTTTTCTTTACATTTATTTGGATCTTTTATTGCCAACCTGAAATAACATTAAGGCCACCAACAAACAGAATATGTGATATAATATCTTAATGTTAATATCCTAGTCACTTAGAAAGAGAAGTGACTTGGGGGCTTTGATACTGAACCTCATCAATCCAGTAATGGACCTATATCAACACCATGGTATTCAGAGAAGTTGAGGGCAATGGACACTTACTCTAGTCGTGGCAAAAGACTCAGGACAAGCATAGTCAACCACAGGTAATAAATCAGAGCTTACTCGATGGCAATAATGGTGAGAAATAAATCTTTGCTATTACCACTTTGACTGAAAATAGTCCACCCCCACCACCCCATTTTTAAAGTATCTGCATAAAACCACTAGGGGGAGTGGTTCAGAGGTCTCTGTCGAAGGTAGATGACACATATTTCTAGCTCTTATTTCTATTTACTCATCTCAGGTAGGCTGTGCAATAATGAATAGATGTTTAAAGGAGATTATGGGATAGATGACAACAAACACTTTGGGAGTTAACTTAGATAAGACAGTATGTGAATAAGGAAATTGCTAATTTCAATGGTGTACAAGTGGTCTTGGATCTGATTCTACCTCCCTTACAAGACTGACTTCACAGCATGAGGGTCTTCCTGCATTTGGCATGATCTGTGGATACCTGAAGGGCTGCTTCCACCTGTATGGACCTGCCTAACCTTAAAATAAGCCATAGAGGCCCTATCTTCAGGTCTGCCATCAAGTTGTTAGACTGGTAGTACAAGTGATGGGTCCTTTTCAGTGGCAGCTCTGTCCCTATCTAACTCATTCCCACAAGATGCCTATTTGGCTGCTCTTCAGTTGCTTTTAAACTAGACTTGTGTCTTATCCTGATGGTCTGGACTGAGGCAATTTTATGCTGCTATCATATCACATTATAATGTTTTGGCGTGTGTGTGTGTGTCTGAATGATTGTTTACCTTTTATATCTGTATGTGCTGCAAACCAGTTTGTTGTGGTATATAAATAAATGGATAGGATGATAAGAGATTTTGCCTTGCATTAGTAAGACACTAGTTCCCAGAACAGAGGCATTTCTGCCAACTGTATATGCATTTGAGCATTATATTTGACCATGTTAACACACAACTCAGGCCATTTTGCATGGAAATAAAAAGTACTTTAAGAACTGCTCCAAGAGTGCAATTTTTTTAAGAGGATGGGCATAGGAAGGGCCCTGTATGGTATGGTAAACTGGAGTAGAGCTTTGGGGCTCAACTAAGGCAAGTGACTACCTCTGCTTAACCCATTTCCCAGTCTCTGTTTGAGGGTAAGTTAGGATAACCCTATAAACAACACTATGAAATCCCTTTCAAGGCAAAGCAGCATAGATATGTAATAGATATTTTGCACAAATGTACAATTTTGTATTGAGTAGTACAGCTGATAAAATATCTACAACACAGAATTCTGGATAACAAGTCTAGTTTTACCACCACATTTGGACAGGCTTAATTAAATCTGCAAAGCTTCATTTATTAATTGGTTTGCACAGCACCAAGGTGATAAGGCATGTGATAAAGCATGGAAGTAAATCTCAGACTTGTTTTTTTTCATATTAACTGGGGCTTATAGTCTGATAGACAATTGCACATGGGGGCTGTACTTTCAAGTACACAGGGGCAATGCACACATTAAAGACATGTGTGAAAAAGCATGAGCTTACTTATCAAAGCAGAAGACACTGTTTTACAGTTTTACTACACATGCATTTCAAAACGTATGGGAGTGTTTCCCTGAAATAATGCAGTAAGAAAACAGCTTGGGCAATAAAAGCAAACTTTATTGAAGACAGTGATCTTCAATAAAAGTACCAATACATGGCCATATCAAAACTGACAGCAGAGGGCAAGATATGAAAGTTCAACATCAGCAATATTAATAGGGGGAAACAGAATGCTTAAACCA
This sequence comes from Varanus komodoensis, assembly GCF_004798865.1. NCBI lineage: Eukaryota > Metazoa > Chordata > Lepidosauria > Squamata > Varanidae > Varanus > Varanus komodoensis. Next base: position 15,143,535 of record NW_025335550.1, on the reverse strand, counting down.
ATCTATCTTCCTTAATAAACATATTAATGAGTGCCATATAATAATATGTTGCATCTTGAGATGGCGTAAGTATGGCTTGAGAATAATTTTTCTACCTATGACATAATTACTCAAAGCAGTCAAGCATTTTTAAAGTTAAATTAACTTATGCAGTGAAAAATACATGCTACAACACATCTAAGCAAATCTCATATTATTGAAACACCAAAAATTAACAACGGTCATCCATGAAATGGTTCCTGGCTAGTGGAAGATGATACAAAAGGACAAGGCAAATACCTATCACAGAAAGAAAAACCAATATTTAACATCAAGACAGTTTCCATTTCGCTATGCAGCAATGGGTCACACATTACAATGAAAAGGAAGGTTACATTTTAACAATATAACCTAAAGAAAACAGTTGTATCAACAATGGAAATGAAAAAGGAACAGTTAAGTGAGATAAAGTTCTGTTTGAGCTATCAATCATAAGGAACGAATTAAACTTCAGTCTGTCCAGAATAGCTGAGTTACCTCAGTTCTATGGAAAGTACCTACCGGTTATTACTCATTTAAACAGAACAAGCAAACTGATGCCCATATTGAAGGCTTGTCTATGCTTCAGCATACCTCACTTTGGAATGCAATACAGAGTTAAAAAAAAGCTTAAGCAGACTTCGGATGCAATCCTGTGCATGATTAGACAGAAATGGTCCAACAACTCCCAACATTCCCCATCAAGACATGATGGCTAGGGAATGCTGGGAGCTGTAGTACTTTTTCTTACTAAATATACATAGGATTGTTCTGTTAGTTGTGCCTGGGCAATTGACGCAGATATGTTACAAACCTAGGAAAACTTGGCTTTCTTCAGAGAAACAATCTGAATCATGCCACCCTAGATCTTCCCCTCAAATATCAGTTTTTTTTCAGATAATTCCACTGTATGCAATGCACATTAACACCAGCTTGAAGTATGCAATTACTTCCAGTAGTTAACATGCACAAGCTCTGGAACCAATCATAACCTTTAAAACACTATCAAGTATTATTTTTCTCCAATTAGTTTACACATCTTTGTGCCTATGATGAAGACACATAATTTTACTCAAAAATTATACCATTCCAATATTACAAAACACAATTTTCCCCCTTGGAGAGAGACAAAACAAGTCTGAAAAAGATGCCATTGAAGATAGTTGATTTTGTTGTAAAAATTAAATAAAAGTTGTGTTCGTGTATTTAAAGGTTTATAACCTACTCCTGCCTTCCCCGACATGGCCCCTAAAACACCCCTCAGCACCCACAAGGTCCCTTGCTGTTACAGAATTTTTTTTATTTGTGATGTGCAGCCAGGCACACTATAAACAAAACACTAAACTCCAAGTATTTGCCATTTTTATTGCTCCAGTGTTCTTAGGAAATGAAGAAGCTGCTCAAGTACTGTTAAATTTTTGCTCTTGAAGCACATCCAGTCATCTATTAAACTGTTTTTTTTTGGTGGGAGGGGAGAAAAAAGGACCCGCTGCTGCCTCGCAAAGTATGGAAAGGGCAACAGAAAGCAAGGGGGTGAGAGGAGACAGGAAGATGTGTGTGCTTGGGCATGCACATGATAGGTTGTGTGGGGCAAGAAAGAGAAGGATGTGGGTGAGGATCTTTTGGAGAAAGACAGAAAGTCATGTTCTTGGACCAGAAGAAAAGGAGACAGAGTGAAGGGGCTGCCAAAGAAGAAATGAGTTAATTGAATAGGAAGTGGTAGCAAATGAATACAGTCCAATGTACTACTACTCATAATAATTAGAGGAAATAATTAAGGAAAATTTGTTTAGAGATGATTTGGGCAGATGGGTGTGCCTCCTGTGAAATGGGTGGAAACAGTTTGCAGTAGAAAATTGTAGGATCCAGGGAATGGTTTTGGTATTCTTTTTATACCTTGTTGGACAAGTTATTTGTCATTTAGCCTCACTGATTTACCTTCCGGGAAAGTGATTTTTTTCTGCAGGAGTATAGTTTGTGACAGATTACCTCCTCCATGGCTACCATGTTGTAACAGTACCCACTACACTTTCTCAAAAATCCAAATGTACCCATAGTTCCAAAAGGACTGGAGACCTCTCACCTTCTCTATCCCAAGTGCTTGTGGCAGTTTTCTGTTAAAGAAGGGGGCCAGCGTTAATGATTTTGCTAACCCCTATGTCAAGTAGACCAAATAGCAATGCACAAATAACAAATGCCAATTAGCTACCTAAAAGATGTAACAGAATATTCATCATGAACTGTGGGTCACCATGCATATACAATTTAGTCTTCCTAAAGCTACTAATTATAGCCCAATGACTGTGCTATAGCTTTAATATAGATGTTTTCCCACTAGTAACTATAATTATATAACCATTGATTAGCTTATAGTAATTTGCAAAAAATATTAAAAAGCCAAAAACATGTAGAGTCACACAGTTTTTATTTTGAGAGGTGTTTCTTTGGTTATTTACATCCTTGTCAGATAGCTTTATGAAGTTTCAGTGTACTTGCTATATGTGGTTTATGCAAAAACAAGTTTTGCTTGGTTTGGTCAGAAGATAGATGTTACCTGTCTCATTCAACTGTCACAAAGCCTGAACCTGCTCAAAAAAGATGCATTTGGAAGAGCTAACCGAGACAGAAAAAACAGGTGGCTTTCCCCACTTATCTTTTATATATATATTAAAAATAAAATAAAAATAAAACATTTATATGCTGTCCTTCACTATCGCATCTCAGGATGGCTTATATGCTAACTGTAAATCTTCTAATGCAGGTAAACCCAAACTTTCTGCTATGGAAGCCAATAGGGAGTACAGTTACCTGTGTCAGTGAACACCAGGCACTTGGCTCTACCTCTCGCCTTTGTTCACCAGACACTGGTAAATCAGTTCTTTCTTGTGAAGGAAAGTGAAGCCAGATGCATCTGTACAAACTAAACAGGAGGAGGAGTCCCAACATTATAGATCAGAGCAAACAGTGAGTGTACAACCAATGACATGCCCTAGGAATGGGTAACCAGGGCATGTAAAATAGTAATAGCATCGAAAGTAATATTATTAGCATCGAAAGTAATATTATCCCTTCTCAAGTATTTAATAAATAATTTCTAATTAGCTCCTAGTTATAGGAACTTCCTGCTGTGCCTCGTCTCTACACAGACACCTGGCAGCTACTCAGTGCGCACATGCACAATGCCACCCCACACCATCCCTATCCCCATACCTTGGGGCCCACAAGCAGGGTCTCAAACAGTGAGCAGTGGAAAACCACCTGATCCTGTGAAATGTGGTCAAGCTTTTTGTCGCAGCAGGACTCCCCATCTGCCAAAAGCCGCTTGACAGAAATGCAACCACATCCAGCCTGAGATATTGTGATGCTGTTTCAAGGGCATAGTCTTCAGAAACAAAAAAGCCAAAAAAGTCAGAAATCAAAATCATGTAGGTCACTTTCAGAATTCAAAACATACCAGCATGTTGCCGATTGGAGCCACCCCTTAGCTGGCTTTGTCCCTGCATCTTGCTTTGGTAAGGATGCAATTTTTAGCTGTCTTTTGGCAGTCATGGCCTGTGACCTCAAACTACCTACCACACGAGCCCAGTCTCTAGGTTGTCAATCTGGTGACCATACAGTAGGACCAACAAGTAGCAACTCTCCCTGCTCAGATTGTTGCTCACTCACTTGTCTTTCATTACACTTTTGACATTAGTGCAGGGAAAGCATAGCATACATAGTTCAGCATACTGGCAGCCATCTTGGCTGTATCATATGATCACTGTGTAAAGCTCACAAACTCCCCTATGAAGCATCAGTTACTACCCTCCCTACTAATTATAACAGGAATTAGCCCATTATAACTGAGTTCACATCCAAAAGGAAACATGTCTTCTTCTAAACATTTAACAGACTTGGTGCTTCTATCATTGCTAGTGTTCTTCCTGAAGCTTCCTACTTCTTTTGTTACATCTTAAGAATGAAAAATGATTGTTTGGTTCAAATGATTTATGCTTTGAAGTGGGGAGGGCTGCAGACTTGTTATCAAGAAAAATAACTGGTCTCTTCCTTAAAATGTGAGGGACACAACTGAAATCTGGGAAGGGTTTAATGAAGATGCATGCGATCTCCAGCTGAAATCATAGTTTCGAAGTAACAACTTATAGAACGGCAAAGAGTTGTAGTGGTCATAGTTCTGGACAGGCCAGGGAGAACTGGGTTCTAAATCCTGCTTAGCCATAAAGCCCGTTAAAGACCCTGGGCTGCCCTCCCAGTTCTGGGCTAATGTATCTCATTGGTAGCTTGTGAAGATAAAATCATGCCGACCATGCATACAGCTAAACTTCACAGGAGAATGATGGAGTAAAAATGTTATAAATAAAAGAAAAATGCCATGTTTCAAGATAAATACGTATTATGTATCTCAACAGACTTTGGTAAAACAGTGCATGGAAGTGAATAAAGTAAGGCAACCTGCACACATGATCACTGGTTGAATGTACATCAAACTGCAATTAAGCCAGCATTTTTCAAGTGCTTTCATAGGCATGCTTCACATTTGGAATAATCATGTGAAAAAAATCAAGATAAGAATGTCTTTTAATGGTTTTTGAGTAGATCCTCTGCTGCTTCCAAGTGGCTGTGTTTAGCACTAACAGGGTTTCTGAAAATGGAATGTTAATAAGAGAGAAAAATGGTCTTTTGTAGGGAATTATATTAGGTTTCAAGGTGTCCTGCACTTCTTTTACTGCTTCAGTTTTAAATTAATGTGTTTATGTGTGCAAAATAATTAGCAAATATTTAAGAATAAATCTAAGGCTGCAATACTATGCACATGACAGTGAAAGTATGCCTGCCTGAGAACATTTTTAGTAAACAATGGCTCAGGAGGCTCATATCTGAACCAAATACAAATAAGCAATGTATAGATTTTATCAAAATAACTATTCCCAGCTAGAAATCTTCTAGAATTGAGCAACTCAAAACAGTAAGCAGTCAAACAAAGGGTAATCACTTTTAACATGAATCAATAATTAACCAATCCAGAGGAACAGATGAGCAGAAGTTTGAGGATCCTTTAGTCTGGATCCTAAGTTGACCCACTAATCATATTAAGGGATGAACAACTCCAGCCATCAGCCTCCTTATCTGCATCCTGCCACACTGTATTCCATGTCATTTTCAAGGCTCCTCCAATTTATAGGAGCCTATTTTTCAGGAGAGAAAAGAGGGATGGGAAAATGACTTTCATGAAAAATAATTTTAACTTAGAATCCAAGCCAACATGTTTATTAGCTATACATCTAATGTTATTTAAAGGCTCCTCTGAAAACATACAGTACAAATAGTTATATTCTAAATGTGCTTGTACGACACAAAAGAAGCGATGCTGAATCAGACGAAAGGTCTGTCGAGTGGACAATCAGCTGCCTATGGGAAACCCACCATGGAGCAGGAATGCAGTAGCACCCAACCACTAATGTTCCCAGCAACTCATATATACAGCATACTGCCTCCAATACCAGAAGTAGCATGTAGCCATCAGAACTAGTAGTCACTGATAGCCTTATCTTTCATGAATTTGTTTAATCCCCTTCTAATCCAAAATGATGGCCATTACAAGATCTTGTGGTAGCCAATTTCTGTAGTTTAACCACATGCTATATGAAGTACTTTCTTTTATTTGTCCTGTATCTCTCACCAGTCAGCCTTGTCAGATGACCCTGGGTTCTATCATTATGCGAAAATAAAAATAAAAATGGCTCCCTGTCTACTTTCTCCACAAATATATAATTTTGTCTATCTTGTCTCCACTCACTCATCTTTCTGCCAAAAAGCAAAGTCATGCATGAAATCAATTAACATATGAGAGTTTGATCATTTTAGATGCCTCTTTCCTGACTTTTCTCAACTCTACAGTATCTTTTTTAGATGCAATGACCAGAACTGTACACAATATTCCAAATGGTCACATCACAGAGTTATACAAAGGAAGTATAATAATGGTAATTTTATTTTCCAATCCTTTCTTAACTATGGGTAACATGGCAATTACTTTTTTCAAAGCAAGCTAATACTGGGTCAATACGCTATCTGCCACAATCCAAAGATCTCTTTCTTGGTCAGTCACCACTAGTTCAGATTCTATCAGCTTAAAAATCAATTCAATTCAATTCTTGTTGTAAACTGCCCAGAGAACTTTGGCTATGGGCAGTATAAAAAATGTAGTAGAAACAGTAGCAGTAGTAGTAGTAATTTGTGATTTGTTGCCTGAATGTGCCTCACTTTACTCTTACTTACATTGAACCACATTGCTGTTTTAATGCCACTCTCCCAGTTTAGAGAAATCCTTTTAGAGGTACTCCCAATCCTTTTTTAAATTATTATTTTAATTATCCTAAATAATATAGTGTCATCAGCAAACCTCATTGCTCACTCCTAATTCCAGGACACTTATGAACAAACTGAAAGGACTGCTCCCAATAAATATTCCTATGGAACCCCACTGTTACATCCCTTCACTAGAGAAATTTACTATTTATTCCCATTTTCTGTTCTTTAGTAACTGATCTATAAGAAGCCTTCTCCTTTTATTCAGTGACTGCTAAGTTTGTTAAGGAGTCTTTGGTGAAGATTTATGTTAAAAGCCTTTCAAAGTCCAAGTAAACAATGTCTACCAAATCACCCCATGTTTTTTGACATGTCTACTGACACTCTCAAAAACTCTAAAAGGTTAGTGAGACATAACTTCTGTTTGCCGAAGTCATGTCGATTCTTTCTCAGCAGGGCTTGTCTTTCTACAGGCTTACCAAATTTATTTTTAATAAAGCTTTCAGCAAATTTACCCAGATATTAAGCTATCCAGCCAGTAAGTTTCCAGATTTCTAAGGATCACTTTTTTAAAGTTGGCATTACATTGGCCATTCTCCAATCCTCTGAGACAAAAGATGGTCTTATGGACATATTGTATAATTCTATCAGAAAATCAGCAATTTCATGTTTGGGTTCTTTAAGAAGTTCACAACTGATATCTTCTGGGCTCAGTAATTTAATAGATTACTATTTATCAGCCTTATATTTATCAGCATTATTTGCCTCAGTTCCTTCCTAAAAACATTAGTTTGATCACAGGTATCTCCTACATCTTCTGATGTGAATACAGATGAAACTAATCCATTCAGCTGAAAACAATCCATTCAGCTGAAAACAATCCATTCAGCTACTTTGCAGTTTCCACACCCTCTTTTAATGTGTCTAACTCCATTGTCATACAACAGTCAACTACCTTCCTAATTCCTTTCCTTGTCAGGGGACTAGTTGCACACTTTTATCAAATGGCCATTTGGTAGCAAATTCAGGGCTGAGGCTGAATAATATGTGAAATGGCCTTCAGGAGATGCTTAAGTAAAAAGGCCATGGATCAATTCACTCACATGCAGGACAGTGACGAGAAAAACCTGTGTAAAAATCTCATTTCAGGTGGGATTCCAAATCCCTTGGAGTTCAACTCAAATATTAATTAAAATATTTACATCTTACATTTTCAAATTGTTCAAGGCAGTCAACAAAGAAAAAGAAACAGAACATATACATAAAGATACAAGAAAATACATTCAATATAGCCTAAAACATGATTACTTAAAAGAAGAAAATGAGCAGCAAATCTAGTTAAAATAGTAAAAACAGAGTAAAACTTCATCAACCAAATATCATTAAAGTAAGTAACAGTAAATAAAGGAAATAACACTGAGGAAAAAGAGGACTATAGAGCAGGTAATACAGGTGGACTTAGAATTTCAAAGTTGGGCTACATCTATCTATCTATCTATCTATCTATCTATCTATCTACCTACCTACCTATCTATCTATCTAAAGCTTTTGTATGCCGTCCTATTATACAAGATCTCAGTACGGCTTGCAATTTTTAAAAGGAAAATTAAAACAACAATTTCAATAATAAAACAGAACAAAACAATAAACCAAACAGAGCGACTAGACTAAACTAGTGAAAAGGCCCTTCCTTCTAGTCCCAGACAACCATGATTTTGGAGCACAAAAGGCTATCTGCTGAATATTTCAATACACAGGCAGTTTTATATTGAAGATGATGATCCTTCAGGTATCCTGATATCACACCATATAGAGCATTAAAGATCTTATCCAGAAATGTAAACTGGGCCCAGAAGCCAATGCAGTCATTTCAGCAAAGGTGAAACATGCTCACGAGATCTAGTTTTGTTTAATAACCTTGCTGCCAACTTTTGAAAAAGCTGAATTTTCCAATCATTTTTGAAAGGCAGCAGCACAGGAATGTTTTAAGAATAGAGGGGAAGGAATAGCTGATGTAGAACTGCATGTTTCCCCGAAATGTCTATATTCCCTTTTAATAAATGTGGGAGGAAAAGGTAACTTAAAAGTATTTTACATTTTCAGTAGCAGTCTTGTCTAATTTCAATGTCTGTTGTGTTCCTTGCTGTCCCTGTTGTAATTCTGGTGAACATCTCATGAGTCTCCCCTAGAAATGCAAGCACCACTCTTTTCCCCTAGGAAAACACAGATTTAAGCAAGTGCATCCATTAATACATCTGCTCCCTAATAAATGTTATACAGAGGGCCAAAAGTAGTGAGAAATTGTTAAACCTTGACCTGACCTCTGGGATTTTGAAGCAGTCAAGCCTAGCTGCTGCTAAAGAAAAACAGAAAAGAAATTATCAAGATACCTATTAGCAAGGTATGGATGCAACAGCAAAAATATCCATCATAAACAACATTTTTCAAGGAGGAAAAGAGCTCCAATAGGGAAAGAGGAGGGAGAAAGAGGCCTGGACTTTTGGCCTTACCACTGGCAGGAAAAATTGTGATAGAAGCTTTTGTACTAAAGCAGGAACAGCAGTAGTGGTGATCATAATATGAAGGGCAGATTGAGCCACCCTATGTGCAAATATTAGTGGCAAGTAGTCTGAATGTAATCTTGAGTTAGGGCATTAGATTGCACAATTTTGAACTGCACCCAGGCCTCTGTAACCATGGTCAGCAGGCCGGAAGGTGAAATCATGTTGCCAAGGCCATCAGTCCATCTACCCTTTTCTTGTGCTTCCAGGTTGGTAATTGGGAGCACTAGGTGGTAGTATTCGGGGGACTAGATTAGACTCTGGGGCCTCCAGTAACCATATACACATTAGAAAACAGCACAAGTAAACAGATTACATAAAATTATAACAGCAATTCTCTCCCGTAGTTCAAATATAATACTAACCTGTTCCAATTCCTGTATTTTACTGTCTTTAACTTGCAAAATCTCTAAAACCTTCCTGTCCTTGACTTCAGCTTTCTGCTTTTCTCTAGAAACAAAAATATATTGACACTTATTAGTCATAATTTGCTGCTAATCATTTGAATTTTTCATGTCCTGATAATGAATGTCATTTTAAAGCATGGAAAATTAAATTATCTGAGGCTGACAGCCCTTGCAGAATTAATCATAGAACATATGGCAAGTGACAGCAAATTTTATCTGCAAACAACTAAGACAACTTTATTCTAACTGAAACGGTGTTTATGATTAGATATGCTTACTTAAAGAAAGAGAGAGGAAAATATATGAGGTATCTTGAAGTTTTTCAACAGCTCTAGCCCTCCTTCTGTTATTGATATCAAAGAAGCCTTAGCATCATGTTAGTGATATAATAAGAGCAACATATTGAGGTACATCACCATTTTCCCATTGGCATATGCAACAGTTATATTGTGTTAAAACTGTCAAAAACTGGTAGATTTGGGGCAGAGATGTTCTCTTCCCTAATGATTTGTTACCCTATATCTCCTCAATCAAGTTCCAGATGTGGCAAACACACAACTCGTGTATCATAACTAAGGCAATAATACAGCAACAGAAACAAATAAACAGTGCCAGCTTCACAGCAGCATTCAGCAGCTTGCTGGTATGTGCTTCATTTACTTGTCTAACCTGTCCACACTGTTCATGAGCAAATCAGACTACCAATTATCCCCTATAATGTTGATTTAGCCAGGATTTATTTTATTGTGGGCAATGTTTGGAAGAGGAGTAAGCAGCCAATTGGTGTCCATGGGCAGCATGTAGCCCCCATCTTCCTTCTGTTTAGGTCCCACTCCCACCTCATGCTAGCTTGCATGCGAAGTCCGAATTTATCATCTGCAATCTTTGGTGTCCCATTCTCTAATAGATGGTTCTTCTGGATGGAGTAGAAATGGCTGATTAGATTATGTAGCCCGGTAAGCTAGCCTGTCCCCAGTCAAGTATCAGAGAAGGCATGAGAAAGTAAATGTCCGAAGGGTTCTGGACCCTTGAAGAGTTTGGGTGGTCAGATTCTAGAACTTGAAGTAAAGTTATCACTCTTTTAAAATATTGAATGTACCTAACAGAGATACTTAATACACAGTACACAAAACTAGGGAATGAGCCACATCCAAAAACCTTTTATGGCCATTGAGAGCTTAGTAGGTTTCAGCAAACAGCTTTTATTCCAGGGGATATGTAAAATCACCCTACACCTTTTAGTGGATACTAAAAAGATAATTTCTTTGCTTGCCAAGTAAACATTACTAAGAAAAGGATTATTCATTATTTATATTGCAGTTACAGGCAATAGATGGGGGAAAAGAAAGTGAGACAATTCAGTACAAAACAAATGCAGTGGCACATCCAACCATGAGTTGTGGCATGAACATACATGTTTGGAAAGAGAAGTTTACAAACTCCTTTTATCCCTCTAGCTGGCTGGGGCCTGCTGAAGTAGGGCATTCCTTTTTCAAAACATGCATAAGATTGCATCCTTAGTACCTAGTTAGGCACGATGGAGATTAAGCAGCAAAAAAGTATTGAAAAAAGGAATGATCAGAGAAGTCCCAAAAAACCCAGGAACACGTGCTCTAAAGGGCAAAAAGCACCAGATAGATGCAAAACATTGTAGTAAAGTTTGTCCAAAGAAAGAAATAAAACAAAAAGCAAAATATACTCAAGGTGGTCAATTCTAGAAGAGCAAAAGTATCATAATAAGCTAAAATATATCAATAAACATGTACCTGGAAGACTTGATGTTCCTAAATCCTATTAGATTCCATTTATCACAGCGAGAAAGTTAAGCATATGTGTATTTTAAGAATTTTGGCTTGTTTAGTTTGTTATTTTTTAAAGGAAAAATATGTTCTACAACTGAACTATAGCTTTGGAAAAAGAATATTGCTTACATACTTAGCACCAAAATGTGCCAAACAAAAACTTGAATATTTTATCAGAATAAATAATTTTAACAGCATACATAATATTTAAAGTTTAAGAATACATCATTTTTTTGGTGCAAAATACCTGTCCAACAGGAAAAAGCACCCAGTTCCTTTCCCCCCGCTTTTTGGCAAAGGCACTTCTTTAATTACTCTCTCACTTTCTCTAACACAAACATGTATGGGTCTGTTGATCTGGGACTTTTGCAAGCAATGTAAATCAGATGCTAAGAAATATTTTCTTAAGTCCCACCATGATCTTCTTTCAGATCTCTCTATCCCTTACCATACATCAAGATGGACCCCATTGTTTGTATATAATAGTCAAAGATATGTCAAATTTGACCATGGAGGTATCATTGTATTATGGCCAACAGCCATGAATAAGGTGCCCTAGCCATGTTGATTGTACTCAATGGTCATAACCACATTTTCTAGCAGTTAATTCTTTAAATTAATAAACTCTATAACATTTATACAGAATAATGGAATAGCTAGAATTTTCATCTCATTCGTATTTCTTTCTTTTAACAAGAGTGGTCCACACTGCAACACTGAACGCTTTTGAAACTGCTCCGCTCTCATCTGTACAATATGAATTACAAGTACACACCCACATTTCACTTACAAAGGAAGACTATATAAATCATGAACTGAATGCTACTGCTTTTTAATATGTTCCTTTTGTAGCCTACATAAGACAAATGCTAAACAGAAGCCAAAATCTGCTTGAGAACACAATAACTATTTAAACAGCATATAAAATGTTATCATTTTTGCATATAGTGGTTGTCAATAGAAGCCTTTAGCATAAATTAAAACCTGGTATAGAATTTTATCACCAGCTCCTCCTGGTGGCATAGGATAACTTCCAACACTCATTACAGGGAAGCTCCCAGAAGAGATGCTAAGTAATATTGCTGTATGCTTCAAGCTACTAGCACATCATTGAACCCACTGCTACATTTTAAGTATGATAAACGGGACGAAAGGGGAGAAACAGAGGAAAGGCTTACTTATAAAAGTAAATCACATAGTGGAAAAAGATGGTTGATTCAATTAATGTACTCTGTACATGCCTACAATACATTAAAAAGTGCTCACCCAAATCAGAAAAAAATATATTCAGGCACTGTCAAAGGGCTGATGATGATCAATGACTGAGACAAACTCCAGTTTAGCTAATTAGAACCACTGATGAGCAATAATGATGTGAGCTAAGAATATTTGCAGACTTCTTTAGGATGAAAAATGGAGTGAAGAGAGGCTGTCAATTTGTACAAGTTTTAAGCTCCAATCACTTTTCCCACGAGTACCACCTATTTTAAATGTTTAACAGAGCTGTATTTAACCACATGGATTTTTCACAGTCAGTTTTCACCAGCCACTGAAAGCCAAAAAATCTGAGAAATTATTCTAAACCATTAACTAACAATTTTCTATTGCATATGGCCCACGCTATATATTATACAACATGACAGGATCATATTTTCTGGGATTTGGCCCATTTTTAATGAGTTGTCAGAAATGAAATATTGGAGACGACGAGGAAGCATTTAACTATGAATGAGGTGTGAAAACAGAACCTGCAGTTTCTAAAAAACCACAAATATTTTCAAAGGCAAACTGCTGAAGTTTATAAAATATTATCTTTCCTATAATAAATATGCAAAGCAGTAGTGTTGAAGAGAAATTATGACCATAAGCACAAATAAAGATCTGTGGTTCAAATCAATTAAACTTTTTGTAACATAAAGGAAAACATGGTACAAGGCAAAAACTGTGCAATTTTACTTTAGTGTAGCAAAAATGTGACTGATAAAAAACAGTGGCTACAATCCAACAAGGTGCCAACAAGTGGAGTAGAAGGATTCTTTTCTGCAATTTTTCTTCAGAAGCCTCCTTGGAACTAAGAAGCGGTGAACTCCCATGCAATCTTTAGATTTCGGAAAGCAGAATAGGGAACAAATGGATCTGAGCATGTAAGATACAGCTAAACGGAAACAAAGAGAATCTGATGCTTGGTGCCTCAATGGGAGACTGGTTGGGCCCTATACAGCCACTCTGTCAACATGATGCAGTTTTGCAGTTAGCCCATGGCTCCATCTTGGTAGTAACCTGGATCATGATGGGCAGTGGCTTTCAGGGTTTCAGAAAAAAGTGTTTGACAGGCAACTAGAGATGGCAAGGACTGAACCTGAGAGTTTCTGGCTGCTCCACCACTGAGCTATGATCCTGTGTTCCATGGGGGCCAGTAAGAGTGATGCAAGTTTTCCATGAGAGTCAAATTGGAAGACATTTGGGAAAAATTTCCAGTGACTTACATTGATTGGGACCTATTTTAGATTATAATCTTAAATCACCAAGTTCAACCCATCACCTTCTATTTACACATAGTGATACTGATTAGATATATAAATGTTTACTTCTTAGAAATAATCTAGAAACTTCAAAATGGACCATTTTACTGGCATTGTATCAATTCATCATGTTGTTAATTTCATGGTAATAAAACAATGAATTCTTCAGAACTGGAACATTTCCATTGAGAAATATTAGTTGAATCTTTCCTATAAACATGCAACCTCTAGTGATCCACCAGAACTCAATACTTGTATATGCTACCTCAGGATAAGCTGAGAGAAAGCAGCCATGCAGAGGCCTGTCTGTTGTAGAAGGGAGAGATATTCATGCATGGGATTCCACAAGGAATTTGTGTGCATTGGTTAGCATATTTAATTACTGAGTGAAAATGTTATTCAACGCTTTTTGCACGTGTGTAGATAACCCTACATTGTCCATTCATGTGAATGAGACTGGACTAGACTAGAAATCCTGTATAATGAGAAATCCTCCCATTAATGGAAGGTTGTGCCTTACATATGCAGACAGACAGACAGCACCTTATCATTCCTGCCTCCTCCTGCAACTCAGAGTGTACAGGAATAGGCACCTTTCCTCTCCCAGAGAAGAGGGGACAGAAGCAGCATCTCAGAAGGGAGGCATGCAGCCCTTGCTGAAGGAGGTGGGCAGGAATGGGCAGGTTGTTATATTCTTCTCATCCATGCCTCCATATAATTTGCAGGTGTCATGTTCCACCAATAGATCTGAGGTGTCCCACAAGCATATGTATCCTGGCAGAAGCATATTTAAATTCCTGAGGACGTGGCAGGGCTTCCAATGGATCCATCAGCCCCTCAGCCAGCAGAGCTTGAAAACAGAATTGCATTCTAAACCTCTTAATGCACTTTACACGATTTGAAAAAATTAAAAACTAATTTACCTCAATATCCAGACAAACTATATTTTTAATTTACAGTGAACACTTTCAGAATAAATATTTCAGAAACATATTTATGAAATATGAGAAATATTTATACCAGAATCAATTATTTTTATAATATAATATGTAAAGAATACAAACTACATTTTTCTGTCATGGTTTCAAATTAAAAATAAATATTTCCTTAAGCAATTTTGTTCTTTGTCTGTACTTTGTATTTTACTGCACAGTGTTGTCAATCAAAATAGCTTAATTTGAGAAATAAATTATCTGATTGAATTTGTAAGCTGAATGGCTAAAATCAATTATTATTTTTTAAGCTACACACGTAGAAAACTCTTTCTTTTGCTACCTATTGTGGAGATTACAGTTAAAGGCCTAACTTGAACACTTTAAGCATTTTATTTCTTCTTAATTCTGAAAAACATCTTCTCATATAAAATGCACAAGTTTCTTACAGTACTCAAAATATCAGCGCTTCAGAACAGACTGCTTTAACATCTGCACATCACCAGGGTTTCCCCCAAGGATTTTTAAATGATGCCTGCCTGTGCTGAATAAAGTGCTAACTTGCACCTTGCATTTCAAACTGTGTCCTGAGCAGCCATCCAGTTGGTACAACACCAGCTGAATTCCCATAGGCCACGGTTCACTCAGGCTTGACTGCAATTATCATGTCAATATTTTGTGCTCCGATATGCAGATATGCACACATGCAAGCTGCGTAATACTTTCTTCTCCATGGAATGTTGACTTATGTTCAATGTTCTGAGAATTTTTAATGAAACAGGGTATTAAACTTGCATCAATTGTGAACAATCACAATTATTTGACCTTAGAGGCAAAGGTTATATACCTCGACGTTGTGTTATTCTAGCCGCGAAACCAACTGGTAACTCCGTGATATGGCTGTTAAACTATAGTAATAAATGCTTACTAAGAAATTTTAATCAGCTTACATGAAAGATTTTAAAACAAGGCACAGAACGTATTCACTTTTAGTTTGACTCAGAGTCACATCCTATAGCTTAACTCCACAGTTTAATTCAGTGACAATATGGTAATCAGTCAATATGACAGTGCTCTGTATACCTTGATTAACTGAAGAAGGAAGCTGATAAATGACAACAGTACATTGATTGAATTACTCTGTCTATAGACAGCATAATCAATGAGCATTGCTAAATGATTTAATACAAACAAGCTCAAGTGATATTACCACCAGAAGATCAGAAATAAATCATTTAATGCTTAAATTCTGCCACATCATTATATTTCCCCCCTAAACAGTAGGCTGTACAGATCACTTAATACTCAGCCCCACTGAAATAGGAAGAGGGCAGAATATCACTGTTTACTTAGCCTTCACAAGGCTGAGCCATGCTGTTGTGAACCATGCAGGACATAATCCTCCATCCCTGGAGGAAGATGACACTTAAAGTCAACATAGATGTGGCACTCATGAATTTAAACATGTAGCTGCAAAATTGGCATTAGTCTGCCTCAGCTTGAAAGCCCAAAAGACCAACCAGTTTTAAATCAGAGATTCCAGTTGGTTAAATCTTTACCTGTGCTTAATTTCAAACATCTAACAGTTCTTTTGCAAGTTATTTTGAAAAAGAGTCACAACTTTCTTTAATAAATGAAAATACACAGAGGGGCATGGAAACCTCTAGACAGTATTTGGATAACTTTTGAAAAAGCAGGAGGAAAAAAACAGTAATGATGCAAAGAGCTGCTAAACAGTGCTTCAATATACTACTATGATGTCGGAGTATTTTTCTTAGTAGTTGGCTTAAAAATATGTAGTTTATACTCATAACTCATAAACCTTTTTTCCTTCAAAAATGTACTTCCCCCTCATATGACAAATTTACAACATAATCCATGTTGCTTGGCAAGCTTTTTCCAATTTAATTCCACAGACAGTAACCCCTTGCTTACCTAGATGCCTCAAACTCAGAACCAACCATAGGCTAGGCAGAGAGAAACTTCTGCTCTAGCTGTAAATGTAGTATAGAAATTCATCAGGAATTCTATATATGAGGACCTCATCACACCATCAATAGCTTGCTGTGATGACTTTGCCCAGGACTTCAGGGATAAAATCGCTCAAATTTGCCACAAGCTGGACTCCACAGTTGATGTGGTTTTAGATCGGGAAGCATTCAGAACACCAACTGGTCCATCTTTATTGGATGAGTTTCAATTGTTGTGGCCTGAGGATGTGGACAAGGTGCTGGGACTAGTCCAACCCAGCACTTGTCTGCTTGACCCTTGCCTCCTGTGGCAGCTCATCAGAGCCAAAAACAGGATATGCATCTGGGTCTAGATTATAAGTGTCTGAGGGAGGGGAGGGGAGGGGAGGGGAGGGGAGGGTCCCTGCCCCTTTGAAGAAGGCAGTGATTAGGCCTTTCCTGAAAAGAGTGACCCTGGACCCAGAGATAGCTGCCAACTATAGGCTGGTGGCTAATATCCAATTTTTGAGTAAGGTACTTGAGCAGGTGGTGGCCTGACAACTCCTGGCACTCTTGGAGGAAACGG
This sequence comes from Varanus komodoensis, assembly GCF_004798865.1. Classification (NCBI taxonomy): domain Eukaryota; kingdom Metazoa; phylum Chordata; class Lepidosauria; order Squamata; family Varanidae; genus Varanus; species Varanus komodoensis. The sequence goes on along the minus strand of NW_025335550.1, from coordinate 15,126,449 downwards.
ATCACCTAGACACATTTCAATCTGCCTTCAGGCCTGGCTATGGAACAGAAACTGCCTTTGTCGCAGTTTGACCTGATGTCCTGTGCAGGGAGAGGGACAGGGGGAGTGCATCCCTGTTGGCTCTCCTGGACCTCTCAGCAGCTTTCGATATCATCGACCATGGTATCCTTCTGGATTGGCTGGCTGGGTTGGGAGTTGGAGGCACTGCTTTGCAGTGGTTCCACTCCTATCTGGCTGGCTGATTCCAGAAGGCGGTGCTGGGGGATTGTAGCTCTCGCCATGGCAGCTTTGCCATGGAGTTCTGCAAGGTTTCATTTTATCCCCCATGCTTTTCAACATGTACATGAAATGACTGGGAGAGGTTATCCAGAGGTTTGGGCTGCAGAGACATCAGTACGCTGATGACACCCAGCTCTACTTCTCTTTTACATCTAGTCCAGGTGAGGCAGTTCCTGGCCAAGGTAATGGACTGGATGAGGGCCAATAATTTGAGGCTTAATCCAGATAAGATGGAGGTCCTGTTGGTGGGAGGTTCAGCCTTCCAGGTGAGTGATATTAGCCCTGTTCTGGATGGGGTTGCACTCCCCCTAAAGGACAGGGTGTGCAGTTTGGGAGTGCTCCTCGATCCAGAGTTGTGACTGGAATCTCAGGTTGCAGCAGTGGCGAGGAGCACTTTTCTTCAGCTTTGGCTGATTTACCATCTGCACCCTTACCTGGAGCAATGCCTAGCAATGGTGACTCATGCCCTTTTAACTTCCTGGCTGGATTATTATAACACGCTCTGCGTGGGGTTGCCCTTCAAGATGGTCCACATACTTCAGTTGGTTCAGAATAGAGCTGCCAAGGGTTTAAATGGGGACTGGCAGGTACTCACATATAATGCCAGTCCTTTACTGTTTTCACTGGCTTAAATTGAAGTCCAGGTCCAAATTAAGGTACTCGTGATGACCTATACAGCCTGGATACCTGAAGGAGCACCTTCTTCCCTATATGCCCTTCTGCCCCTTGAGATCTGAGTTGGAGGTCCTTCTTTAGGAGCCCTCCTTGAAAGAGATTAGGAGGGTGGCTACCTGAAGGAGGGTCTTCTCTGTGGTGGCACCCCGATTATGGAATACACTCCCTAGAGGTTTGACTGGCACTGATGCTTTTTTCTCTTTGAAGCCAGGCAAAAACCCTTTTATTTTCCCATTATTTTAATGTTTAATCAGTTTTAATATGGTTTTTATATTATTCTATTACTGGATGCTGTGTCCTATTTTATCTGGTGCTTTGTTGTAAACCGTTCCAAGATGCCAGTAGATGGACAGTCTAGAAAAGCCTAAACAAATACATACATATTTGAATATTACAGGGATGTGTGGGGCTGAATGACCCCTCTGCCAAGCCCTGCATACCCATGAAATGTCATATGCTGTCTGGCCCAAGCACTGGGTGGGTCATCCTCCCACCAGGCTTCACTGCTTATGAGTTTGCTGATTAGGTCTGCATGAAGCAAAGCTGAGCTAGTCCAGCCCCTCTAGCTTCTCCAATGCTGAGAGGCAGAGACTAACTCAGCACTACCCATTCTGAGCTTTGAGTGAGGAGACACCCTCTGAGTATATTCCTTCAGGGGCAGGACTTGGAGCCCAAGCTGGAGGAAACTCAAAAGGCTGTGTGGGCTGGGCTGGGGTTCCCCACTGACTGAGGATTCTGCACTCTTGGTAAAGTATATGAAAATGAAGTAGAGAAAACCCCCCAAAGTCCTAGTAGGTCAAGATCTGTCAGGCTTAAAATATGCATGTTATTAATGGGTTACATTTTCTCATGAAAATATGCTTATGATTTATAATGCAAGATAAAAAAACGGTTAAAAACATAGTGTTCTGCATGGAATGTGAAAAGCAGTACATTTCAAGTCAGGTTGTAATGCAGGATGAAGACTTTTCTAACCCTGACAATAGATAAATTATTTCAAAATCTAAAGTGGGACCGGGGGATTTGAGGATTTCAATTAAAAAAACAACCTGGTTTAACCATGAGACAATGAGATCCAGTATCTAATCTGAACCATCAAGCTCCCATTTTGCTGTCTTTCACAAATTTGTATTCTGTGGTATTTTATTCAAATGAATTTTGAGATGGGCAGTATTTACTCTATAGCCCATCTGTTAAACAATATTCAATTGCTTCAGGATAAAGACAACTCTTCACTGTGAACATAAATATAGTGTAAGGGATACCTCTAAATTCCTCAATAAAATAATTATATTCTTTTTTTTTTCCAGCCAATGCTCTTATTCCAGGCACTGAAAACTTTCTTGGTAACAAAGTAGGTCTGGGTGGATATAAGTCTTGGCATCATGAAGATGTAGATCACTCATATTATACCCTCATCTGTTACTTAGACAGCAGCTCTATAGTCATAACCGGCACTTGAATAGGTTTCCCCATAAAAGAACTCTCACACTTTATCAGCTTATATTCTGGCAAACCTCCAAAATCAAGCCTGCTCTGGAACGCAAAAATGTTTATGAAAATGCTTTTCTAAACCAGTTGCAAAAGAACCCAAATAGGGAGGTGCTATTCACTGAGGTTCTGCTTGTGGTTGGCCACTGTGTAAACAGATGCTACAGTAGATCAGGCTTTGGTCTGACCCTCCACAGTTCTTCTAATGATCCTATAACTTTCCCTGTACCTTTACTATTCCTATCACATGCATATAGCACAGGAAGATACCATTCTTGGAGACTACAGGATGATATCTCATAAGTATAAATGTTGTGGTGCGATGCAGAATGTTTGTGCTATATTGGACCTGGCCTTGTTTTCAGGCAGGTGGGTACTATGGATCTTCTTTGTCTTTTTTTCACTGGGAGAAAATTCATACTCAAAAAGGCAGGGGTTTTTTTGTCATAGAACACTCCGGAATGGCGTTCCGGCACCTTTTTTTGACAAATTTTTCCAAGTGATTGTGAATCGCCCTGTTGGGCATAGCAGATCGGCAGCAAAAACCATTAACATAGTGCCTGCAGGCTGCTTGTGTGTTGGCGCTGATTGTGAGGGCACTGCTCGGCTTGGGACGCTGCTCGGCTTGGGATCGTTCGTTTGGTCACACACTGAGTGCTTACTGCCGGTGGTGACCATTGTGTAAAAGTGTGACCCCAAGACATGAGTTCCAGCACCTTTTTTTTTTTTTTTTTACAAAAAAAGCACTGCAAAAAGAATTAGAAAAAAATAACGCCAAATCTTTGAAAGAAATAATTTTATATGCAGTAACAGATCCAACATAGAATTTATGTATGGGAGCCTTAAAACTTTTTTCCTTGCATGTTGAAAAACAATAAAATATTTTGATAAATTTAATACAGAAAGTTAAAGGATCAGATTATAGACTGTTGAATACAGACATATGCATTTTGGTCACATATTGAAATATGTATGAAAAGTCAGTAATGACTGTTTAAAGTCCCACTGATTTTAGTTGGACTTAACTGTGACTGAATCTGGATTCAGGCAGCAAATCTACACTGATTCTTACTCAAATGAAAAGTAGTTTCCCATTTTGTTTGGATTCAAACACTCTGCAATGACTTCCTTGATAGTATAACTAGGGATTTCAATTAGATTTAATATAGGCATTGCTAGATTAAATTTAGAATAAAAGGAAAGGTGAAGAAGTTATTCTATGATTTAGCACCCACCACTTATGAGCTCAAATGGACTACTATAAGTAACAAAGTCAAAGAAATCCACAATGGGATACAAACAAGTTCACCTTTTAACAATCCAACCTGTGTATTCCAAAACAGACTGGATTTTCCCAAGTAGATTACATGATTAGCAGACCACTTTTTTCCTTTTACAAACTCTATGTAAATGTACTCATAGAAAATAAGAAACATAAAAAGTCACCAGCCAAAGGTGCACATTTTCCCTATAGGCTAAAGTATTAAAGTGCAAATTTGGGAGAATTTACATATTTCTGGGGAAATGTGTGCACATTTTCAGGAGTGCAAATTTGGGAGAATTTACATATTTCCAGGGAAATGTGTGTACATTTTCAGGAGTGCAAATTTGGGAGAATTTACATATTTCCGGGGAAATGTGTGTACATTTTCAGGAGCACAAATTTATACAAATCCAAATCTGCACACATTTGTACAAACATATTTCTGCAATATTAGACTCTATCAATGACTAGGTAACAAGGAGACAGGTGTCTAACAATTTTCAAAACACAGACAAAATGGCTTTTACAACTGCCATACACCCCTCTCTTTGAGGTACTATCCTGGAAAGTTCCGCTCAGGGAATTTAGGTGTCAGAAGTTCAATGCCCCTGTTCAAAAATGTACTATATCTTTGCATTCCAAGATATAGCTTGTATGAAGTAAGGGGCATCTAGCTGATACAATCTACTTTCTCCTCCATGTGACCCGCTCTACCAGCTACAACTAACCTACTTGTTAGATCAAAGGAAACAATTCCAAAGAAGAATAGCTGAACTTAAGCCTCCTAGCTGCTGCAAACACCAAGAGCATGTGAAATATTTTTAAAGAAATAGACCTCATATGATGTTCTTAAATATACTTCAAAGTATCTCCACAGCACCTTGGATCCTACAGTTAAAATGTGGATTGGGAAGGGAGCAAAGGGCAGCAGGAAGGCTGAATTCAACCTCCTACTAATCAGCAGGCTCTGGCTTTGTTTGTCTACCCATTCAGCTTGGGGTCCAGGCATGAAACCTACATTGCAAGAGAACATACCCGTAGCTGGAGTAAGGGCTACTATCTTAGCTTGGCTATCATTAAAATCTCCCAAAATTAGGCTTACTCAAAAACATTTCATAGAAAATGTTCCAAACATGTTAGAGTTAATCTCAAATCACACACTGTTGGCTTGCTCCTTCTACAAACATTTACTGTATAACAAAAATGCTTTCAGGTTTTTACCTGATAAGTACAGGTATTCAAAATTACTGATTAAGTATTTATTTTTGCTTAATTTTATAAAAAAAAAATTTCAAAAGGCAAATGAACTAGAAATAGCATACACCTTTTTTTACATAATTCAGAGATCAATAGTATTTAAAATAGTTGGAAAGTACACTAGCAAGAATCTACTGTTACAATGGCTTGTTTGAAAATACCTGGAGGCTTTAACATATCCCAAAGGCTTTTCTCATTTGCACAGTAAAGATATTTTTTGTTTGTACCTGAATATTAAAACAGAGAATGTAGTTACAGTCACCAAATAAGAACTGCAGCGAATGCTGAAAAGTGAAATCTATTTTGTGTATCTCAGGAATCAACACTACAGACAATGAGGTTCCAATTTCATTTTGAAATTTTTAGGGCAGTTCAATCCCAGTTAGGGAACATGGAAGTCTTCTGCAAAGTTACTTTGCTTTGTTTCATGCTAAATATTCCCACATCAAACTAAAACAAAGGTATATTTCCCCAAAAGATGTTTCAATCACCACAGCTTAATTATGATACTTCACTGAAAAGATATTTAGAAGTTGCAAACAAAAGCCTACTGAAAAATTAATTGCTTAGATAAAAAATTATGACTAAATGCCAGAATACATCAAGTACTTCTGCTTTAAAGTTAAGACTCCCTTTGTTTTCTAGATCATGGTTTTCCTTACTAAACAACTAAACTAAGCAACATAAGTTCAGGCTTTCAGTTCATCTTTTCCTGTATTATAGCAAGCATATTCCTTCATTGTTCTTCCATTTCTCTTAATCTAGTTTCCAAGGCCATCAAATCTTTTCTATGTTACTCAAACAAGACCTTCTTGGAATTAGACTATTATAAAAAAGATAAAGCCTAATTCATTACCTTTTAATATCTGATAATAGTTCTTATTTAAGTTACAAAGGCTAAATCTTATACCCACTTGCCTAGCAATATACCCCAATCAACTCAGTGAGACTTGATACTTCATAGGCACGTACAGGACTGAATTGCAATTTACTGTTTATTTTTCTGTGACCAAACTGCATCTATTGTAAACATTTGCAAATAAATAAATAAATACCTCATATTTAATTGGTTATTGAATCTCCTAAAATATATTCACTGGATGAGGTCAGGCAGCCAATTAATCTCCTAAGGTGGTATCGAGAGACCTATACTCTGCCCCATAGCCTTTGCTGCCCCACCTAATAAGCAAAATACTCTACAGGAACACCTAAACAAGTGCCAGGAGGTTTGGGGATCAATAAGGGCAAACAAACAGAAGCTTAATTCAGACAACACAGATGTACTTTGGGTAGGGAAACCTTTTCTTCTGGATACAGGAATTCAGCTGGCATTAGATTAGGCTGCACTCACATGAAGGTCAAAGTCCATAGCTTAGAAAAGGGGTCGCCAAGTTTCAGGAATGTGAGAAACTGCTGTAGGCACCACCACAAAATGACTAACTGGAAGATTGCCACTTTGGCCTCTAACTGTCATGTCCATGTATCTTAGCCTGTGGCTTCTTCAGCAAAAACTTTTTCATGTCTACTGGACGCTACATTGCCTGTATAATATATACATATATGCCCTCCCGCCCCTTGAGATCGGCAACAGATGCCCTTCTCTGGGAACCCTCCATGAATGAGATTAGGCATGTGAGTACCCAGAGGAGGGCTTTCTCTGCAGTGGCACCCCACCTATGGAATACGCTCCCCAAAGAGGTCCGCCTGGCGCCGTCATTATTTGTTTTTTGGCACCAGGCTAAGACCTTTTTATTTAAATCTTATTTTAATTGTTAATTTATTATGTATTTATAGGATTTTAAATTTTTAGCCGAGATGTTACCGGGCTTTTTAATCTTTACTGTATTTAGTGTTATTTATATGTTTTTAATTATGTTGTGAGTCGCCCCGAGGCTTTGTTGCAATGGGGGCGGCATAGAAATGTTTTAAATAAATAAATAATAAATAAGGGATCCTTTGATTTAACCAGTTGCCGGCAATGCAGTACAGCTAATACTTCTTTTGAAAATTTCTTTTGACAGTGTCAAGTAGCTGCTTCTTTTGAGAAGAGATTAGTACGCTTATAAATGTTGTACTGGAACAGTCTTTAATATTCACTCTTTTTAAAGTCTCAGACCCTTTTAAATTATTTACCTGCTTCATGGAAATCAACAAATGGACGGGAAACAAAATCTCTCTGCCCTTTTAAAAAGACTGATATTTACAACAGTAGAAGGATAAATGGTCACCTCCTATCATCTTACAATGCCTTTAATATATCAAAAAGTGACATATAGAAAAGAGCATCAAATAGAAACTTATTTGATGTCTGGCCTGCTTTTATTGAAGCCCAGGTATAGTTACTGAAAAGCTGTATGAATTTCGTATAAATCCACACAGATGCATTAAAAACCAGGAAAACTGGTCAATTTCAGGTGTCTACAGGGACTACATAGGGGATTCCTGTTAGGAACCACTGGAGGTGACCTCAAGTGTCATGGCATCCATGGCTCACACACTGGGGACTTCTGGCATAGAGACACTTCTAGACTCACTGTTGACTGTGGAAACACCAATAGTAGAAGCAGCAAGAGTGCATTTTACCTACAGAATGTTCTACCACAGTTGCACTCTAGGCAAGTCTGCCTTCGAAGATGATTTGGAAATGTCAGCTGAACAGAACATGCCTACTCATATCCTTGTTGAAGCTAGACAGCCACATGATATTAAAGCTATCCTGTGCCAGCTGTACTGGTTGCCAGTGCGTTTGCAGCTCCAGTCAAAGTGCTGGTGTTACCTTTAAATCCTGAAGTGGGTTTGTTACAGGTTATTCAAAATGCAGCTAACACCTCTATGAATCTGTGGAGGCTTTTCTTACTGACTCACCACTAAGACCAGTAAGTCTGGAGGACACAGACCCTTTTCCACTCTTTGGAATTTCTTCCTGAGAAAAGTACAGCTGACTCCATCTATGGCAGCTTTGAAACAGGATTTCAAAACTCAAACATTGTCTCTGCCTTTTAATTGCAAAGTGTTTCTAGTTTTTGCTGCTGACGGATACTTGAGTTTGGATTTATTTCAACTGACTTATTTTACAATTGTTTTAACATTTAAGTAAATGTTATAATTTGATACTTAATTTTACTGTCTATATTGCAAGACATCTTGGGAAGACCACAGTCATGAAAACCTAAATTATAAATTAAAGCAAAGAAATATACTAAAAAATGAAGTAAGTACCACAGCAACTTAAGGGCATCCTATTTTGGTTCAAGTATGAGAGGATAAATATGTATAAAGAGAAAGGAGAGAATAAATATGTATTTGGACCTTGCTTCTAACAAATGATAACCTTTCTTTAATATTTAACAAATTATCTTACATTTCCTTCAGCATCTCTAAACATCTATATTGAAGCTTCAGTAACATGCAATGTTTGAATTGATTAGTATATAAATTAATTGTTAAAAGGCATATGTCTAATCAACTAAAAAAAATTCATTGACAACCACAATGTAAGATACATACATTTTCAAGTTCTACCTAATTAGGGCTTATGTAACCTGCTATAAAAAATCAATTTCAGAATGCAATCTAGCTTGACCTCCTTTTGTTTTTAGATAATAACATTATGCTATGTTAGGAAGGCTATACATTTTCAGGACTACTAAGTTTTTGGTTCAGGATAACAGCAAATGCAATATTTTTTCAAAAGTGAAACTCAACTTGATCAGAGACAATCCTGTAGACAGTGCCATTGTGTTAATAGAAGAGGAAAGCTCCTAAATACCTAAACACTGGTGCCACACAGGGAGCTTTTTATCTACAGGAAGAAATGGAGAGATGGGAAAGAAAATAGGGGAAGAGCTTAAATGTACTATCCTTAAGTGCTGCATTTGAAAGTAAGTGGAGCATTAAATTCTATAGATCAGAAGCAAGAGTAATCAAAAATCTTGGGAGGGAAAAAAGCAGGTTGCTTACCTGTAACTGATGTTCTTCAAGTGGCCATCTGTGCAGTCACACATATGGGTTCTGTGCCTGCGCAGTGCCTTTGGCCAGAAGATTGATAGCTAACGGTTTGGCGGGAAAACTCCCCTCCCCTCCCCCCTAGCAGTATATATGGAGTGGAGTGTCCGCCATTTTCCAGTCTTTGACAGACCAGACGTTCGCCCTTTAAAGAATAAACTACAACTAAGCTAGAAAGAAAAAATTTTGTCGGTATCAACGATAAGGAGAAAAAATTTGTGACGGTACCAAAAGCAAAAATAGCATGGTACCGAAGAAAATTTTTTAAAGCCACCCAATGACACCAAGCGGGGCTGGCAGGTGGGTTGTGTGACTGCACAGATGGCCACTCAAAGAACATCAGTTACAGGTAAGCAACGTGCTTTTCTTCGTCGTGGCCTCTGTGCATCACACATATGGGTAGAATAGCAAGCTTACCCTAAATGGTGGAGGGAGGTGTCATCAATGAAGAATAGTTGAAAGAATGGCTCTGTCAAAGGAGCAGTCCTGTCTAGCACGAACATCCAGTCTATAATGCCTAGCAAAAGTACATGGAGTAGCCCAGGTAGCAGCTCTGCAGACATCCTCGATCGGAACTCCCGACACAAAAGCTGAAGAAGCAGCTACAGCTCTAGTAGAATGGCCCCTGGGAACAGTAGGTAAGTCTATCTTGGCCAACTGATAGGACAGAGCAATAGTATGAACTATCCATTTGGACAGTCTCTGAGGAGTAACCAGAAAACCTTGATCTTGTTTAGAGTATTTAACGAAGAGCTTATTGGAATGTTGAATAGACTCAGTCCTCGATCTATAGAAAGCTAGGCAATGCCATACATCGAGAGTGTGTAAGGATCTCTCAACAGGATTCGAAGGAGATGGAAAGAAAGCAGGTAAGACAATCTCCTGGCCCATGTGAAAAGACGTAGCCACTTTTGGAAGAAAAGACGGATCCATTCGTAGAACTACTTTCTCTCTGTGAAAGTTCAAAAATGGAGGGTCTACCCTGAGGGCACAGAGTTCACTAGATCTCTGAGCTGAAGTTACTCCTACAAGGAAAGCGGTTTTCCAAGAAACAAGACGTAAATCAATTGTTGCCAAGGGTTCGAAAGGAGGTCTCGTCAATGCCTGTAGCACCACTGAAAGACTCCAAGTAGGCATAAATGGTCTAACCGTCGAATGGAGATTGTAGAGTCCTTTAAGAAATGGTTGAGAAAAAACGGAAGAACCTTGAACTGCACTGCGATAGTAGGAAATTGCTGCCGTATATACTCTTATGGAGGATGGTTTAAGTCTGGAACGGTGGAGTTCTAAGAGGAACTGTAGGATATGATCTGTGGATGCAGAGTTTGGCGAAAACGAGTGAGATTCGGCAAAAATAGAGAATCTACGCCACTTCGCCGCATACAATTTCCGAGTGGATGGCCTTAGCACAGAATTGAGAATACGTTGGATGTCTGAATGAAAACCTCGCGAATCTGACAGAATATTCGTCGTATCCGAGAACGCAGAAGAGGTAGATGGATTTGAAACTTGGAATAGAGCATCGGATCCAAGGATAGGATCAGCAGAGACTGCAGATGGCGTTGGTACCGAACCGAGGTTGACTGCTATCGAATTCACCAGGCTCTCAATTTCAGCGACGCTAGATCCGGGTGGTGGATCGTGCCCTCCCGTTGAGTTATTAGATAAGGAATGGGAGGGAGTTGAAGGTATTCCTCTTGAGAAATGTGAAGAAGTGTTGAGAACCATGGCTGGTGTGGCCACCAAGGAGTTATGAGCAGTCCTGTGGCCCTGTCGTGAAGTATTTTTGCTATTACTCTCATAATGAGGGGAATCGGAGGGAAAGCGTAACACATCATATCGTTCCATGGGATCATAAAGGCATCCCCGGACGACCCCCGGACGATTCCCGCTCTCGAGCAAAAAGTCTCACACACCCTGTTCTGTCGGGTGGCGAATAAGTCTATATCGGGGAGGCCCCATCGCTGGAGCAGCTGGTTGCATGTCTGACGGTCCAGCTCCCATTCGTGAGAGGTGGACATGTGCCTGCTTAAGAGATCTGCTTCCACATTGTCTGTACCAGCTAGATGTACTGCTATCAAGGTAATGTCTCTCGGGATGCACCACTCCCAGATTTGCATCGATAGCCAGGCTAACGGTGGTGACTTTGTCCCCTCTTTGCATGTTCAAGTAAAAAAATGTGGCAATATTGTCCAAGGTTATTTGGACAGCTCGATGGCAAAGTATGTCCTCGAATGATTGTAGAGCTTTGAATACTGCAAGAAGTTCCAGGAAATTGATGTGATGCCTGGACTCCTGTCGATTCCAAACACCTTGCATGCGTAGGCCAGAGCACAGCACTCCCCATCCCAGCAGAGACACATCGGTACTGAGAGTCACTGTAGGGTACTGAGGTTGGAACGGGACTTCAATGTTTAGGTTGTCTGATATCGTCCACCATAGTAGAGATTGTAGGATGGAGGACGGGAGACGAATCAGCTTCGTAGGTAAATCTGTCTGTGGCCGGAACATTCTGTTGAAGAACAGTTGAAGGGGGTGAAGCCGAAGCTTGGCATATGGAACTACAGGGCTGGATGCTGCCATGTGCCCCAAAAGACTTTGAACAGATCTGGCAGGAACAGTTCCATCTCGTCGAATTCGATGGATGTGTCGAGCAATGGCACGTTGTCTGTCTTGAGGGAGGGAGGCCTTCACCACTGTAGAATCCAGACGGGCTCCAATAAAGTTGATCATCTGCGTAGGAACAAGAGAAGATTGCTCACAGTTAATGCAGAGTCCAAGATCCTGCAATAAGTCACAGGCCATGTTTACAGAGGAGCAAAGTCCTTCTCTAGTCTGGGAAACCAACAGCCAGTCATCGAGATAAGGGAATATCTGAACTCCGCGTAGTCGGAGGTATGCACAGACGGGGGCCATACACTTCGTTAAGACCCTCAGGGCAGTGGCCAGTCCAAACGGGAGCACCGTGAATTCGCAGATTTCAGAAGCAACTGCAAAACAGAGGAAACACCTATGATGTTGATGGATTGAAATATGAAAATAGGCATCCCTCAAGTCCAGTAAGGTGAACCAGTTCTCTCTTCTCAGCAACGGCAGGATATTTTGAAGTGTGGTTATCCGAAATTTCTTTGGTGTTATAAATTTATTAAGAGTTCTTAGGTCCAATATTGGTTGAAGACCTCCATCCCATTTCGGAACCGTAAAATATCTAGAATAGAATCCGTGGAGTCCTTCTGATAAAGATAAGCGACGGATGGCTTCTTTAGAAAGGAGCTGGTGAACCTCGTCTAACAACACCGGCGAGCATGGAGTAAACTGGATAGAACTCGATGATGGAACGATGTCGAATTCTATTCTATATCCCTGCTGAATGATGGATAACACCCACCCATCAGATGTAATAGACTCCCAAACGGGGAGTTGGTCTTTCAGCCTCTCCCTGAATGAGAGGGGGGAGGGTGGGGTCGGAAGGAGAGGAAAGGTTCGCCCGCCCCATCAGCGCTGGCATTTGTCTCCATCAAAGCAGCGGCAGCCTTGCTGGAATCGCTGGTGCAGCTGCTGCTTGCGGCGCTGCTGACGATGCTGTGGCTGTTGTCAGGATGGGTATTGTTGACGGTATTGTGGATGGGTCCACGACCACTTACATCAAGGCTGAGGCTGCAACTCCATACGTCGGGCTGTCATGCTCGACTCGTGAATCTTCTTCAACTTGTGGTTGGTCTTTGCGTTGAAGAGGCCAGACCCGTCAAAGGGCACTCCTCGATCCTCCTCTTCATCTCTTCCAGAAAATTGCAGTTATGCAACCAGGTATGCCTCCAGAGAGAGATGGCGCCGACAAGAGCCCTCGAGTCCGTGTCCGCATGATGTCTAACTGTGGATAGCTGTTGCACCACGACCTGCATGGCCTCCTTTACGAATACCCACGCCAGGTCGCCTTGATTATCTGGAAGGGCAGCGATGACATTGTCCAGGCGCTGCATTATAAAGTATTGATAACACGCCAGGGTCACCTCATAATCTGATATTCTTAGGCCGAGTCCCGAAGCTGCATAGACCCGGCGTGCAAGGGAGTCGATCTTCCTTCCCTCTTTGTCGTGGGGTGCTGTGTGGCCCCGTGCCTCCCAACCTTGAGAAGACTCCACAACCACCGTGTTCGGTTTGGGGTGGCAGAGGAGGAACGGAATGTCCCCCTCCCGAACGCGTACATGGCTTTATATCTTCTCGAAGTCAGTTGAGGGTGAGCTGGGAGGTCCCATGGTTGGGTCATCGCTTGTTGGAGAGTCATGATGAGTGGTAAAGCGATGGAGGTTGATTGTTCACCCCACACTACATCGTAGAAAAGACCGGGACTGGGACTGGGCTGTTGGTTGGCCTCGATTTCCAGTGACTTCACCAGCCTGGACATCAGTTCAGCAAACGAGATGTCTTCTGGTGATGCTGGGCCTTGCAAGGTGACTGCAGCATCAGGCGAAGTCAAATCGACCTCGGACTGGTCCGAGTCCACCCAATATGAAGGTGGGACACTGGAGGAGGAGTCCCCTGGCGACTCCGATCTACCGCTCTCCCTAGACGGTGCATGCCTGGCGTCTCTTGAGGCTGTAGAATGGGGATGATCCCAAGGAGCTGGCGGAGGGGATCGACCCCTAGCAGCTGGGTAGTATCCGACGGATGAGTAGTCAGGCCATATTGGCATGGAGGAATACCGAGAATGGTACCAGTCGTCGGATCGGGCGTCGGAAGATCGGTGGGGACAATCCAGTCTCAGTATCAAGCCGAACAGGCGGCACAGGCATCGGGGATTGAGCCTTCAGTGGGGAGTCTTGAATCTTGCCATCGGAGATCGAACCGCAAGGTGGATCCTGGTGCAGTTCAGATCCTGTACGGCGTGGAGAGGCTGGAGGAGTAACTCTCATCGCCGCCTGAATGGTCGGACCTGAAGGTGTCGGTACCGCTACTGCGGTCGAGACCGAAGAAGCCACTGAACCCAAGTGTCGATGTTTCATATGCTCGGGTTTCTTCGGTTTTTTAGCCGGTTTTTTGGTCTTATCTTTTTTGGCCTTCTTATGCACAGACAGCTTCTCAGGGCCTCTGTGTTTCCTCTTTTCCCACGGTTTCTTGGGCAGGGAAATAGGCTGATCACCCATGGCGGGAGCACCTTCCCTGAAGGGCGTGAGGGCGGAGCAGCAGAGGAAGGGGCCAGACGTTGCAGCGGATCGGCGGAAGACGGACAGCGGTCAGGTGCAGCCGAGGTTGTAGCAGGCTTAGCGACCAGCCGGTCCAATTGTAGGAGAGCCTGGTCCCACAGGAGCTTACGTAGGCGGTTCTCCCTATTCTTCCTGGCCTGCTTAGAGAAGGCCAGACAATGGCCGCATTTGTCCGACCTGTGACCTTCCCCTAAACAGAGGAGGCACAGGTTGTGCGGGTCCACAGCGGGCATCTTAGAGCCACACTCTCCGCACTTGCGGAACGCTGCTCATTGCGCCATCGCGGAAAAATAGAAAAAGAGAGGATAATAAAGCGGGAACAGATAATATTTTTTTTATAGGAACAAGAAGAAAAGAGAAAAAATGGAGAGAATAACTGGAACAGTGAAGAACAATATAAACGAGGGATACTAACTTGGAAAAAGAGAACTTGAAGCAAGAGAACACAAGTAACGATCTAAGCGAGAGCAAAGCGGCACGAGGCACAACGAATGGCGGTCACACAGACTGGAAAATGGCGGACACTCCACTACATATATACTGCTAGGGGGGAGAGGAGTGGAGTTTTCCCGCCAAACTGTTAGCTATCAATCTTCCGGCCAAAGGCACTGCGCAGGCACAGAACCCATATGTGTGATGCAGAGAGGCCACGACGAAGAAGGTGCAGTAGCCCAAACCACTTGGACATCCCGGAAGTCATGGCTACAGTAAAAGTGGAATTGCATTGTCTTCTCCATAGACTTGGAAGGACTTATGACCATTCCTGCTTGTACTTCTATGTTTTAAAGCTCGAAAGCCCTGTTTGCACATCCAAAAAGCAAGAGGAAAACTTTCCGGCAATGCCCTGCCCCTCCGGAGCATTTGCCATTCTGTGTTCATGAAGGTGGTTAGTCACCTGCATCTGTGCACTTTTCACACAAGAGATAATGTGCAAGCTTCGTTTTGGCATGCATGAAAAGCTCCTCTAGAGATATTTTGCCTTTCCATGTATTAGGATGATGCCCATGGAAGTACACACATGTCTCATCTAAGACCAAAAACAGCAACAACAAAATGCAACCTTCAAACTGAGGGGGTGAGGGAAGAAACCCTACAAGGTCCTCTATCAGAGGAACCATCACATTCTTTCCCTGTAGGCACAAAAGGAGGTGGGGAGGCTGTTTTCTCTTCTTCCTGTCCATTAATTCTGGAAAGGAATTAACTATGCTACCTTTCACGGAGTTTGGCCATTTTGATGCCTGAGGGGGGAAACTAAGGGATGTTCTGGTGGTGTATTCATGCCCATGTCCAACATGCTCCATTTTCTTTTCTTCACTTGACAGAATGTCACTGATGGAGCAGTTACACCAGCAGAACTTTCCCATAGCATGCCAGCATCTATCTGCCTCCACCAATGGAGCAGCCCTCAGTTGCATCTACGGTGGAGTTGGGAAATTCAAGCAATTAATGCACTACGATTTCTTCAGCTAGGTGATCAAAATTGTCACCTTCAATCAAACAATCAGTGCTGAACTCCTAAATAATTGTGTGTAGGGAATTTTATTTTAATACACTGTACTTAATTTCTACTATCTCAACAACTTTGGATGGCCAACTACCTAGAAGTTTCAACCATTTTCCTGAAATTGCAGTTTTAGCAAGTTTTCTCTTTCTGTGTGATAGAACATTATAAAAAAAAACCTATTTAAAGAGAAAAAATCCATGTAACATTTTTCATGCTCACCTTTCCACAACCAAACTCACTGCTTGCGTAAGATCTGGATTTGTGACCTGAAGACGTTTCCACAAAGACCACACAAATTCTTTATCAGCCTTGTAATACAAACAGAAAATGAAAACAACATTAAGCATCTTGATGCTGAGAAGTTAGTCATATAAAATGTTCCAACTATACCAAAATTCCTGAAGACTTGATGGTTCAGGATGATCTTCCCTCACCCCACCATCACCACTCAGCCTCCCAGCTGCAGCTTTTTATGATTGCTTTTTATTGAAAAAAAGAAAGAAAAAGAAAAAAACAGAGGAAAGCACACCACTGTGCATTGTATTTCATTTGGCCTTTCAGAATAGATAGAGCAAAGTGATTTTTTGCTTTAAAAGACTTGTGGAAAAATAAGGGAGATGAGACAGAGAACAATAAAAAGGGAAGGGGGGAACTCACAAAGATCCTCAGGATATGAGGTGCTGTGCACTCTTGAGAATGGAAGAGGTAGCAAGCTGGTCAGTCTGGGACGATAGTAAGAGTCCATCCATACAACAGCGTAACTGCTTGAACCAGCAATTATTTGACGACGGTCAAAGTAAGAGGAACATATTAGATGTTGGGCTGAAAATGATGGGTTTGAAGAAAGGAACAACAGTGGAGAAAGTGTAACTATGGGGGAAAACAAGACAAACAAGATACAGGAACTGCAGAGCCAATGTGCTCTTGCTACAGAAGCAAGTGAACAGGGAAGGAAGCTTGAGACTATGGACTGGAAGTAGGGAACCAAGGGTACTTGGTGGTAGGCCCAGCTGTAGAATTATGCTGTTTGAGCTTATATATTTTATTGATACCCCACTTGTGTTCAAAACAGCTAAGAATGAAATACATGTTAAAAACAAAAACATGACATAGCTCATGGTCTGTTTTTGGGTTGAGGATTGTTTAATATTTATTTATGCATTTATACCCTGCTTTTCCCCCTTGCAAGGAACCCAGGCAGCTTACATGAACTTCTCATTATTTTATCCACACAATATCCATATGAGGTAGGTTAGGCTGAGAGTTAAGGGCTGGCTCAAAACAACCCAGTGAGCTTCATGGCCAAGAAGCAACTTGAACCTGGATCTTCCAAGTCTCAGTCCAACATGCTAACCATGACATCACATTCCCTTTCAAGCAAGCCACGCTACCCAGATTCAGATGACACAAAAAGCTGCAACTGGGAAAGTAATCAGGCAAATGGCACATAGTGTGGCATGGCTTAAACAAACCTGGCAAGTGGCATGGCTTTAAGCTGTGGTGTTGTACAAACTTATTCTGAGGACCCGTATGAAGGTTTCTTCATCCCCTCTTTTTTACTGTTGTTTCTACTACCTTACTTTTCCCCAGGTTCCTTTAGGAAAGAGAATCGCTTCATTCTACCCTTTCTTAAGCCCAAGGGAAATATGAGGCACGGGTGTGTGCCTTCCCACTCTTTAAGTGAAACACAACCATGAAGATGTACAACTGGGAGACACTGACATCTATCCACTCAAAGTCACACAAACACCAAGTTGATTCCCCCCCCCCCCCGAGAGTAGAGAGAAGAGCCCTCATGCATGGGAAAACAACAGGATAGCATAATTTTGGGCAGACAAAAGTTATGATAGCTTAGTCATATGGTTAAAAGCAGCTTTGGTTGGAACAAGGGTATGATAAGTGTGCCAGTGCAGCACAGTGGGCCTCCATGTTTTAGAAAAAGAAAATTACATTTGGATCTTATCATTCACTTCTTACGTAACACATTGTGGTGTTGATATTACTACTGCACACATTCAAGGAATGTGGAAGAGGGTCAGCATATGGGTTAGTTATACCTCTGATGCAAATGCAACCAGTAGCCAGAGATGTGGAGACAGGACTGAAATCTGGCTTTCTTGAGCTCACCAGACTTCTTTCCCACACTAAGCACTTGCCAGAAAGTGAGCCAAGCTGATATTAAGTCCATGAACACTTGGGAAAGCTAGTACATTCTTTGTGCCAAGTATGCAAAATGCATAATTCTTTCCACAAAATTGCATAATTTCTTAAGCAAAGTCTGCAAGTCACGTGTGCTGAAGCAGAACTCCACGTGAACTCACTGCCTGCTGAATGACAACGCAAACACTCAGCGTGAGGCAGACTTAGAGATGGGAGAAAGCAGACCAGAATATGGGAAGCTGAAGAAATCTGATGGATCGCCACCCCCAAACTGGATTCCTCACACATCCCTTCCAGTGGCAACCATTTACAAACCTCCATCCATGAAAGGCAGTGTGCACAGATTAGTAGAACTGGGTGCATCCAATAAGGCCATCAGGTCCATCCTGAACAGATGGCTGTCCAGCTGCATCTTAAATACCTCCAGCATGGGAGAGTACATGACTTCCCTAGGTCAATGGTTCTGTGGTGATATTGCTCTGAAAGTCTGGGAGCTTTTCTTGATGTTCAGCCTCAATTTGACTTGCTGTAACATGAGCCCATTATTCTATGTCCTGCATCCAGGAATGAGCAGAGATCATTCCTAGCCCTCCCCTGTATGACAACTTTTCAAGTATCTGAAGCTTGCTAAAAACGTTTAAATAAATAAATAAATAAATAAATAAATATTTATTGTATCTCAAGAGTGCTATCATCTCAAGGCTAAACATGCCCATTTTTTTCCAGTCTCTCTTCACCTGGTTTTCTTTCCAGTCACCTCATGACCTTTTCTAGTTTGTCTGCATCTTTCATAAAATGTGGTGCTCAGAACTGTATGCAGTATTCAAGATGAGGCCTAACCAGTGCTGAACAGAAGGAAACTAGCACTTCATTCATTCATTTTATCTATATCTGACTTTTTTCTTACAACCAACTCAAAGCAGTTTACATCATTCTCCTCTTACATCATTCTTACATCATTCTCCTCCTCCTGCTCTCATTCTCCTCCTCCTGCCTCCTGTGTGTGGATAACACACAGTGACAACCCTGCAAGGTAGGTTGGACTGAAAGTCTGTGACTGAGTCAAAGTTCCTCAGATGGCTCCATGGCCAAGCAGGGACTAGAACCCAGAATGTCTGAGTCCCAGTCCCACAATCTTAACCACTACGCCACAATGGCTTTCTTTGCATGATGAAGCCCATACAGAACACCTTCACATGCTGCCCAAATGTGCAGCTAGTAGGAAACATTGCTGCCAAATACAATTCTACTCCCCAAGTCAGCAAGTGAACGACTCTATGTTTGAGCCTCAGCATTTGGAACATTTAAGGTAATTCTGTGACTCAGCAATGATCAGAAGCTCATAGGTAAACAACAGACCCTATCTTGTCCAACTAAAAATACAAAAAATATATGCTATTAAATATTATCCATTTCATCTGAAGGTTCGGTCTGACAAAAGCAGTAACTACCTTCAGAATAAAAAGTTTCAAACAGCTTTTTATATAACTCATTGCCCAATTAACAACCTGGGCAAAATAGCTTTCTAAATGGTTTTGAGAGCCAGCTAATTTGCTCTGAAACAAGATTGCACATCTAGTCAGAAATTGGCACAGCAACCCAACTCTACAGCTGTCAAAGCCTAGGATATATCAATCTTCAGTGTACCCAAGGACTGTTCTGTCTACTGGGTGTATGTTAACGGCACAGAGAGGTCAGCAGAAGTGTACCTTGAGCAGCTGAGAACTTATAAGTACAGGACAGAATACAGATGTCATTTGGAAGTTCCCCCAAATTTCCTCATTAAAAATAAAATTACACCACCACTGTATGTCAGAAAAAGAAGCTGCTCACTTTGGGAGTGTGTGTGGAGGCAGGAAAGAGAGATGTATAAAACATAAATATTTAGAGTGCTTTGGGAGCTATATTGAAAGTGAGATGCTCTTCCCAGCGCAGCAAAGCAACGGCAATGATTGCAGGTCAGACCTCACACAGAAGAAGTGACAGTTATGAAAGAGAAAGACAATGGAATTGTGCTTCAGTCAAGAGTGAAAATAATTATACCTCATCATCGTCAGGTTAGCAGACATATGGAAATGCAGAACAACTCAGCCTTGGATCCCTGCTACTTACTGAATGTGGTTGTGTCGTAACAGGAACAGAGCAGTTGCCTCCATGTAATATTCAAAAGCATACAAAAAGGCATGATACTATGAAAAGGTAGAACATAAACATTTGTTTGAGACTGTACTGTATTGTACAGCTGTTCACCTCAAAGCATTTAAGCCTTGAACACTTTTCAGCTGGTACTGCTGTATTTTCTATACCTTTGATGGTGGAGGCAATCTTTAAAAAATGGGAGGCCCATCATATTCTTATAAGCACAAAAACAACTTGACATCGTGAGAATATACACATGGCCCTCTTCCGAAGGGAAGTAATTCAGGTGCATCCAATCACACCAGACACAGAGAAGCTGCAGAATTATTACTAACTTGCAAGGCCAGAAAAGTAAATTATCCAGTAATGCAGAAGGGTGTTTTTCTGTTGGTGGGTACTTCGAGCTCAGAATAACCTTTTGTTTAGTAATTTGAACAAGTGCCTCAACCTAGCACAAAGATTTGAAACTCCTAGGTTTAATAGCACAGAGAGACAACTAGAAGGGTACCTGTCTAAATTGGGGCAGCACCATGTTGGCTTTCAGGCCATGCCCAACCTCCATTGGGTCACTGAACAAATAATTTTTAGCCATTTAGTGCCTTTAGAGCTACAGAGTCAAATTTATTTTGTTTGAAAACTGTATTTATTTTTGCAGTGCTCCAAAGGGCTACAGAGCCGTTTTCTGAATTTGTTGTTTTCTGTTGTTGTTTTTTAAATCAGCTATGGTCCATGGAACAAGGTTCAAAATTACCTCCAGAGCTTCTGCGCTTGCCTACCCAGCACTGAATCAAGTGCAAAGCAGAAGCACAAAATTATATCATTTACTGAACATACACTTATCTATTTTTCTAAAAAGAAAAATATGAAGCATTCCTTGCTACCCTCCCAATCTAGTTTGTGGGTATGTTAACTGAATCAGGAGGTAGAATACTAATACCTATCTCCATAAACTGGGGCAGAACAGATAATTTAGGTTAAATGCAGGTCTCAAATGCAGGTCTTATTCCTACTGATGATACTAGATGTCTCATGAGGCTGTCAATACACGCAAACATCTGCTACTAGCTCCCCACTGGCCACCTTCTTCCTTGGGTCTGGCAAAACAAACTTCTCCCTTAATTTTCTTTAACATGCAGCTGATGAAAACCAGCTCTCCTAAGCAGGAATGCTTCCCAAGAGCAGAGGAACAGCATGGAGGCCTTTGGCATGAGTGTTCACTGTCAAGTGCATGCTGGCCCAGAATGAATTTCTGGCACATAGGAACACGTCTAAAAGAAACTAAAATTTCTCAAGCAAGTGACATTCTTTGCCAAAGGATATCCCAGGAACTCTAGGCACACAGGCCAAGTCTCTTCAGGAAGAGTCCTATTCTCTGTGATAAGGCTTACAGATCTCCATTCTGTGACATCACAAAGACAGACCTCCTCTGCAGTGCTTGCCCATCCTCTTGAATGATCTGAAGTACCTGTAACTCTAGCATCTTTTGGGCATGTATTGAAAACATATCCATTTGCTATGGCTTTCTGATCCTTAAGAATTAGAAAAAGGACAGGTCTGATTGCCAAGAAACATTCTAGCTCTTCAGGAGGGGCAAGCCAGACTCCCAGGACAAGTTAGAAAAGCAGCTGAGCACCAGCATTTGAGAAGGCCTATCAAATCAGCACTTGAGCAGTACACCCCACCACACACACACATAACTGCAGATTACTTTCTAAGAAGTGAGAACCAACTAAAGGAATCAGAAAGATATTTCCAAATATTTATTTAAAATATTTATACTCTGCCTCTCCAATAATTCTTTATTTAACATACGCCACCCAGAAATCACTTCAGAAACTGGTATGCAGTTTTTAAAAATAAAAACATCCATCAGCTAAGAGCCAGTGAATGAAAAGAATGTCTCATCAAGGAATAGATTCATGGAGCAGGCATATGTCACTCTGTTTAACAGCAAAAACTACAAAGAAGTTTGTAGTGCACCACACACATTCCACCCCATTTTAAGCAAGACGGCCTGAGGGGGATTCGAAACACATTCAGCTCTATGAACTTGGAATGCTCCCATCAGGCTTCTAAGTGAGTTCAGCCAAACACATTTAGAATCCCCCCTTAGACTTTTCTTCTCAAAGCAAGGTCAGGATGGAACGAGTCACACATCTTTATGTTGGGGGTGGCTAATGTGTGAGGCCTAAACCCTCTACAGATGAAGTAAATTCATCATGGAACAAGCCCGGTAAAGAATAATTATAGGAAACAGAAGACTTCATCAAGTCTTATTATAGAGTTTAATTTAATAGTCAAATGTTAACCTTATTACATACTGGGTTCTTCACTTACTGAAATTCTCAATAAATATTTTTTCTTCCCTGTTTCTTTATATTTTTTCTAGTTTGTCAGGTGCCATGAACTAGGACACATTTATGATTCCTTGGGTTGCAGCACATTTTTCCTTCTAACAGTGACATCTTTATACTTCAATGTCCTAAAGAGGATGAATACATATTCTGACTAACTGAGCAATCCTGTAACTAAACTTATTTCAAGATTACTTTGAATAGGATTGAAACCTAAGTTAATATGATACATGTGATGTTCTTCAAGTACTAAAGTTCTGTTTTAATTTTAGCAAGCATGGCATAGCTTTCATTT
This sequence comes from Varanus komodoensis, assembly GCF_004798865.1. Lineage (NCBI taxonomy): Eukaryota > Metazoa > Chordata > Lepidosauria > Squamata > Varanidae > Varanus > Varanus komodoensis. The sequence goes on along the minus strand of NW_025335550.1, from coordinate 15,103,822 downwards.
TTCCTCAACATTTATTCCAGTTCTTTCCACATCTCATCCCTAAAGAACAAAAAGCTTTAAAATAATTGTTTTTCACACTGTGGCTTCAAAAATACTGGAAATTTTAGAGTTTGGCTAGTATATCAGGAAAAAAAGCCCAGTGTATTCCCACTGAATTGTGTCAATTTAAGTGCTTTCAGCTAACTTGAGAATTCTTTTGAGGGCATAAAAGCAAGATGCAGATTATAAAAATAGATGGAGTGTAAACCACTATTTCACAGGACTCAGCATACACATAGGAAATTTAGCAAACAAACATAGAACATATCAAAAGCAAAACTGCATTTGTCATGGAGTCACACAGCTATTTCCTAGAGCAAGAATTCATAAGAGCAAATTCTAGAACTAAGGATTTCTGCATTTTATCACTGGCTCAGGGAGCAGAGTGCAGTCTAACAGTTTGACCAAAAAATTAAGTCTAACGGATGGGAATCTTTGTTACTTGTTTGTTAATGATGTTAAAGATTTGCATACTGTTCATCTGTCTCAAAACAGCAAAGCAGTTTTGAAATAGGAATATCTCTGAAATCCCATGATACAGATAGCACAGCCAAACACATATGCTTGGCACATTCTCAGTGAGAGTCAGTATGGCTAAATGGTGATGTATTTATTATGCATTCTTTAATTCACTAGCATGCAGGAGCATCATTCTCAAACAACTATAATCTCTCCAGATTAAGAGGCCAAAAATGCATTCAAATCTGTATTAGGATTACAGTTTTAGTTAAAGACCACTGACTGACTGAAGTGGACAGGTTTGCTAATGGCAACAAACTATTCAGGGAGCTTAAATTACAGAAGGATTGTGAGAACTCCAACTGGCTCTCACCAAACTGGGAAACAAAGTACCAAATTGCAAACACAGTTCAGTGTAAGACACCCAGGCCAACTGGGCTATAATCTTTGCCCAGACCCTCCCTGGTCCCAAACCCTTGGACCAGACACTGGATTCAGCAATGACAACCCAAGCGCTGGGGAAAAGGGATTTATTAAAAAGATAAAAGATAGGGATGGGTATACTAAAACACAGAGGCAAAGGATACACACAAAAAAGGGGAGGAAGGAAAAGGGGATTTGGCATGCAGTACTAATACACTTCACAGCCTGTCAAAGCCCTCCAAGACCCTAGGCCTGGTTGGCATCCTTGATCACAAAATAAAAAGGCTTCACCTAACCTAGTTATACACATAGATACTATACTAGTTGTAGAGATCAATGACACCAGGTAGCACAGAGTTCTTCGGCAGAGAATCTGGCAGCAAGAATAGAAGCTCTCCTCAAACAGGTATTCATGCCTCTTCAGGCTCTCATCTTTTATTCACCCAGCCCCAGTCAGATAGCTTATGGGGTGACAGTGAATGATGGTTCCCAGGTGAGCACCATTTTCCCTTATTGCCCCAATCTCCTGTCCTGTCCTAGGGAGTATGAACTCCTCTGTCCTTGGGTACAATTTACAATATCTCTCCCTTCTGCATACCAGGAGAATATTTGCTCCTCCCAGGTCCTTGAGCGCTCAGTGCCTCACTGAGCAAACACCTGGCAATTGTAACAATTTGCTCTTCTTGTCAGTTAACTCATCCTCCCATGGTAAAGCCTTTAACCAGTTCACGTTACAGCAAGAAAGTCCAATTTAATGCAAATTTAGGGCAAAAAACAAATCCCTACTTTAAGTATAAGCTGATTTTGAACTAATGATGACTGATCAAGAAAGAGATATTACTTAGAGTTGTGATCAATAGCTTGAAGAAAATTTTAATCCAGTGCATTGCTGCTGTTTTAAAAAAGGAAACTTTATGTTATGTATAATTAGGAAAGGCATCAAAAATGGAACTGCCATATACAAATCTGTTGTGTGATCACACTTAGAATATTGTGCACAGTTCTGGCTGCTGCAACTAAAAACAGATCCGCAGAGCTGGAAAAAGTATAAAAAAGGACAACCAAAATCATTAATGGACAGAGCAACTCCTCCATGAGAAAAAAGTTACAAATGCTCAGATTGTTTAGCTTAGAAAAGGGCAAGTAAGATGATACATGAGAAAGCAACCCAGAATTATGCATGGCCTGGAGAAAGTGAAAATTTCTCTTTCTCATTCCTAATTCTAGAAATTGGAATGAAGCCGATTGGTGGAAAATTCCAGACAGATAAAAGGAAGCACTTGTTCATATAGTACATAGGTAAACTATAGAATTCACTTCCATGGAATGTAGTGATGGTCACCAACATGTGTGACTTTGAAAGGGGATTGGACAAATTATTGGAGGAAAACTTATCAACAGCTACCAGTTCCAATGACTATATGCTACCTCCAAGAGCAGAGGCCGTAAACCTATGTACACCAGGTTCTGGGAACTTGGGCAAGAGGAGGCTGTTGCATTCATTTCCTGCTTGTGGGATCCTCTGAGCAGCTGGCTAGGAACTGTATGAAGAGAATGCTGGGCAAGATGGATGACTGGTCTGAATCAGCATGGCTTTTCTTTTGTACTTACAAACTTCACTGAACCCTATTTACCACAGGTGCAAAACCCAAAGTCAAGAGAAATATTCAGTTTAAGCAATGTGGGACATGGACTTGGCCACGAACACAACCAACTCAGAAAATGATGATCTCTCAATCTAACGTATTTCACAGGATTATTATACAAATCAAATCGATGCAGAGGAAAGTCAGAATATAAATATAAATGCCTATCAGTCACTATTAGATTTGTCAGATGATGAATTGGATTTAGACTGATAAAAGTTATTTCTCCCCACTTTCTTTCTGATCATATGCTTATTTGAGTATCTTTGGCACAGACAAATTATGTTCACTAGGTTTTGGGACCATCCTCAAAATATTCAGAACAAAAATAGAAACATAGAAACAGAGCGAGTCAGAAGGGATCTCCAGGGCCATCTAGTCTGACCCCCCGCTCCAGCCGGCTCCACTCATGACATGCCCACCATGTGCATGTTCAGCCTATCCTTGAAAGTAAAGGCTGAGACAGTTTACTATATAAATAGAAGAAGGTGATATTGTTAAAACTTACAGATATAGGCCCTAGCAACTACTCAAACCCCATGAGCATATTATAACCCTTTCAGAATATTAGGCATACGCCTTAGTTTCTGGAGAAAAGGTAATGAAGAAAATATTGCAGGTGTTTTGCCATGTTTTGGAAGGCAACAATGGTATACAAATAGAACAAACTGCTTCAGACTTCAAATATTTTTCACAGAAAAGTTAAAGAAATATGAGCACTGAAGAGTTTGTGATCTCAGTGCAGAAGTGGTCCTTGTTGACATCAATTTTGTATCAAAGTTTCCATGTTTTAAAGCTTGCATTTGCAAACATATAGCATCAAAGACAAATAAGATTCCCAGTGGATTGAGGCTGGATATTCAGCTGTTTCAGAAAGAGAACATGCATGTTTCTGGGGATAGCTGAATATTCATCATTCGATGGAGCCTGATCACAAAGGTCAGTTTTTCGTATTTACTCCGTAAGACACATATTTCAAAAAGGTCTACTTGTGATGTGCTATCCTTGTTGCCCTTTTTACTAGTATCAGGAATTAAGACAAATAAGCCTCAATTCAGCTAGGGAGCAAATGCAGAGCAACCTACACTTCTTCCAGTGTGCATATCCCTAGCTGGATGAGGAATTATTGGGACAAGTAATTGCTGCATTGCCCTAATTTAAAACAAAACAAAACAATACCAGCAATAGCAGCACTGGTGTAATGAGCATGTTTTCACAACTGTTTAAATTTATGATTTTAGTTTAGTTTACAACTAAACTACATGTATTAACATCATCAGATTTAGTTCCTTTCTGTTCTTTCCTCCCTGATCAACTAGCATTATATGCACAAGTAGCATATAGCTGATCAGCACTATGTGCCCAAGTAGCTTGATCTGGAGTCATTAAAATCATAGTTTTATAGAACTTGGAGGTTCTCCTTTATCTGTATTTGTCATCCATTCATCTTGAGGCTCAGGTGGCTCCATTGGTATGGAGTGCCTTCTACCAGGTTCAACTGATGGTCAAGCTACATCCTTGACTGGCCAGGGCTAGCCTGCTTTCAGTTATGCTACACTAATCTCTAAATTAGATTACTGCAGTCTTTCTCTTCCCCAACCTTGTACTTTACAGACATGCTTGTACCGCAACACCCAGAATTCCCAGTCAATGGCTCTGCTGGAAAGGAATTCTGGAAGTTGCAGTCCAAATGTCTCTGAAGGCTACCAGGTTGGGAAAGGCTGGATTACTGCAATGCTCTGTGTGGGGCTGCCCCTGAAGACTATTCAGAAGCTGCAGCTTGTGCAAAATGCTGCAGCCAGATAAGTAGGACTAGAAGGACCAAACATATGACATGAATTTTGGTTCCCTTACATTGATTGCCTATATGCTTCTGAGCCCAATCACAAGTGTAGGTTTTAACCTATAAGGCCCTGCACGGCTAGGGACCACAATACCTGAGGGAACACTGCTCCCAGCTCCAGTATAGCTAGACAGTACCATCTACATCTGGGGCCTCTGCCTCTGAGGCAACAAGGCGGGCCTTCTCAGTGATGCTCCCCCAGCCATTACAAATTTGCTTCCCCACTGAAGCCAACCTGATGCCAACTTTGTCATCTTTTTGGCAACTGATTAAAACTACCCTTTGCTCCTAGGCATTGAATTTAAAATGAGAGATATTTTAGTTATTTAGTTATTTCTTTAAAAATTGTATATAACCTTCTTAAGTAGACGCTCACGGAATGGCGTACAAACATTTAAAACAGCATAAGTAAATCAACAATAATATTAAAAATCCAAATATAATAAACACAATTAAACAGGTAAGTAATAGTAATAATAATAATAGTACACAACACAGTAACAACTGTTCCACAGCAAGCCAATCATCATATAAATAAAAACCATTAAATAAAATAATGGAAAAATTAAAAAGGATTTAACCTGGTGCTGAAATACATAAAGAGTGGGCACCAGGCACACCTCCCTGGATGGCTGGTTCCATAGTCAGGGAGGCACGGCAGAGAAGGTCCTTCCCCTCAGGGCCACCTTCCTTACTTTGTTTAAAAGAGGCTCCCAGAGAACTTCCATACATGTTCTTAGGGTCTGGGGAGGTACATATGGGAGGAGACATTTCTTTAGAAATCCGGCCCTAAGCCATTAAGGGCTTTATACAGTAGTGTAAGCACCTTAAGGTGGGCCCAGACTTTACTTGGTAACCAGTCCAGTTGCTGAAGGACAGGGTTTCTGTGTTCATGTCCGCTTGTCCCTGTCAACAGGCAGTCTGCCCCATTTTGTACCAACTGAAGTTTCCAGACCATTTTCAAGGGCAGCTCCACATAAAGGGCATTACAGTAGTTCAAACATGAGGTTATCAGAGCATGGATTACCATTGCTAGGTTTTGCACATTCAGATAGGGCCATAGCAGGCCTATCAGCAGCAGTTAAAGGTGCTCAAACATACACAGTCCTAAAGAGGCACCTGTCAAGCAGCACTGGCAGATGCCCTCTCTCTGGTGCTTCTAAGTGGGTCAGCACTCAAAAACAAACCAAACTGTTCCTGTTCGAAATAGTTTATGGGTGACCATATCCTGAGTGGCTAAGGGATTGTCCAGATCAGGTATCAGATGTAATGGCACATGGGGAAAAATGTACTGAAAGAATAACTCATTGTGTGGCAGTCTGCTCTAACCTCTCTTTATACTATACTCAGCTCCAGCAACCCCCCAAGACTTGATGTGCCAGTGCATGACTTTGAACCAGGTCACTGGGTCTTCCTCCAATGAGCCCCTTCAGGAGATGTGGTTTGGGCCCCACCAAGTCCTGCTCACCACCCATACTGCCATGAAGGTTGTTGCAATCACCTTGTGAATCCATCATACTGGGGTTCAGAAGGCACCTGAACCTCAGACCAAAGAGATTTTGCTGTGGACCTAACCAGGGGAACAGATCCAGATCAGACATGTTGAACTTGTGAGCCAATCCAAGACGTGAGATTCCTGTTCCAGAAGGGTCCAGAAGCAGAGACTGATAACAAACTGTAACTTACACTTTGCTTGAACCCAGGAGGGAGGGGCAAACTACTGCCATGGGGGGCTGGAGCAATGGGGCTTGGGCTGAACATGATTCTTCTGCTGTCTGTCTCAGGGACAGGAGTAGAAATTAATCAAGAAGAGCTAGAGGAGGAACTCCTGGAGCAAGGACACAACACCTTAAGCCCCCTAAGAGAGCAGATCCAGAGAAGCTTTCACGTGACCAGTTGCTGGATCTGCCTGCATCCATCAGATGTGGGAGGGACAACTTTCCCTTTCAGAGTGATGCCTCTGACTGTCCCTCTACTGCAGGTCCTCAAACTTTTTAAACAGGGGACCAGTTCACTGTCCCTCAGACTGTTGGAGGGCCGGACTATAGTTTGAAAAAAATATGAATGAATTCTTATGCACACTGCACATTAAAAAATTAATTAAAATTTTAAAAATTAAATTTCCACCTTTTTGATTTTTCTAAAATACAGAAGAAAAAAACCATAAATACAACACTTCACAACGTTAATAATATAATATCCAAAAACTCAATTAATAATTGAAAAAGTAAATAATAAAGTGCCCCCACCACCCCGGAGACCAATAATACCTCCACTTAATTCATATATTATAACAATTAATAATTATATAATGTACTTCAATTATATTCATATCCCCTCCAGAAATTCATATAATCTTGATTAGGTTTACAACCTTTGCCTTCTATCAGTACTGCTTTTACAAAATCTTCCCAATATTTATTTGCTTTTATTAACCCTTTTTAAATTTTTATTTCTGTCATCAGTTTATCATTAATTACCATATTCCATATTTCATTTTCCAATTCGTACCTTTGCAAAACCCAATTCTGTTTCCAGTATTTAACTATCACTAGCCTAACTGCCATTATCTAACTTAGAATCAATTCTTTCTTAACTTCATTTATTATTACTTGTTTTTCAATCAACAGTAATAACACAATTCTCTGCGACATTTCTAAGTCTATATCTAAAATTTCTCTAATTTCATTAAATACCATAATCCAATTATTTTGTATATTATCACAATCCCACCACATATGTTTATAAGTTCCAATCCCTTTCTCATGTCTCCAACATACATTAGAGTAGTTGTTATCAATTTGGTTTAACTTAACTGGTATTAAATACCATCTGCATATCACCTTATATCCATGCTCTTTAATTCTAACATATTCTTATATACTCTTCTATTCCAAATAGTCTTACAGTCTTTTTTATTTCACCCTGATCCATTTCCCAAATTGATTTTAAACTTGTTGTCTGATCTCCTAACTCCATTAATATCCTATACATTTTAGCAATTCTTCCTTTACTTGTATATTCTTCCTCAGTCTCACATTCTTTTATAATCATTTCAAATTTTGTTAATTGTCTTTCTTCCTCTTTAAATTATCCTCCATCTTTATCCATCCATTTTTCTAACTGAATTAAATTTAATCAATTTAATTTAGCTTCTGCCAATATACTCCTCAATTGTATTATATTTTTATCTTATTTTTCCAGTCTTCCCATTTATATATAAATATGACTATTTTTTAATTTATTAATCCAATCCATTGATTCTATTTTTGGGAATTTCTCCATTTCGAACACTCGCGTTAACGGCAAAATTCCTGGGATTAACTGCTGTCTCCATTTTTCCCATACTTCCATCGTATTTTTTAAAAGGGGATTTTGAATTCTCTTAATAATCTTTTAATATCCTTTTTAAACCAATACGTCTCTAAGTTATTGCCTATTTCCCTTAATTCTTTTAATTCGGTATCACTCCATATTAATTCTTTGCTTTGGGCTATAATATCTGGAACTATCTTTAATTGGTTTGCAACTCAATACTTTTTAACATCTGGAATGCTTAGCCCTACTTTGTGTGTGTGTGTGTGTGTGTGACTTGTACCATAGTGCTTTACTTATGTGCTCTCTTTCCTCCATTACAATAAATCTCCAATAATTTCTGCATTTCCTTTAATTCTTGATCATAAAACTTGATCGGGATCATCCAAAACAAAAAAAATATTCTTTGGCAGAATTTTCATTTTTGTTACTGCTATTCTTCCAAACTATGATAATTTTACCTTTTCATATTTTCCTATTTTATCTTTTATAGCCTTCTTTAACTTTTCATAATTCTTCTTCTTTAATTCTTGACTATCTTTTGGAATATCAATTCCTAAATATCTAATATTATCTATTTTTAATTTATATTTTTCTTTTAATATACCCAGTTCTTCACTATTATGATTAAATAACATCATTTCCAATTTTTCCAAATTAACTTGCAATCCACTATATTTCCCAAATTCCTTTAAATGTAAACATATTCTCTCTATAGCATTTATTGGGTCTTGAAATGTTCCCACAAGGTTTTTTCCTTTCATCCTTGTCATGCTTAATTGGGCAAAGCGTGCCAGGTCTGGATGGGGCTGAAGACCCTAAAAGTAATGGTCTTGGAGAACTTTAATATTCGTACAAATGATCAAGGATTTCGTGGCTACCAACGTCATCTCTCAAATTGTATCTTAGGGTGTGTTTTTCCACTCTGACTAAGGGAAAATAATCTGTGCATGGGGGAGTCAACTGTCTGTTTGGATGGACAGATCATTACCAAGTTAATTTGGACACTAACATCTGCAGAAGTAGAGGTTCAAATATGATAGCTCCTTTGGCTGATAAATCTGGATGGTCTTCTGAAAATTTTTGGCAGATTTATTTATTTTATAATTTTTATTTTAGCTGGCAGTTCTATAAGGAAATGCAAAGAGCTCCAAAAGCACTTCTCCAAATTGGAACAATGGGCATCAAAATGACCATTATGACCCCATAGGGCTCATTGTAAGGAAAAATAAAGTCTCTGTTTCAAGTATATACTGATAGGATCTGAGTTAGCAGTTGTTGAAGCCAGCTTGATTAAACTGTTCAGCAAGTATGTGGCTGCTGTGCAAAAGGAACATTCCATTTTAGGCATGGTTAGGAAAGGAACTGAAAAAACTGCCAATATGTCCTCTTATACAAATCTATAGCACGAGTACACTTGGAACACTGCATGTAATTCTTGTCTTCAGACATAAAAGGATACTGCAGAATTTGAAAAAAAAAGTGAAGAAAAGGACAACAAAATGATCAAGGGCCTGGAACAACTCGCCTATGAGATAAGTAAGCTTATGGGTCCAGTAAGCTTATGAAAAAGATGAGTAAAGGAGAGGTATGAAAGTATGCAAAACTGATAAAGACCATTTTCTTCTTTTTTCATAATATTGGACAGAATCTAGAACTTCCTAAAGTTAGGGAAGCGAGCAACACATAACCATTTAAAGTTCTTTAAAGAGAGAGAGAGAGACAGAGAGAGCTTAATTAGCTATGTGCAAGATGTAAGCTGCCCAGAGAGCCTATGGCTACTGGAGTGGCATATAAATCAAATAAATAAATCACATAAGAACTCTTTAAGTTCTTCCCTCTTTCCCCTCCTACTTTATGTTGCATAGGTTTAGAGCTTTTACTTTTCTTGCTCTTTAAAGGACATTCATTTAATTCACAAACCATTTCATCTACTGCATCTGTATATTTGAAAATCAACTTGCTTAATAAAATGTCATTTAACATGTAGCTTCACAAGTTTTATATTTTATGATGATGATACACGACTGCTCCGAAGTCAAGCCAAAGCATGGTTTAGTGCTGCCAGAACAAGCCACAGGGTAGCCTGCAGGGTTGTCTTCTCTCTACATGAGGTAACCTGTAATTTCCCATCTTTGTTTGTCACAAGCCACAGTTCATCACTTTGCCTAAAGGAGGAAACCAGGATCAGAAGACAAGGTTTACAGGCAAGTGCAAGACATAGGCTGCCCCTTCAAACAAAACAGAAAATTTATGATTTGCCCAAACAAGTATCAGAAGTTACTGATCACAGCACATGGAAAAAAGGGAAAGGGGAAAGAGGAGGAGGAAGCATGCAAAGCACTATCTCAGAAATGAGGAATCCATGACCCTCTAGATTTGTTGGACTGCAATTTGCATAGTTCCTCCCATTAACTATAGGAAGAACTATAGCTAAAGCTAACAGGAGTTGCATTTCATCAACATCACATTCCCCACTCCTGTACTATGTGAACAAATCATGTTCTTTCATTGTTCCACTTCCCCTTCTACACTGTAATAACCTCTCTGTCAATTTCGTGGCAAAGCACAGTTTCCAGGTGCAGATGTTACAGAAAACTATGGCTCACTGATAAATCAAAAGTGGGGCGAAAATTGAGAATCCACAGGGTCAGAATGAAAGGGGAGGAATTACTGTAAAAGCACAAGATCTTTATATACTATCTATCCATGGCTAACATAATGCCTAAGCACACAGACACACAGATACGTACATACAAAGAATCACATCAATCAGATACTGACACAGGCAATATTTTAGAAGATAAATTTCCCTTACAACAGGAAAAAATATGCCAAAAAGGGGGAATGCCCACTGCAAAGTTCTACAGGCTTTCATAAAGGTTTATATTATGATATATTTATTATCAAGAAGTGTACTTGCATTAAACATAAGGGATTAAGACAACATTAAAATTAACAAATACCATTTGTGATTTAATTATCCCTGCCTTGTACAGTGTTTATTCAACTATATGTGTATAAGAAAATACATTCGTATTAGAAGACATCACAGGGAAAGACTGAGTCTTGCTAGAAAATACTGACTAGTTTTGTATCTTAATAAACTATCCTAAAAATCTGTTACATATATCTATCCTAACTCATATATTTTGGCTCCAATCTTGGACAACACAAAAGTCCTGGATTTAGTATGTAGAGCTGGTTAATTTCTAAGCATTGCCTAACCTAGCTCCTCATACGCTTATCTTTCACACATATTCACCTGCAGAAAAATATCTGTGGCATTAATAATCCTTGCTTTAAGCCCTAAACCAAACATTGAAAATGTCTTTTTTCCTCCCTTGAACCCTTATCTGAAAGTTTCTTTTGAACCTAAACCAGATTAGAAACTGAAAAAAAAGATCAAGTTAGTGCTTCAGAAAAAGGGTCCAAGCATAAAGAAGGAGGATCCAAGATGATATATACTCATTGGATCCACCAGAACCTGAACAATCAAATACAATAAAACCATTATCTGGCAAAATTTATACTCTGCCAGCACTGGGCCAATGAAAAACTTCAGTGGTGCCTCTCCACCTTGCCTTCTGTTCTGGGTAAGTCTCCAAGTGAGGCAGCATCTGGCTTTTGAAACATGCTTCATGTTTCATTAACTGAGTGTGAAAGGGAAATATTACATAATTTATCATTAAGAACTGTCAATATGATATATTAACATTTAATAACAGTCAATATACTAAATGATACTGAACAGTATCCAAAGCTTCCCTTGTCCTAACAGAAATAAGTCCCTTTGGTTCATTTCTGATTGCTCTAAAGCTTCTTAGAGCAACTGCAAATGAGCCAAAACCAGCATTTCCAGAACAACTCACAGGAGGAATCTCCACTGACCTGTCCTGTTCTGGAAATGTTGTGCTAGCACAGCCTAATGATCACTGGAGGGCTGGCAGCTCTGCATGCTGCTTCATGCCCATTTTGCACTCCTGGCCAACTTCCAGCCAGGCTGATGCCCATTAGTACTTGCAGAGGCTCTCACACTCACTCGTTCACTCACCCCTGAAATAGGCCACAGCTGCCTTTAACAAAGTATCAACCATTTAACCAATTGTTTTTTAACCAAGATCATGCTGTTAATTAATTACAACAGTAAAATTCTTCTCTTTGGTTCAAAGTTTGTACAGAAACATGTAAGTGCTGCTGAGCTAAAGAGAAGCAATCCCATGTTTCTTTGGATTGGTTAAAGGCGCATGAAGGGCGCTCCAGGAAACAAGTAACCACACTTCATTGCAGAGAAGTTCCATGTTTACTGGATGCATATAACATGCTAAGCCACCTTGGGGGCATGGTTCTGGAGCCACGGTGGCTTAGTGTGTTGCCCAATTCCAGCACTCCCTCATAATACCACAACTCAGGATTATCTAATAAAGCTGAGTAACAAAAGATTTAAACCAAAAAAAGGATGTTATTTTCACATAATGCTTAATTAATACATGAAATGCATTATTCACTCAGATTAGACAAGTCTATCAATGGCTCCTAGGCATGATGGCTATACAGAATTTTGGGAAACAATGCAATGAGTAGGGCATACGGGCTTCATATCCTGCTTATGAGCTTCCCAGAAGAATTTGGTTGGCCACTGAGAGAAACAGAATACTGAATTAAATCTAACCCAGTAGGGTTCTTAGGTTCATTAACTATAGGGTGGGCAGGAAGGGAAGCGGGAAGGAAGTGAAGACTGCTCTGGGGAAATGGGTTTTGGCAATGTTGTTTTTTCTGCTTTGAACATACAAGGTATTTATGTTGCTGTTATTATGCTGAGTTGTTTTCACATTCCGATTCTCATACTCTGTGATTCCTGTGGAAGGTGGACACTCAAGACAGCTGCCTCTCTCCTAGAGAATTCTGCTCTTCTCTTTATTTCCTCCCTCTCCTTCCCCAATTGCAAATGTGACCCTGAATTCAGACACAGCTCATTCCAAACTAATCTTGTCTAAGGATCATAAAAGTGTGAGGATGGGAGAGAAAAGTCAAGATCTGCCTGATAATCCTGAGAGGGTTCAACTACTTTCCTTTTGTACTGGGATGTAAAGGATTCACAAGAGGCAGAGATTTCTAGGAAGTAATTGTAGGAAAGGAGGAAGAATGGGCTGTGGGCATCACCAATACATCCATAAAGAGAAAGGACTATATTGAGCAGACAAGGGATCTGGGTTGTGGAGTATGGGAATGGTGCATATAGGGCTTCCTTTCCTCCTCATCTGTCTGTGAGTAAGGAACTAAAGAGGATCCAGGTGCATCTGAACTGTGATGAGGGGCAGATGGCCTTTTATAATGCTGATAGAAAGACCTTCCTCTGCTCTTTCTCTGGAGTCTCATCTGCAGGACTCATCTGCCCTTATTTTAGGGTTCACAGGAAGCCACCTCAGGATTACTCCTTAAGGTAGCTATGAGCCTTCCTCATGGGCTGTCCTCTCCAGAGAATGGCCTGTGAAAAGAGCTCCCCTTCTGCAAAGGTCTCAAAAGAGGCCAGCAGTCATTGAAGCCTCAACACAATGAACTAAAAAACCATGCCAGTTCTGGCAAAAGGATAGAACACATAAAACCAGTTCTGGACTGCTTGCACTGGCTCCCTGTAGGCCTCTGGACCCAATTGAAGGTACTGGTCTAGGTTATAAAGCCTCACACAGCTTGGAACCACAAAACCTGTCAGAGTGCCTCTCCCAACTGCAATCTAGTCAGATGTTATGTTCAACCCCTTTCTCCAAGTGCCAACTCCTAGAGTATCTTGGATGGTGACAACAAGAGGGAGTGCTTTCTTTGTGGTGATCCTACATTTATGGGACAATCTCCCTACTGCACCCTGCTTGTCACCAACCTTGTTATCTTTTTGGCAACAGGTTGGGACAGCACTTTATGATTGAACCTTTAAAGATTTGCTTGACCACCCAGGGCTTCAGGGGACTACCCCATCCCACATTTTGTTTAAACAGGGTCATTCTTCACTATATATTTTAATTGTTTTAAATTTTTCACTGTTTCTTTGATTTTATGGTATTTTATTGTCTTCTTTTTAAGGATTGTTGTAAACTGTCAGAGGCCTTCAGCTATGTGGTAGTTGTTGTTGTTAGTCGTGAAGTCGTGTCCGACCCATCGCGACCCCATGGACAACATTCCTCCAGGCCTTCCTGTCCTCCATCATCCCCTGGAGTCCACTTAAGCTCACATCAGCTGCTTCAGTGACTCCATCTAGCCACCTCATCCTCTGCCATCCCCTTCTTCTTTTGCCATCTATTGTTCCCAGCATCAGGCTCTTCTCCAGGGAGTCCTTCCTTCTCATTAGGTGGCCAAAATATTTGAGTTTCATCTTCACTACTGGTCTTCTAAAGAGCAGTCAGGGTTGATCTCCTCTAGAAATCTCCTCTAGAGGTTTCGGCAAGGGGCGGCATAGAAATGTTATAATAATAATAATAATAATAATAATAATAGTAGTAGTAGTAGAAATGACCGGTTTGATCACCCTGCGGTCCAAGGGACTCACAGGAGTCTCCGTCAGCACCACAATTCAAAGGCCTCAATCCTTTGGCACTCAGCCTTCCTTAGGATCCAGCTTTCACAGCCATACATTGCAACTGGGAAAACCATAGCCTTGACTATATGCACTTTTGTTGCCAAGGTGATGTCTCTGCTTTTTAGTATGCTGTCTAGATTTGCCATAGCTTTCCTCCCCAGGAGCAAGTGTCTTTTAATTTCTTGGCTGCAGTCCCCAGCTGTGGTGATCTTGGAGCCCAGGAAAATAAAATCTGTCACTACCTCAATTTCTTCCCCATCTATTTGCCAGGAAGTGAGAGGACCGGATGCCATGATCTTAGTTTTCTTAATGTTATACTTTCTTATGTGGTAGTACATAAATAAAATTAATTATTATAATAATCAGCAGCAGGAGCAAACCAACATGAGGTTCCAGTGTGAAATCATTCATAGACTAGGTTCACACAACATGCTCAGCCATGCTTGACAGGTTGTGCGAGCCCAGTACCCTGCTTCTTATGGGGTGGTTTATAAGCCATGGCTGATAGTGGTGTTTAGGAAACCCCCTAGCACTAAGCATGTCATACAAGACCAGACAACACACTAAATCGTGATCAGGACAAAAGGCTTCAGAGTCCCTTGGCCAAATGGGCAAAAAAGGGTTGCCACTCTGGCCATAGGATTCTAGCTGATAACAACTGGCAAAGAGTCCAAGTGGCACTTTGTGTAGCTCTGTTTGGGGTGGGGGGAAGCAGGGATATCCAATGGGGTGCACCATGTGCCATTTCCTCAAAGCCTGTTTAGGGCCTGAACCTTCCTCTCGCCAGCATGCTAGGTCATCCAAAGGTAGCAAAAGTGGTTTCTCACCATGCTTAACAAGCCATCCAGAACCCATGGGCTGTTGTAGAATTCTGGGATAATTTGGTAACAATAACAAACCACTCTCACCAGATCAACATGAGACAGCAAGCCATGACGGTGACAATAATTAAGCAAATCTCCTCAGGCATGTCACCTCTGCACATCGGAGGAATAAGCCACCATGGCTGATTTTCTCTCCCTGATCATGCAAACAGGTTAGGAAGGATGCCCTTTTCGAAGGCAGTTCTTACACAGTTCCTAATACAAAGAGATATAGGAAAAACCACTGTTATCCTTTAAGCATGAAGCAAAGGAAAGAACCACAGTTGTTTAATCCCACTAAAGCATGAACACAAACATTAAAGAACAAGCAGTATATTTTACTATTGCAGTTAATGCACAAGTAGACTATTGCTATTTGAAAATAACATTTTCCTGCTAGTGATCCCTTAAGGAACCAATGCTCTTTGAACATCCTAATGTTGCCCCTTCTTCCTAAAATACTCCTCTCCTTAAATATCTAATTTATAGCTTCCTGCTGTTCACAATAGAAATTAATAATGCAGAAAGATAAAAGTTGGGGGAATAAGTTCCCTTTAGGAGCCTTCTTTAAAATTCCTCAAAGAAAGTCATCAGAAACATTCTTTTAAAAAAGAAAACTAGCAAACCAAAAGTAAAGCTGTAAGGCAACTCAGAAAGGAATCTGATGATCTGACCATACAATCCTGTGCAAGCTTACTTAGAAGTCTCACTGTATTTAATGCAACTTATTACCAGGCTAAGTGTGTACAGGATTACAAGCTTAAGCCATTTTATACATCTTTAAATTAATACTGGATATTTCATTAAGGGTACAATCCAATCAGGATGCCTCTAACACCCTCAGACTCATTAGTTTACAAGTTTACTGTGGAGGGCAGAAGAAGTAGAAGGACAAAGATCACCTCTGCTGCTTCCTGCCTTGAAATTCAGTTAGACAGGCAATTTCAGCTGCCTATCCAAAGTGATTTGGAGCAGGAGGGAAGGTGGATGAAGCACTACTATAAGACCATGTATTTTGGTGGCACCGAAATCCCATTCTCCTATCCCCTAAGCCATGGGTCCTCAAACTACGGCCCACCATGGTTGTTTACTCGGCACGCCTCAGAGCTTTTGGACTCATTCGGAGAAAACGATATCCGAGCGAGTCCAAAAGCTCTGAGCTGGTGCAGGCGTTCTCTGAAACTGAGCAGAGAGCCGGCACATGTTCCAAATTGTAACAGCTCCCTTCAACTGCGTGTGCACTGGCTCTTCCCCTGCATTGCACACATGTGTTGGCTCTGAATACAGAGTGGGAAACAGAAGAGAGGAGGGTGGAAGAGAGAGAGAGATGAAGACAGTGAAAAAGGACTGAAGGTAAGAAAAATACAACTTTAAAAATCTATTTTTAATTATGTGAGCCATGTTCTCGGGCTGCGGGCCAAGCCGCGGCTGCCTCACCAAGCCCGGGGGCGGACAGGCTGAGGCGGAGCAGGGCCACAGCTCCCACACCTTTGCTGCACCCTTCTCTGAGCAAGCTGCCACCGTTGAGTGGCCACCATGCTTCTTCCCCCCGTGGCGGGGAGAGTCGGGAGGCAACCCGCTCAGCCAGCCGTGGCCCTGTCCCTCACCTCCCCTCGCCTCGGAAAGCAGCCCTTACCTCCCTCCTGGCAGCCCTCTCCTGGCTGGGGAGCTGCCCTGCCCTCATCTCTCCAGCCTCCCACTCCCTCAGAACCAAGGTGGCGGCAAGGACTGTAATTTCCACCATCTCCAACCAGCATGGCCAATGGAAGTTGTAGTCCAACTCATCTGGACAGTACCAGTTTTGACAAGGTTCCACTAAAATATGGTAGTCATTAGCTCTGCATCCAAATACAGCCATTGTGTATTGTGGGAATTGTTCTGGGCTGACATGCTTTAAATACTAAGAGTGGCATTAACAGTATTTACCCTTAGTATTTTTGCTTCATTCTTTGTATATGCCAGTTGCAGTCATCAGCTGCATTGTGCAAAATACTATATTTAGTGCCTTGGTTGTGTTGTAGCTATGTCCCTTGAATATGGACATGTTCTTCCCCACCTCATCTTGGGCTTCTGTTGCAGCCTGAGGGAGCAGAGGAAACATTTTTAATTTTTTTAAAAAATTTAACTAATTTTAATTAATTTTAATGTGCAGTGTGCATAGGAATTCATATTTTTTTCAAACTATAGTACAGCCCTCCAACAGTCTGTGGAACAGTGAACTGGCCCCCTGTTTAAAAAGTCTGAGGACCCCTGCACTAAGCCCTATCTCTGAGGTTGTTCTTGCAGCTGGCATGATTCTTTCCTCATCAGCTACAAGAATGAACAAGGGTGCTCCCAGCTATG
Source organism: Varanus komodoensis (assembly GCF_004798865.1). Classification (NCBI taxonomy): domain Eukaryota; kingdom Metazoa; phylum Chordata; class Lepidosauria; order Squamata; family Varanidae; genus Varanus; species Varanus komodoensis. Next base: position 15,086,320 of record NW_025335550.1, on the reverse strand, counting down.
AGGCCCAAGTGATCTTCTGGCCTCATAGCTGGGTCTTCAAAAATTCCCATGGCTGTCTAGACAGATTCTGGCGGCCACTGGCTGTCCTGTGGATGGTACAGAAAAATGTGAACTTGAACATTTGAAGCTACTAACGGTCAATATAGACCCGCATTGTCTATTCTGGCTGACAGCAGATTTTCAAGTTTTCAGGGGAAGTGTGCACAGGAGAGAAGATGCCCCTGACTGGAGATGTGTGGCACGTGTCCTTGAACCTAGAATATTCTGTATGCAAAACACTTATTCTTTCACTTATGTGGTGGTTCTGCAGCACACCTACCTTCCAAAATCAACTAGTCAGAGAAGTAATACGCCATAAAATAGAAAAGGTAAAATGGCAGTCTGGAAAGAACAATAGAAAATTGCAGAAAGCTAAATTACTGCCATGCACACAGCCATCCACCTAGTTGCACCTGAAGAATACACAAATCCTCTGGGCAGTTGGGTGGGGAACTGTGCTGAGCTGGAAGTGAGTTTTCAGCTATCAATGTGCCACAAATTACTAACATAAGTTGTGTGAGCCTTTGGGAACTAGTCATTCTTGTGATCTTATTCACAAGATGGAGTGCAATGAATTTTTGACATTAGTCTTTACCAGAGGAGATTCCCACACCTGAATCATCGTTTTGTGGCAATGACTTTAATGGGCTGTGTCACGTGCAGATGACAAAAGATGCAGTTTTAGAACCAAATGGCAAAGTTGAAAATAAGTCACCAGAGCTGGATGGCATTCGCCCAAGAGTTCCTAAAGAGCTCATATGTGAAATTGCTGATCTTTTAACAAAAATATGCAACTTATCACTAAAATAAATCTCCTTAGCAAAGGACTGGAAGGTAGCCAATGCAGCATCAATTTTTTAAAAAAGGATCCAGGGGGGATCCACATAATTACAGACCAGTCAGCCTAACATCTGTCCCAGATAAATTCGTAGAAAACACGAAGTCCCCTAAGGATCTGCAGTGGGACTGGTGCTATTTAACTTATTCATAAATGATCTGGCATCAAGGGAGAACAGTAAGAAAGCCAGGTTTGCAGATGACACCAATTATTCAGGATAGTGCAATACTATGCAGATACTGGAGAGTTCCAAAAGGATCTCTCCAAACTATTTGAATGGACAATAGAATGGCAAATAAGATGGAAAATTAGTACGTGCAAAATGATGCACATAAATCTTGACTTTACATTTAATTGATTGGGTCTAAATTGGCTGTGGATACAGAGAACATAAGTCTTTAAGGTCACAAAAGAAAGCAAAGCGAAAAGGGCAAGTTAAGTGTTAGGAATTATTAGGAAAGGGGTTGGAAATAAACTAAGTAGCACAATGCTGTCACACAGCTGGCAGAGATACAGAAAGGGTAATTAAAATTATGATGATGAAGTTGGAGCTTCCACAATATGAAAAGGCTTTCATAGAGCTTTGGTTCACTCACTCACTCACACACACAGACACAAACACTGAGGTGGAGGCACAATCAGCATGTATACAATTATGAACACTGCCGGGAGAGTGAACAGAGCCATTTCCTCACACACTACTAGGCCTTGGGATCACCCAATTAAACTGATTGGCAGCAGATTCAGGACAGAGAAAAGACCGACATAAATAACTTAAGGAATTAATTGACACATGGTGCAATGATGACCACTAAGTTGGTTTTTTAATTTACAGAGAATACATCGATGTGATTAGCCAGAATTATTTTTTTTAAAAAAGAATCTCCATGCCAAGAGGCAAACTGCTTTTTTCTACCAGATCAATGAAATAAACATGGTGGGCACCATCATGCCCTGCTTGTAATCTGCCATTGTAACTGGCTGGTCACTGACAGAATATCAGACACAGTTGGACTTGGACTTTTTCAGCGAATCAGACCTTAACCCAGAATGACACAGACAGCAATGTCACACATTATCAGACTTGAGTGTACACAGAAGATTTTTTATATATACCCCTAAAATAAAAGGCACATTTTTAAAGCCCATAAACATATGCATGTATATAAATTTAAAATATTCATGCAAACTGCTACTACTGGTTTAGTTATGTATGTACACTTGTATATTCTTGTCAGAGTACTGATCAAACTCACCAAGGGTGGATAAAAATCACTGATTAAAATATTAAAAATTGGATTTGTTTTGAATTGGATTTTTAAAAATAAACAGTTTTTTGAAGGAAACTCCATCTAACGATAGTTTTCTATTTAAGATACTTTACAGCCCAAAGGCTATTCACCATGAAATAAGGATTAATTTTTATGTAGCAAGAGGCTGTATATTCATACAAAGTTTATGTTTTTTGGTAAATGAATTCCATTCATCAGTTTACAATGTCATGCTCTTCTATAAGATTACTGGGCAACTTTCTATCTAGAAGATATGATCACAGATGCTTGGTTTTACACTTCTCAAAACAGTGAATTTGTGTCTGCAGAGACTGTATGCTTCTTCACAGCAAACATGTTATAAAATGAACATACAGAGTTGCAAAAAAGACATTAATCCATTATTCCTTTGCAAATCTATGCACACAGAATCAACCTGTTAATTCTTAAGTGCTAAACTTCAAAAATTTCAACGAATAGAAGACTGTTGAGAGAGGAATAGATCTGCAAAAGAAGCTAAGTGTGAGGAAGGAGGGGCAAGCTGTAAAAACAAAAATGAGCCCTTTTGAGCAGAATACTCCACAAGCCTTTGGATCGTTTTGTGTATAGCTTGAGGTTTATCATATTATTCTATATGATAACTTACAATGGCAGAAGGCCATAACAGAGACCCTGTTTGGGAATATTTCGATGAAGTTTCTCTACCTACGATTAAGGCAGGAATGTGTATAAATTATGTAGAAAATCATTATTTAAAGCAAGTCTTACTGACTAGTGTTTTAAATCAAATCCACCCTCAACTTACCTATCAAATATACACTCCATGGCAAGCATAGTTATCTATACATCCATCTCACAGCTAGGAAGGTAACTTGCTCATCTTGACCAAGTGTCTCAGTCTAACCTACTCAACAGGGTTGTTCTGAGGATGAAATTAGATCATCAGATGCTGGTCACATTTGTGCTTAATAGGAAACAATCCTCACTTGATAAACCAGAATACAGGTAAGCAATATATAGGGAATATACATAAGCACACATCCCATTTGCACGTTTGTGAACATGGAAAAACAAGCTACAATTCAGCCTTTAAATATAATTCTCCAATACTTGCAGACTGAGAACTGTGGGGGAATGCTTTCAAACAAGCCGGGATCAAAAGTTAGATTCAAACCAGGGCTGGAAATTGAGTCTCAAATCTGGCTTGTTTAGAAGAACTTTCCAGTTTACATGTTAATGAGAACCAATGTTCAACTGATCGATTTTGACTTTTTTCCCATTTATGCAAAGGGACAAACAAAGCAATAAGAAAGAGGTTACCTGTGGGTACACCTCCTTCATGCATATCCTGGCTTAATCAAGCAGGATGGCCCATTAAGAGTGATGGATAAATCAGATTATAGCGCTGTTACATCACAATCCAGATGCACATACTTGAAAGAAAGTCTGTTTCTTTTTTCCCTGTCATCCAGTACCATCTGTTGGTGGTACAGTCCTGCTTGCAACAGATGACAAGGTAGGGATGACAGGACCAGGCATTTCCTCTTGCTGTGTAGCAAATGGTGCTATAAGGTGGCAGCCCTACCTAGAGTTGTTTGGAAAGCCAGCCATGAAATTTCAGCTGGTCCAAAACAGGACATTGGGCCTGTTGATGGGGACTGGCCAGTATAATCACATTACACTAGTGCTTTATGATCTGCACTGAGTGCCAGTCCATTTCCAGACACAGTTCTAAGTTCAGGTATTGACCTAAAAAGCATATTTGAGATAAATTACAGGAAAGATCATGTCCTTCCATGCCTAAACACCAGGACCATCTTTAAAGGCCCTTCTCTGAGGGCCTCCAAAAAATGAGATGAGCAAAGTGGCTATGAAGGCAAGTACCTTTTCTGTGGTGGCACCATGGTTGGGAAATGTGTCCACAGAGCAGCTCACTTAGTACCTACATTGCACTCATTTTGATGCCAAGAAAAGAGCTTTTTATTTGCCCAGCTTTTAAGCCCTTCAGTTTACATAATGGTATTAGTGTGCTTTTAGAATTTTCACTGATGCTTTTATGTTTGTTGGTTATCACTTTCATCTGTGTTAAAATCATGTTATTTGTATTATGTGTTACTACATTACTTTATTTTGTGGTTTTAGATTTTGTTTTGAGGACTGCCCAGACAGCTTTGGCAAGCAGACAGTATTTATATGTAAGTAAGTAAGTAAATAAATAAATGACAATTGGGCAAACTTTAGCTGGTCATACCTCTAATCTTAACTTGCCTCATGGTGCTGTTGAAAGTGTAAGGAAACAGTGGGAGAATTATGTACAGCATTTGTCCCTTGGGCAAAAAGTAGAATATAAATGTAAGAAAGAAACAATACAAGTGTAGCAGATATAGCTAGTAACTCCTGGTATTGATATTCAAGAGTTGTCATGTTCATATTGTCCTTTGCTTCCTTACAAGGAGCCCAGGTTGGTCTATATAATCATCTTCTGCTCCATTTCATCCTCATAATAACCCTGTGATGCAAATTAGGCTGCAAGTGACTGGCCCAAAGTTTCTGGATGAGCTTCCTGGCTGAATGGGGACAAGACACCAGATCTCATGAATCCCCATCAACACTCTAACCATTACACCACAGTGAAGTATTTAACTTTTTAAACATTACCCTATCATATCCATAAGTAGCATAGCCAGACTTCCTTCTAAGGAAAAATCATTAAGTCCTAACTGCAAAGGTAGAAATGGCAATAATTTCTTATGCTGTCATTCCCTTATAGCTTGGCTTACTTGCACAAGTCAACCAGCGCTATTTGTTCAACGTGCAAGGGACGTGCATGGTCCCACCTGGTCTCTGCTTGGGCTGCACATTGGGCAAGTTGATGGATAGCCCTGCTTTTAGAGAAGATGTCTATGAGGCATTTTTGTATCTTTGCCGACCCTAGAATTACTCCAACTTAGGAAAGACCCACTGAATTGAATGGGAAGCCCCACTCATGTCCATGGCTCTAATCCAAGCAGAGCCAACAGTGGCTACAGCCCCATTTTTCCTCCGAGGTCAAAGGCGGCGTGGTGTTTCGGGTGCCTGCTTTGCGGAGCGGCACCCACTTTACACTGGAAGCCAGGCGCACCTTGCGGTGGCTTCTCGTCCCGCCTGAAGCGACGATGCCATGAACGCTGCACTTGTGGAGGTCGGTCCCGCGGGCAGCGGGGTCGGGCTGGCTCCCCGAGAGGCACGCAGGCGACGGGCTGAGCGGCTGGCAGCAGCCCAGTCGCAGGCGTGCGTTCTCAGCCGCGCCGACCTCCTCGGGGTGGGCTCCCCGCTCGGCCCCGGGACCGTGGTCTGCCTCGGCTGGGCTCTGGCGCAGCGGCGCACCGGTGGCAGAGGGTGAAGGGGAAGTTTCTCTCCCCGCTTCCCACTACTGAGGCAGCCAGTCCGGAGGGCCTTCAGGAGCCGAGATCCATTCCGGGGCTCCCGGATCTCCGGCCCTTGCCCGCTTCGGTACCGACCTGGCACTGGTTCAGCTCCTCAGTCAGGCTCCTGACTTCCGCTTCCAGCCCCAAGACCCGGGCCGCTGCTGCCGCTGCTGTAGCCGGATCCTTGCGCTGGGAAGAAGCCATGCTAAGTACCAACTGGGCACAGGGAGATGCTCTAAAAGTCACTTCTCACTCGTGCCTTTGACCTACCGACTCACTTACTTGGGGAACGGGCGGGGCTAATTGTGAAAATTTACAAACCGCCCGCACTAGCCTGGCGAGCCATTAAGAATTAGAAGGCGCCCGTGAACCAATAAGACGAAAGTTTTCACGGAACTCCCGCCTTCTCCTCCTCCAATACCTTTTTCTACCGCCCCACATTCGCTTTGAGAAAGAATATACGGGCGGCGCTAGGAACCAGAAGAAAAAGGACGCAGCGTTGGATTACCCGTTTAACTGATAATCGAAAGTGGTTGGGGGGGGAGGAGAACGATTTTTAACAGCCTCCCCCCCATGTCTGTACAGCGCATGTGCAAGTCTTTCGCGCCTGAAGCTCACGTTGTCCCGCCTTCTGCTCGTCTTCCGGGGAAATGAGTCTTGGAGGAGGCGGTGGCTGCATCTGGGGAGTTGGTTCTATTGATGCTTCTCCGGCGAAATTAGCTCATGGCAGGATCTTAACGCTGCAATTTTGGTGTATTTATTTGAGAAGAAGCACCGTTGAACAGCGCAGGGATCTACTTCCCAATATGGTGACTCTCTGGTCGTACAAGCAATTGCTCCAACAAGAGAAACTGGTGATGGTTGCATTTTACATGCATTTATTTGAAGCATTGTTTAAACCGACCTTCAAGGCGCACTGCCCTCACAAGGCACCCTAACAGTATTACCAGAACAAGAGCCGACAATTACAAATAGGCATAGAAGCAGCTACTAATGGTTCTTAAGCACTACATGCAATACTGGGTTAAATGTGTCTTCAGGATTCGCTTTTAAAAGCCAGCTTTGATGAGGTCATAGGTATTTTCCTGGAAAGGGACTGCCAAAAGTGTGAAGTAATCGCCACAAGGGATTTGTGGAATAGGCAGAACTCCAAGGGCTTATATTGCCTTAGCACAGATTGGTCTCAGTATCCTGCAAATTGCAAGGCTTCCTAAAAAACGATGGCAAGCTTGGAAAGTCGCTCATTTTATATTCATAAAACTTGAGTGTTACAGTACCCATATTTTCTACCTTCAGACATGAATAGGTTCTCAATTTTTACGTTAAGGTGTCAAGCTATGCAGACTTGTCAAGAGCAAGTGCTAGTAAGTTTAGTGCAATTTAAAACTTTAGTGCAATGTAAAACTTGGATCAGATAGAATTCTAAATCATGGTTTATTACCATTATGGGTTGCTGAATTCTAGATCTTTGTGATGTGGAATCCTAGTCAAATTAATCATAGGTTGTTATCTGCAAACATAGGTTGTTTCACTAGGGCTACAGATGCAACAGGCAACTTTGCAAACATTACAAAGACATTTGGGACATATGGAGTGAATGAAGGACACAAACAAGCCAACCCAGGAATTGAGAAAATAAGCTATACGTCATCAGCCAGACATTCCGTGGATAGGGCAACAAACAAGTTGTTTTTATGAGCAAACCAGGTCTAAAGGTGCTTCCAGATGAAAGGGACTTAATGCTAACAATTAGAGGGCCTTGTGCAGCTATTCCACCTTTTTTGAATGGGATTGTTTGCAATAAGAAAAAAGACACATGCAGCAGTTTGAAAACAGATGAAAACTGCCAGTGAAAGAGTATTCCTGGACAACCAGCCTGCAAAAATTCATGCCTGGACAACCAGCCTACAGTGAGGCAAGATGATGCAACCAAAGGGTCACCTGGAAGCAAAAACTCCTTTCTGGTGCTCAGTAAGGAGCAGGAGTACTCCAGACCTCCCTCATCCCCCTGTGTTTATATCATCCTGTACTTGTGAAAGTCCACACAGTCTGCAGATTAAAGGCTCCTGTATCCAAGGAGGCTTAGACTGCATAACATACTGAAAGTGATCCAGGCACAGTGTTAAAGGAATTACTTTCGTGGACTCTGCTAGGCTGTCTCCTTTACATTTTTTAAGAAGCTTTGGGGACGGGGGGGGCAAAACAGCAAAGTGTGTCCTTTGTGATTAAAAAGCAGATAAATGTCTAATCTGCGATCTATTTAAACAACCAGTCTTTCCAAAGCAGTATTTGTTTTCAGATTTCAAAACTCCATGCACACAAGCCATTTCCTGAATCGGATGAACAATGCTTTCTCAGCCCAATAGGTATGACTTATGTATGTGCCAGCAGCTTGTATGCAGTTGAAAACTATGCTGTTAAAACCTGTTGCTATGGTCAATATCTAAGGCAGTAGTATAGCTATATACACTTTTGTGGGAATAAATCTCATTTAATAAAATTGAACTCACCTCTTAGTATAGGAGGGCACTTCACTGTTAAGGTCTCACCTTACAAACCCAACACAGTTAAGATAACTGGAATTGGTCCTTAATAGAGCCATGTTACAGATGGAGGGCGGCTCAGCCACAACCACCCAGTCAATTCATGATGACATGCAGAGCTTCCACGGGCCTCCACCAGAATTCTTTCTACTCAACAACATTGGCTCAAGTGAAGTTGGCAGTCCATTTGCTTTACATTTATTTCAAAAATTAAAAACATAAGGTATTTGGGAACAACCTTGTATGACAAAGAGGAGTAGTTTGGGTAGTTTAAAAAGGGCTAGACTAGAGGAAGGCTGAACAACTGGTGGTCTGAGGTATGTTTCTACCTTGTATGTTTAATGGACCACCCACCCAGCTCTGATATAAAAAGGAAAGTGGCCTTGCAGGTAGGAGAAGGCAATCAGATTCCAGACATACACCCGTACCTACTGCTGATGTGATTTTATGGAGCTTCATGAAATTTAATTGCACACCCTTGGCATATGCCAGAATTCAGAAAATGAAGTTAAATTTAGACAAGACTACTATTATGTTTGATAATAGGAGGTTGTTTTCATAATCACTACAACCTGAAATGCATTTTAGTAAAGCTCCACAGGCCTCAATTTGTTTCAAGTTACAGCCTTGAACATTGGCCAGTTTTTGCAATCTCCAATTAATTTGCAAGGCTTGATACAGCATACAGTCCTGAAGAACATACACACTGTGTAACGCTCCTTGATTATTGTCCTACATTTCAATATCTGGAAGAGAAAAATTAAGGTTATGAAAGAAACTGTCATGGAGTGGGCAATAAACTGCACAAGGTGACTGGGCTAGGAGGAAAGAGGCGGATAAGTTCTTTATAGTCACTTCTGGATCAAAGTCTGATCCAGCTTCCCCACCCCACGTAATACCAAGCCTGGAGGGAGATGGTCATCTGGAGGCAATTAAATGGAAGAAACAAATATCAGCCCTGGACCGTCCTGGCAAAAGTATTTGTGTTTAAATGAGCAGAGGGAGAGAGCAGGACAGAATTTGGGATGTCTTGTTTGTTTGCTTTTTAAGAATAGTGAAACTGTAAAGAGAGGGTGCGGTTTGACCCTGTACAGGATGTGTAGGCTGTCACACACATACAAAGAGTTAGCTACCTGCTAGGAAAGGGATCGGTTGGAGAATGGAACAAATTAAATTACAGTTCTCCGAGGGAGTGAAAAGTGCATGGCCACCCAAAAGAACAATGCTCTGCTTAACCTTAGGCGTGTACTTGGAAGGGACAGCTTAGTGCATGGCCACCCAAGCTTCATACATTGTCAAGAGGACATCAGCGCAATCCTCCATGCCTGGGGGGGGGGCAGCCCAGAATGCACACCCACACACCCCACCCTTTGCATCCCTGCAAGGGGCTAATGCACTCCTGGACAATATGTAATCCATAATAATCCAAGAAGCCATTCTTAAAGTTTTAAGTAGTATGAAATCCACAGTTTAGGCCTTTGATGGCCAAGGTCAGTATTCCTAGGGCCGCTCTTATTCTTGGTGACTAGAACTGGCAGCAGACTATACACAGGAGAAAAGGTTACAGCCATTCCACAGCCGTCCTGAAAAGATTTTCTTCAAGAAGGCTCCCCCTCTCTCAGATGTCACCACTAACAGCTATTCCAGCAGACTGTCTGGAGGAATATGAGGGGAAGCAAGGAGATTCTACCAGACTTTCTGAGGCACTGCTTATTGCTTTCCTTTCCCTTCCCATTCCCTTTCTTCGTATTTTGTGTCTTTTAGATTGTGAGCAAGGATTATCTTGTTTTACTGATTGCCTGTGTTTGGCTGAGGAATGGGATAAAAATACTTTAAATCTATTAATAATTAAATGAATAATTAAATAAGGATTCTGAGATGCAAGCTGCCCATCAGTTTCCATAATACAGTTGGTGCCACATCTGTAGAAGTGCATGAGGCCAACCAGATGTGATGTAGGAGTCTATGATTACAATCTCCCACCTTTTTCCTCCAGCTAATGAACAGATCCATGCAATTGTTTTGACAATTAGGGAAACAGGCAGGAGTTATTTAAAACTTTCTTCTCCAATGCTTTTCTCAATCTAAATTCTCTGCTATTCACCCAAAACTGTTGTTTGCTGTGGGAGAAGCTGTTCTGGGATCTCCTGCATCATACCTAATTTGACTCTCAAACATTGCTTTACATACAAATATGTACAGCTGCTTTGGGCATGCATAATCATAGTGCAAAATGTACATTGCACATACCTATTGCATTTGTTACAATCTGAAATAGGGGTTTGGAGGGAGGGGTTGGTTCTTTATTAGTGAAACCATGGACAGACTTGATTACACCTTGATTAAAAATCCAAACATACCTTGATTAAAAGTAGTTCTGCCTGAAATCTGACAAAATTGCCTTGTGGACCACAATGGCTCATGTGCTGCCAGTTGTCAATCTCAGGGTTATGTTCTATTAATGCCACAGACCAACTCATGCACAATCTAATCAAATAAAGTGAACTTTCCAGGAGGCAAGACTTTTCTGAGAATAGAGTACGGAAAGACAGAAAACAATATGGATATGGAATGAGTTAAACATACCAGTGAAAAAAGCAGGAAAGTTGCCTCATCTTCCTTTCCAATTTGGCCCTATTAAACTTTCTACCTACTGTGCACCCTCAATAATTGGTTTCCGGCTTTGTTAGTATAAGGACCACATTGTGCATCTCTGCTCTAGGGTAACTCAAGAACCTGAATGCATCACCTAAGGCAAGGCCTGGGACACAGTTACAGCTGAACAGTGTTTTCAGAGCTGTAGATCACCCATTTCTGCTCTTCTCCACAGCTTTACTAGGTGTAAGCTGATACCTGAAGCACCTATCACCAACAAATTCAGTCTGCAATGTCCATTTTGGAACTGTTTGCACTGCAAAGTTAATAACTACCACATCTGACCAAATTGTTGGACTTTTTCTTTCCCCACCACCTGTTTCTTGAACTAACTAGCCTAATTAAGAGTTCTGGAGAACTCAAAAGCTTGCACATTTTTGTAAAAGGTTAGTTGTTCCTAACAAAGGTATTTCAGATTCAGATGTAGATTTTTACCACCACCCCTCTCCTCATGGATGAGCACAGCTGTCCTTGCTTTGTCCTTTTATTTCAGCTCTTAAAGCACAAGTGGATCTCTTATATTTCAACCATTCCAAGAAATCTGAATTACAGCACACATTTCTGACCCACAGATCTAACCATGGGCAGAAGAATCTGGAGTCCCATTTTACACATTATAAGAAAAGTATGAAAAATAGTGGGCACTGCTAATTAGAAATAGACCCCAATTTGGGCATACCCTATTTAATGTATTTGTCATGTTTCCATTCCTACAAAAAACACTCACCATTTATCAGCTCCAGCTTGTAGATGAAGGGGAATATTTCTATTGTATTTCAAGTTATCTATTTAAATGTAATCTCTCTCTACACACACACACACACACACACACACACGTAGAAGGATTTTGTGCTAGAGTTCTTTCCTGATCTGTTTTGGAGTTCTGTATTTTAGTGCTGCTTCTACACATTTGAATTCTTTTAGTAGATCTGACATGACCCCTTTTAATTAAGTCTGACCGGTTTAAAGAAGTCTTGGATGAGCCAGCAAAATGCTATTTTTGTTTTGCTGGCGTTGTGCTACTAGTAGCTAATAGTTACTGAGAAGCTACTTTATATTGCTGTTTCTCAGCTGCTAACACAGTTCTCCAAAGCAGTGTTTGCTATAAATTCCCACCTCAGGGGAATATACAAAAGAGATACTGTACATTGCATTCCAGGGTGGTACTGAGCAGTCAGCCCAACTTGAACTCTATACGCAGCCCGAACTCCATCATCACAGTGGGACTTACATGACTCAGTCCAGCGAGGTAGGGCTAGTTTATATTGGCAGCCATGTAAAGCAGAAATGTTTCAGCTTTCCTGTCCTACTGTGGCTGAGCCTAGATAGAGTTAACAAAGTGTGAGCCATATAACTGTTGATTCAAGTGTTTAAGCTACTCTGGACTGCTTCTAAAATACAATATGAGTGATGTATGTACTTATTAGGGTGTTAACACTTCAAAAGGAATATTTAAACTCCAGTTGCCCAAAAGCACATGTAAATACCTTCACACACAGGATTTCCATAGATACACCACAATAGAGTTCAAGTTGAATGCATAATTTGGGGGTGGGGGGGAGGCAATGGGGAACTGATATACTTTTGCCTTCCAGCTTCCCAGTCCTAAAAGCATGGGCTGCAATCCAAGGCTCTGCAGGTGCTCCAATGAACTCAGTGCTTCCATGTTATTATTCCAAGGATACTAAAGTCTCAAAATAAGACTGCAGCAGATAAGCCCTTTAATTCAGAATCATCTTATTAATGTCAGCTGAACAGTGGATTAAACGAAATGTGGCTTTAGGCAACCAGTATGGGTAGGGATTTGATTAAAATGTTAAAAAATGAAATTATATAATTGGAGCTCATAATAGCAGAGCTTATTTATTAAAAATGCATTTTCTGCAAATCAGAATAGGCTATTCTAAAATAATATGACTACATGGTAAGTATTGATAATTTTAATCACGCTCTTCCAAACAGATAAATAGTCTGCTATGGTGTGTGTGGGACCAAATATAACAGTATGCTTGATAAACACTTGTAGAAGTAGTTTTGCTTTTCTTTTGCATCTACTCTGTACGATGCAGCAAAGAACAGTTATACAAATAAAATGAGCATTCTTTGAAGCATGATACTGCACAATGCTAAAAGGGGACAACAGGTAATTCAATATTTTTGTACCTCCTCCTTCTTTATCGTAGATAGTCTGGCTGGTGAAAGAAATTGCCCATTTTCAAGGAATATAGTTGTTTCTTTGAGTTATTTTCTCCAAGCTGGGGTTCATTTCTCACTTTTCCTTAGCTTTATTAGCCTTCTATGTCAGGTTTTTCAGTGTGTAACACAGAGTTTCTCCAACTTTTTGCTGGCGAATTATATTAAATAAGCCTGAACCTCAGTCATGACAAGGTATTGGAAAGCTATACAGCTCTCTCAGTTGCATTTGGATCTCATTCCCAAGCGAGAGAGCCAGTGTGGTGTAGTGGTTAAGAGCACGGGCCTGGGACTCAGGCAATCCGGGTTCTAGTCCCTGCTCAGCCATGAAGACAACTGGGTGACTTTGGGCCAGTCACAGAGCCCAGCCTACCTCACAGCATTGTTGTTTTGGGACAGGTGGAGGAGAATGATGTGAGATGCTTTGAGTTCTTTGTAAGAAAAAAAACGATATAAATCTAATAAGTATGTGTGTATGGTACACAACATGGGTTCAATCCAGCCATAAAGGAACGCTGAGATGGGGGTTGGCTCGGGCAGCGTTTATTTCAGATGCTAAGTTTATGTGGAAGCCTCTGATATCTACCGTTGTCTTTGTGGCAGTTCCCATGAGCTTCTCCTGTTCCATAACATCAGGAGACAAATTAAGGATGAAGAGCCTAACATTAGGAGGCAGCAGGAAAGATAAGCCACTGGTAATGAGAACTGCTGTCTAGAGGCAGAATTCCCAGATTATGTACTACTAATGGTTCAGCAAATTCAAAATGTTGTAGCCAGACTGTTATAGGGAGCACACGGCTACCATGTTACAGTAACTCCACTGGCTATTAGTCTATTTCCAGACAAAGTTTAAAGTGCTGGTTATGACCTGCAAAGACCTGCATGACTTGAAGCCATGACTTATTTGAAAGATTATATTATCTCATAACAACTTGTACAGACTGTAAGATCCATGGGAGATACCTTTAGGATTATAGGAAGCTACCCACTGGGTTAAGCCATCAGTTTGTCTAGTCAATACTTGTTGACCCTGACAATAGGGTTTCAGGCAGCGTTCAGACTAATGGGTCTGAATGTTGTTCTGATGATTGCTGGGGATTTTCCTGTAGCCTCAGCAGGATATTTTGTTCAGGTTCCAGCTGATCTCCAGAACAGAGAAATGTCCCAGGCAGTTGATACAATTGCTTCTCCTGACCATCTTCTGCCATACTGTGGAAAAAATGATCCCTGGTTTCCCAGAGTGCTGCAGGTGATAAAATGAATGAGATGTCAACTATAGCAACCTTGGTGGAAAACTTAGATTAAATCCATGTGAATGCAGGCTAGAGGTCAATTAAATACATATTTTGTGACTAAGAGGCTGTTAAAGAAATCATACTTCTCTGCTACTTGTTCAGAATCACCCAGTGCAGTTTTATCTGGTGGTCAGATGCCTATTATGATGTGGCCCACAACAAGTAGAAGCGTAGAATAGTAGGGTTAGAATGGCAAAGAACGCCATAGGTCCAGCCCCTTGCTGGTGGAGGACACCAGTTTACACCACCCCACTCAGATAACTGTTTAGCTTCTTTTTGAATGTCTCTAGTGTTGGACAGTGGGACTGCAGGTGGCGCAGTGGTTTAAACCGCTGGACTGCTGGGCTGGTAGATTCAAAGGTCACCTGTAGATCGAAATGCAACCTGAGGATGTGGCCAGGAACCTTAGCAAATGATGCCTACCACTTGTTTGCCTGACACTTGCCCTTCCTGGTGTAGAGAAGCAACTGGAGGGATTGGCTGAGTGAGTAAGGATAAAAGTTTTTAAAAAGTAATTGATCTTAAGTGAAGGCTTCTTTACAGCAGTGTGTAAGTCTCTCTGTTGTGAAGGAAGCAGTGTTTTAAAAAGACCTTTGTTTTAAAAAATTGCCTTGAAGTCCACTGTGTTGGATAATTTCATGCTGATCTCCAATAGTCTCTTGAACAAGATGCTAGAACAGATTTCTGGATGATACAGATAATCTAGAACCATTTCAGTTTGAATTCAGGCCTGATTATGGGGGACAGTTGAGGTTACTTTAGTAGATGAACTGTACTAGGAACTGGATAGAGGGAGTGTGTCTCTGTTAGTTCTGTGGGACATCCTGACAGCTTTTGTTTTTCTTTGTTGTGTCTGTGCATCACACATATGGGCTCTGTACTTACGCAGTGCTGCAGTCAGGAAGCTTTTCCTAAAGCCTAAGTTGAATGGAACTTTTGGTGGGAGCCTTGCACCTCTTACCCCCTAGTATAAATAGGAGGGGTATTAGATGGGTTACTCCAGGTGTGAATACTCTCTCACCACAAATAATATCCCTAGATAATAGCATTTGGCAGGATGATAGACTTGCAAGCTCAGGGTCCCAGATTCAACGCACAATACCTCCAGGTAACCCTGAAAAAGGCTCTTTTGTCAACAGCCCTAGCTAGATGGACCAATGGACTGACAATATACAAGGCATTTTCCTATGTTTCTGGCACCCAGGAAGAAGGCAAAATGGAGCCCTATGCAAGGTCATGTTTCTAATTTACCAGGTTTACTAATTTGCTTAATATGTTGCCTAGTCAAATGACTAAAGCTCTGCATGGATTTTTTCTGATGCCTAAAACACTATAGATTAGTGAACAAAGAATCTCCTTTTTCATATTAAATAGCTGATTATGCATGGCAACATTTCTGCTTTCTCCATAGCAGATTGTCAAAATAGTGGATAATAAACAATTAATCATGCCATTGATAATTAATGCACAACTTTAACCTTGAGCAGTGTGTCACTGCCACTCTACATGTTCTTGACAGAATTCTGCCTCTGCAGTTAAGTTTTCTTCTGTGCCTACAGTAGTGTCACTGTCTATCTAACATCCAGATATTTAGAAATGTAGCAAGATATATAGTAATACAGTGCTGAAGAATCAAGCATATATGCTTGATTATGCAGGAATTAGTTCCACTGAGACCCTCAGAATTCTTTCAAAATAAAGATGCATAGGATATCACCACAGACAAATATATTTTTAAAGTAGGTGATGCATTCTATGGGTGTCTTCCATGTGCAAACAATCAAACATGCAGCTGTACTGGGGTTGGGGAAGCAATGAGGACCAGAACTGGGACATGTGTGTATGTTGGGAAGGGTTAACTCTTTCAGCCTGGACTGGAGTATCAACAAAAACTGCTTTCACTCTGAAGAAGCTTCACTTTTCCCACTTCCATAGCTGCCATTCTTAGGGGAAACTGCTGTGAAACGGAGGGTAGGAAAAGGCACAAACAGATTGGGAACATGCCAAAGGCAACATACAGCAAGCAAGAATAATTTTTATCCTTTGCCCAGAGCAGCACTTATGTTCCTTGAATCCTAGCAGGGCCCCTCCTGCTCCTCTCTGACTTGGGCTGAGCAGTTCCTTTAAGCTGGGTGGCTGGGCTGAACTTCATTTTTTAACTTTTCCCACAATCCCCTAAGCAATGCTACACTGAGGGCTTTGTAGGAAATCAAAAGTATGCCCATGCAAAGCTGCCTGGCACTGATTAGAGTGCAGTTCCTGTTACCACCAAATAAGTTGAGCACATCCCACCAAATAGCATTTTACCAAGGGAGCTGTCGGACATGGAGCTGGCTCTGGGCCAGGGTTAGGTAGCCTGGTTGGTTGATGTGCCATGTTTTCTTGTACCCCTCCTTGGAAAATCACTGCCTATATTTTGTCAGTGAAGTGGAGCTTTGAACAATGTGTAATTGGTGGGACAGGACAGCAGAAATCCTGGCGATGCCAGGAGCTCCCCTGTGTTACTGGGCATTATCACTCAGGCACACATGAACACCCATATGTAAGCCTCTAATAGGAGTGGTATGCAGACCACAGGTTTATCTAGTATGTAAACTGGGGAACAGCCACTTTTAAAATGGGAAATGAACTCATGCATAAAAGTGCAGAAGCGTCGAATTTATTTTTTTATGATTTTTTTCTTACTGAAGACACACACATACATTACAGAAAAGGGGAAATGGTTTGGCCAGCCCGCTAGCACATGGGCTATTTTTCTGTTTCTACAAAGAGAGAGAAAAACAAGGATCAAGAGAGTCTGTATTTTCCAAACAAGGAGTATAGCGTGACACTGGAAATGTAGAATGACACTTGAAGTGACACTGGGAGGGGGCACATGATTGCTGGTGACAGTAGTGAACCGCAAGGGCAAAATGTGGGTAGAAACGTGCAAGCTGTGATAATTACCTGGCTTCAGAATGTGAGGAACCCCAAGGACTTCACTTCTTGGTTGCTTTCAAATCCTTAGAAAAATGTTGTAGGAACAGACTGTCCTCGGGCTTTTCAGCTTTAGTTTTGAATTTAAAAAAATGAGGTGAAAGCCTCGAGCTACTGAGTCACTGTTGAGTACCATGTTGTGCAGAAAGAGTCAACGTTGATGGATCCAAAGTTGCTTCAAGGACAGTGGGACTGAACAGAAGCTTGGTCATGACAAGGCATCACAAGAGCTATCGCAGTTTAGTTTTAAATGGTGATTTGGGTAGAAAGACATAAACACGGAGCATATCCTTAGAATTCCCAATAAAACATAGAGTGCTTATGCTTATAACCTTTGGTAGAAGCATCCTACTGCTCTAGAGTTCCTGCCACACCACCACAATCTTTGGACGAAAAACACACAACTTATGAATAGATCTCAGTAGCACAACACACAGTGCTCAGTCTGTTTCAACACTGGGTTTTGGGGGGAGAAGAGTATTCTTGCCAAGTCCCCTTGTAATGGATTTTGTGTTCATTACAATTTGGCAGTAGTTTAGTGTTCAAGCGTGTCCCCTTCTTCTGCATGAATTCACAGCAGAGAGCATTCCTTGTATCCTGAAATATTTGCATGCGTGTCCCAACATTGTGGTGGGATGCATTTTTTCTCCCCCATCTCCTGGACTGCACATCTTTGCATATATGGATCAAAAGTCTTTCTGTTCCCCTCCTGAACCACTTCAAAGCTCCACAGAACAGCACTGAGAGATTCAGAAACCAAGGACTGTGGTGTTTCATGGAACCATGATGAAATCCTAGCTATCTTCAGCCTCTAGGGAGAACAAAAATACAGGATTGGGCACTTACAACCAAACAGATTATGCTTTTGCTCATGTATGAATTTGCACAGGAGCCTGCAATATCTGAGGTGTTTGTTTGTATTGAATAATGCATGCAAATCTGTGCATATGTGAAGATAATTAAAATGGGAGGTGGTTATCATACTGCTCTAAAATTCATATCATCATTGATCCTGAGGAATAACGTAACAGAGCAGGACTAATATTGTCATGTCAC
Organism: Varanus komodoensis; assembly: GCF_004798865.1. NCBI lineage: Eukaryota > Metazoa > Chordata > Lepidosauria > Squamata > Varanidae > Varanus > Varanus komodoensis. The sequence goes on along the minus strand of NW_025335550.1, from coordinate 15,068,047 downwards.
AACAGTCAATGACTTCATGCTCCTGTTGCAAGACTCTACCTAGCTATGCCAGGTTTAATGTGGTTTCAGAAGATGTTTGTCTTGCAAAAGGGGGGTTAATACAATAATTGGCACCATGTGCCATGGGGGAAGTAAAGGTGGAGGAAAGAAATGGTGTGATTAAACTGCATCAATCTCAGAAGGCTCTTCAGAGTAGATTAGGCACTAGAGAAGCCAGATTTCTTCTGGAAGTAATAGAGGGTTGATCTTATTTAAAGCTGCGATCTTAGTCACACTTACCTAGGAGTAAACACAGTGAACACAGAGTTATTTTCCACTAATTATGCACAGATAGTGCTGTAACCTTTTAAAAAATGATATCCCTGGCAAAATAATATAATTCCTTTTTTGAAAAAGAATCCTAGTCATTGTTGAAGCTATATTGAAACATACTTATGGAAGGATGGTAAACTGGCAGCACAGAGGAAATTCAAATGTAGTCTTGGAAATGTAACTTTAAGAGTGATATAATTCATTCCATTATATCTGTTTGACACAATTTGTATGAGATGGGCTGTCACCATAAACTTTAAATGGATTGGTCTTTTTTGCTTTAAATCAAGGTGGTTCATATTATTTAAACATAGTTTCTGTATTTAATATTCAGAATGACAGAATGCATAACATTTGGATGAGAATAGATGTAATAAATTCATCCTCTTAAGATACATAAGCAACTTAATTTTATTTTGTATAGGGTTGGGAATGTATTGTCCAAATTCTGAGTGATTTTAATATCATGGAAAGGGATATAATTCTACAGCTGTTTAGTCCATGTCCTGTGTATAAGACTGCAACAATATGTATACTTTATTGAGAATAAGCAATACTAAAGTTGGTAGGCTTATTTCCAAGTAAATCAACATTGGATAGGGCTGTTTGGCTCTGGTATTCACATTAAGTCAGACTGCAAAGCATACTGACAAACACACAAAGCTCAATTAATGATTTTGATCAGTGCTCAAATTATGAAGGAATAGGTAGGAATTTCACCCTTAATAAATTCCACAATTCCCATTCATGGATTCCCTCCAATTTTATCCAAATCACTCCCCCAGCCTACAATAGCCATTCCAGAGCAGCAGCAGCTGCCATGAAGAGTAAGGGGGTATACTTTCCCCTTAATTCAAGCACTGGTTTTGATTGCAAAGAAATAAGAACACGTGTGTAACTTTGGGGCAGGTTACTTGTCCTTTGTTACTTGCCACACCTCAAATTGCAAGGATTTTGTGATGGTGTCCAGGGCAGTTTCTCAAATTGCTAAATGTGCCCACAGGCCCAGAAAAGATTGTCTACCCTGTTCTATTGAAACCAAGAGAAATTACTTCTCAAGAACTATGAACATGCTGACTATACTTCATAATCTTAAATAACCAAGGAAGTGAAATTATAAAAGTATTGTTAAAGAGATTGAAACCAGGGTGATTATATTATAAAAATAGCTTTCATTATTTTTTAAAATTACATTTGTACCCTGCCTTTTTTCTTCCAAAGAACCTAAGCTGACTCACGTGATCCTTCTTGTCATTTTATTCTCACAAATTCCCCATGAGGCAGGTTATCCTGAGCATCAGAGCCTGGCCCAGAGTTACCCAGTGAGCTTTATGGACACATGGGGACAAGAACATGGACCTCCTGAATCCCATTCACGCATTCTAACCCCTACACCATGCTCGCTGTATCATCAGTATGAAGTCAACAGTCATAATCCTATATGCTGTTTCTGACCTTTGGGAGGAGAACAGAAAACAGCAGAGAGGAAATCAGAAGGCTGGAAAACGAAAGCAGACAGAGAACTAGCTCATTGTCTAGAGCAGGGGTCGGCAACCCACGGCTCCGGAGCTGCACGTGGCTCTTGAGCCCCTCTGCTGCAGCTCCGTCGCTCAAAACAGGCACTGGCACAGCCGCTGATCTGCTCGAAGCTCCACTCAGGAACTAGCACTAGCTAGTTAAGTAAATCAGCTAGTTAAGTAAATGGCTACATTCTTCTGCTAAACAAGCTTCCTGCAGGCTCTCATGTTACATGAAACTCTGCTGAAAAGATTCTCTTTGTCCCAATGTAATCTCCTTCATCTGAATGTTAAAAGCTGCGCTTGGGACCTGTCACAATTCACAGCACTTGACTGTTTATCTGCTAATCAGTCACTAAACACTCCTATATCTCCGGCACAGCCACCGATCGGGGACCCGCGCCGATTTTCTGAGCTCTTCCCCACCCCCCCCCACACCCGCACCCGTAGGCCAACCATGGATAAATCGAAGAAAAGAAGCATTTCTGAAGAAAAACAAACGTTTAATGGTACGAGGGTAGATTCATTTGCTTTTACTGCTGTCGAACTTATGGGGTTTGCTGTTTAATACATGCAGCCCTTTAGCACTGACTTTGACTCTTCAGGAAGCTGTTCTCCTATTCAAAATATGTGAAAGGAGTCCTACTAGTTTCTAATGTAAGATTAAAAATAACAGTTTTTAGTGACTGAACAAGAGCTGCAGCTAAATCACAATGAAGATATACATACTGTAGCATTAAGGTAAAAAACGATATATGCAGTGTTATCTTCATTTTAGATGTCAAAAGGGTTTTGTGGCTCCCTGTGTTTTCTTTTCTATGGGAAACGGGTCCAAATGGCTCTTTGAGTGTTAAAGGTTGCCGACCCCTGGTCTAGAGAGATAATTTTCAGGCTCATATCGAGAAGCTGTCTTTAATGTGTCCATGGAGAGGAGTGAGAGCTACCCATTGAAATAAATGGAAAAATCCAAGATTTCAATAAAGCCAGGATTGAGCGCAAATCTGTTTACCCCACTCCAATTCCTTTAAAACTTGAAGGCTCAAAGACAAGAGCTCTGGTGCTTTCTAATTCAGGTCTTAGTGTGGACATTTAAAAAAGAAGAGGAGGAGGAGTATCTTGCTAATAAAAATTGCAACCACAGGTCATTGTCCCCATATTGTAGGCTGTACCCTAACCATTTGTTCATTGAACCCCCCCCCCCCCAGCTCATTAATCAATAATCTAAGGAACAAAAGGAGTAGACATCCAATATGTTTTATACTCCTTCAAGTGCTGCTTTGTTGGTGAAGTGGCAGGAAAATAGAAGGACGGATGGCCACACATTCATTTTAAAGGCATGCTAGGCCATCGATCTGCCCAGAATGTTTCCATTTGGAAAGATTTTAATATGAGAAACAAAACTTTCTTTTCCAGAATCTAGCTTGCTGCTTCTTTGCCAAATCGTCTCTAATACTATTTGATCAGAAAAATCTTCCCCCAATCCCTGATGTTGGGGGAATCTCTGTACTTATTAAATGGTGAAGGAAATGGGCATTGCTCCTGGTAAAAGATAGTTTCATCTATTCTTTATAATGTTCCAGGGTTATAGTCTCACATTGAAAACAGATGCCATGGCTAAGACCTGGCACAACTTAAGCCCCAATTGATACTCATAAGATGGTTTTACTGTTCTCAGACCAACATCATTTGTGTAACAGCTGTAAAATGATGCTGTAACAAAAATGCCATCGTTTCACTTGTCAGTGGAATGCATTTTGCTTAGACAGCCAAGAAAGCAAAGGGAAGGCAAGTTACAAAATGTACCCACACATTATCACTTTTGAAAAGGACATTTTCATTTTGCATATTCTATTACAAGTGCTAGATTTTAAATACCTTCCCAGCAAAAGCAGAATAGGTCTATTTTTTCAGCTACTGGCTCTGAAAGACAGAAATGCACTTGTCTTTTGTGCTCTCTGTTAATTTAGGAAACAAGTTCGCCTGAAGCTGTGAAACACTTACATCTGAGTCTAATGGTAAGGAACACATATCTATCCATTAGCAGTTTATTCATGACCTTCTATTACTTATTGTCAAATGTTGCTCAGGACCAGAATGGAATATTCTGTACATCAAGCATTTGCTCTTGGTGGAGAAGAATCAGAGAGGTATAAATCAGATAAGCTAAAAAGTTGCAAACATCAGCAATTCCCTGTGATACTGCTGGAAGTTGTCAATAGTCAGTACCTTTGAAAGCCAAGCTGCTAATGTAGGTGGTTCATTAGCAGAGACCCAGAGTTCAATCTGTGCAAATAGACCTTTGATTAAATGGTGGTGTCTGGGTTTAGGTTTTCCTATCTGTTCCCTCATAGTATTGTCTTGTTTTCCATCCAGTGCACACCCAGGCATTCATGTTTACTTTGAATTGTTGTAAAAAAGAGAAAGTTTCATCAGAACATTCCCCAAAATAATTAATAAGTCAGCCAAAAGCCATGTAGACGCCTTGTGACTGCAGAGCAGTAGATCCTCTCCAGATGGAAAACCTCAGACATTTTGTACCTGATATGCAGAGGTTTTGGCACACATGAATATAATGTACTTTTCAGTAAACTAGTTGCTACTAAGTTAAGAGGCAGTAGGAAGTTCCATTTTATGAGATGAAAGGCCATTGTAGGGAGTTCTTTGTAGAGCTACAAATATATATTTAAAATATTAGATTACCTTGTTTCCCCCATTGGAGAATGCCATCTTTTTGTTTTTGACTTGCCAATGGTGGAATGTGGTTCATGGGAATATTCTCTGGGCCCTATGCCAAGTTCTGCCTTTCCTCTTGTAATTACATTTTATGGTGTGTGGAGATGGCGGGGGGGGGGGAAGAATCCAAAATATTTTGACCACAGAACATGTAAGCTTTTTAAAAAAGTATGTGCTACAATTTATAAGCATTAATCATATCAAATAATACTGTAGCTGAAGCCAGTTCTCCAACTTCTGCCTTTTTAAATATGAGGACATGGTGGTAAAGCTGGATGGAATGAAGTATAGGCTCATATAGGTGAAGTAAATATTACTCTGAAAAGTTTAGAATTGTTTTTGTATCTAGTGAGATTTCCATTCAGAAAGCACATCTGTTTCTACTGAATTAAATGGATGCTTAGTTTTCATAATATGAGTAAGTCCATTCCAAAATTATTTGGAGTTATTTGTGATACCATTACCCTTGGTATTTAGTTTGAGGAAATATGCCCTTCCTCAATTTCATCGAACTGCCTAATAGAGAGAAATAAACTATATTAATCAGAGATGAAATAAGTGTGGCCTAGGAGTTGCCCATGCCTTCCAATCCTAAGAAGAAGCATGCTTTAGAAATGAATCGATGGTTTCCATCATAGAAACCTTATTCCTAGAACATGCCAGGAAGCAGTGACTGAAGGCTTCTATCTGGTTGTTAGGATGCTCTTAGAATGGGGCTTCTATGGCAGGATTCATTGAGCCTGTTCCTAGAGCATCCCCCCGCCCCAGGTTTTCCTGTTCTCCCTCCCTTCTTTCCCCAAAAAGGTTCAAGGTACAGAGTATCAGGCAGAAGAATCCTTCAGCAAGACAGTGGACTAAAAGCCAGAGAAGGGGTTGGAGCCAGGATTCCTGGATGATGTGAGAACTGAGGTTTTTGGGAAGAGTGCTGTTTTTATCTGATCAAAGTAGTTCCTTTGAGCAACCACTTTACCCAAAGTTGGGTTTGAATGAGTGGTATGTTTGAGTAAATGAATGTTTGTGCATTGCATATTGCAAGTTGAGAGCCAGTGTGGTGCAGTGGTTAAGAGCATGGGACTGGGACTCAGACGATCTGGGTTCTAGTCCCTGCTCACCCATGGAGCCAACTGGGTGACTTTGGGCAAGTCACAGACTCTCAGCCCAACCTACCTCACAGGATTGTTGTTGTGGGGATAAGATGGAGGAGGAGAATGCTGTAAGCTGCCTTGAGTCCTTTGAGGAAAAAATATAAAGCAGAATATAAATCAAAAATTAAAAAAAAAAGTTGTATGTGCATGTCTCTGCATGTGCAGGTTTTCCTACCCCAGCACTACAGCTCTTGGCACTGAAACGTTGTGCATTGTTGGTGTACAGGCTTGGAGTTCCCCACTTTTTCAGGTCTAAGCTTCTGCATTGAAAACAATTCTTGAGACTGCGTGCTATATTTGTATTGGTTTAAACCCTAAGATCCAGCTTGAATCCTAGCAGAAAACTTGGGGTGGGCGGGGAGGAATTGACAAACCTGGTAAGGTTACACTTGCCCAAAACTGCCACCTTAAAAGTCATGTAGGTTCAGCTCTTACACCGACTGTAGGACACTTGTATAGCAGACAAGCAAAAACAGAAAAAACTGTACGGCTCTTGCTGGTACTCACATAAGGCATGCAGAACAGAAATCTAACTGATGTGTGAACAATGGCATATGGTGGCTATATTCACACATAACACTAAGCCAAATCAAGTGGTTTCCACATGGCATGATATGTTGCTTTGTGTCCTGTGTTTGCACATTCACATGATTAGTACTCATGAATAGGGTCCACATGCATTCGTCTTCCCTCCAAATGGTGGCACATATCTCATCAGCCCCTGCAACTGGTAATCAGTCCAGTGTATACCACTGCAGCCTGCCCAACATGCTTCTTTCCCATTGGCCCACATGCTTCCCTGGGTATGTTCTTAGCTGGCCACTGCTTTTCTTCCCATGCTGCTCTATGGAACCATTAGAAGAGAACATGGTGCTGCAGAAGCAACAGAGCAGCAACCTGCCACGGTTGCCACACTCGATGCCTAGGCACAAGCATGTGCACCTACCCCTCTCCCCATTCCTTTGCTTCCCTATGTGCAGCGTCTGCACGTGCTGCTAGGGTGGCCACCCCCTGGCAGCTCAGTGCACAGAAGGCTGCGATGTGGGCACTGGTGCCAAGGATGGAGAGAGCATGTCCTGCCAGGCATAGTTTTCTAAGGATGCCATATGGGCATCTGCTTGGGTATCTCTGCTGCTGGGATGTTGAGAGGACAGGGCCTGGGGACTGTCAGGAACAAGGTGGAAGTGGGGCGGAGGGAGGGAGGGAGGCAGAGTCAGATACGTGGGCTTCCAGGGATGCTCACCCTGGTGGCAAGGCCCTGTGCACTGCCCATGAGCTGCTCCCGCACAAGGCAGCAACCAGACAGGATCACCACACACAGCTGCCTCTGTGGTGCCTGTGCTGGAGGTGCCCCTGTCTTCCTTCCCAGCATGCACTGCCTAATGCCTGGCCTCCCTGTCGTGCCACTGCAGTTCCTGCCTCATCTCCTTGTCACCTCAGATGCACCCATCATGGAAAGGCATATCAACAAGCCCTCATGAGGTGAGCCTGACACCACAGGGAGGCCCAGCCATCTCATGAGATGGGCACATCAGTGAATATCTCAGTGAGGTGCAGTAGCAACAAAGGGGGTCACTTGCAGGGGTCAGGGCGGGCATAATGGCGGTGAGGCCAGACCACCAGGCATTGGGAAGTGGCAGTGGGAAGCAGGACAGTGAGCATGGGAAGAGCCAATCCGTGCTCTGTTTCCAGCAATTCAGCAGTTGCTAGGCAGAACTGGGCATCAAAAAATGGTAGCTGGGGTGGCCACAGCCACTCTTGTTGCTGAAGTTGCTGTTGGAACTGAGGATGCCACAGAAAAATCTTGTAAATGAAGTCACACATAACAATAAGCCATGCTGAAACACCTTAGAACAGACCTTTAGTTCTTCATGGGGATTAACGCTACAGGCAGTCCCCAGGTTATGAACATATTCAGTTCCTGGAAAAAAGGAAAGTAATCTTTGTGTATGTAAGTTGGATTACATAGGGTCAGCTCTCCACATTTGTAGGGGTTAGGGGTGCAGGACCCCCGTGAAAGTAGAAGAAACACAAATATCTCTAGGCCCTTCCCCTGTCCAAACCCACCAGTGCCCCTCTTTGCACTGGGGAAATGTCAGAAGGATTTCCATCTCCAGAAGGTCAGGGCAGGGAGGCCTGCTTTGGAGGCCTCCCTCTCTCCCCTTTCACTTCTTTCTCTATGGTGATGCTTTGGAGAGCCTCTCCCTTTCTTGCCTTCACTTCTTCACTGTATGGTGATGATGATTTTCCACAGTAATGTTTTAAAATTAATAGGCTTTATAGCAGTTCATTCATAAGTATGGATTGTTCTTAACTCAGATGTTCATGACTTGGGGACTGCCTGTAATCAAACATGGCATGCTTCACCATGCTTGCTGAATTCATAAATAACAAAAAGCCATCTCCAGCATGGCCTGTTGTTATTTATGAACATAGCCAGTATACGGCTATCTATTCTCAGACATTTTGCTACCTAAGGTGAAGGGCAAGATGGCGCCTCTCTCAATCCACAGAAAAAGGCCAATGGAGCTGTCAGTAGAATCTTACATCAAAATTAGTGATGGCACAGTATCCTCCATTGTTGCTGAAGACAGGACGCTGGCTTAGCACAGGCCAAGTGGCAGAATATTGCTTCTCAGCATGTGACACCTGAGACACCTGCTGCTTCCTTGTGCATGCATGTGCATGTGCGCGCACGCGTGTACAAACATGTACCTGACCAAAACACACAGCAGTTATATGTCTCCGCTTGCAAGATTAAGCTTTTTTTTTCCTACTTCTTTTTTACTTTTGTGCTGAAGACCATTGAATTACAACTCACACCAAACATTTTCATTTGCCTACTATGGCAAGAGAAAGGAAAAAATGCATTGGCTTATGTGTCACCATAAAAAAAGTATCTACAGAGCAATAAAGGCCTCTCATTTCTCTGACCAGAACATCTGCAACTGGAGAGCAGATGGAGTACAACCTAGGGAAAGTATCATTTGCAGAACATGTTGCGTAACTACTGTGAAGAATGCACGATGAAACGCTTTCCCTTCCCAAGTGGGTAAACAGCAACACCCTAGACTGGCATGTTGGGACATGGACGCCAGTCACATGCCCCAGCTGCAGTTCCTAATTCTGTGCCAACAGTTGATGGAAAAAGCCCTCCACAGCAGCAGGAAGCTCTGGCCTGGCTATGCACTTTCTCATTTCACTTTATCTCACAAATATTGGTCAGAGTTACCTTGATGTTCAATATTTCTTTTTATGCAAGTGCTATTGTCTTCATGTTTACTGTGTGAAGTTATCATACATGCGCTTTTCACTGGTTCACAAATTAAAACAGCCAGACTTTTCCTCCATGTAATTCATTCCCCCCTATGGGATTGCATGAAGTAGCGCTTCTGGGATCAGGCTATGGCCTAAAACTGGCAATAGCCATTTTGATCATGGCAGCATGATCATGGCAGCATGATCAAATAAAACAAAATACGCTGCCCACAACAACAGGCTGTAAGCCTCTACATACAGGCACTTCCCCATGTGATCCTGTATGTGACCGAAGGGAAAAAGATGTTTTCTCATTTTTACTCATAATGTATAAATGAAAACACAAATTGCAATACCCATCTGAAAACAAGAATCACAAATAACACACTTTAAAGTTGATGGGACTTTAAAGAGTAATCTCCAGCAGCCAGGAGAGCAGCACAGAGGAAGAGAATTTGTACCATTGCCTTCCCCCTCATCTGAGGCTGTTGTGGTGTGGACCAAAGGCAAGGGTGTTGAAGGGAAGGAAGAAGGGGTGCATATGAGTTATTTTTCTGGAGGTGGAAGAGGGTCTTTGCCTAACCGGAGACCCAGCTGCTTATAGACCCCTACCCAAGTGCTGCAGTTTTCTTTTAGTTTTTTTTTTGAATCCCATAGACATGATGTGGATGTCCCTCTGCTATGCCTAAGTAAGATGGCTTTGATGCCTCTGAACCTTGCACATTTTTATACTGACATTTGTATGAAATCTTGTTGCTTTCTGCACTTGGCACACTTGAATAAATAGCATATCGTGTTATTTGTTAATATCTGCCTGCACTGGAAATTTTTATTATATCTAACTTTGGCTTATATATTTTAACAGCTGATGAATTATCAGTGTCATGTTTTAATTATTGATTTTGTCTAGTTTTGCATTAGTTTAGAATAGTAGTAACAGTTTCTTTAAATTGCTGTATTAAGTTTTCAAATGAATATGTACTAGACCGTTTATTGTAATAATGTGTTGCTGTGTATTTCTGTTCTTGGATTGCTGTTGGGTTGTAGACATACTTCTGCGAAATAACAGTAATAACAATATCTTTCCAAAATTCCTTTTACTTCATATCTTGGTACAGCAAACCAACAAAATGGTAATGGAGTATGTTTTGCTCTGTCACAAAATTATATAGGAAAGTAAACGTAGTGCAGCAATTTCAATGTGATGAACATATGTTCAAATCCCCAGTCATCTATGAAGCCATTTTAAGTTGCCCAAGGCAAGCTTCCAGAACTGGCTGTGGACCAAGTTGCACCCAGGTGTCTTTGGTGCCCTCTCTCCATTTCATCAACTTTTGACTATGCCTTCTGGATTACATTTGTGGCCTATTTCAAAACTCAGATGCCCAACTTTCATATATGAGTCTTTTCTCCAAATAGGTATCTACTTATACCTTATGAACCATTTGCACCATTTGTTTCTACTGCCAAGTAGATAGCTGAGCAGTAGTGAAAGTTCAAGTTTATTTACTAAAATTCTGTTCCTAATGTATGGAATAAACAGCATGATCCTGTACATGCCTCCATTAAATTGTGCTTACCAGTAAAAAGATAAAATTATACTCGTAATCCCAGGAATTTCAGTGGGACTTACTTCCATGTAATGTTCCACTACTGTTCTGTTTGTGTGCATGAAATCCTATGCATGCTGTGGTTTCCCATTGTCTTCTATGAGGGCAGTGCCAGTGTACGCACTGGAAAATGCCTGCTCATTTACACAACACTTCCCTCTCGCAGAAGCAAATGGGAAGCAATACACATATTTCTTGTATTTGTTTAAAGAATACACTTGTGGACTGCTCTTCACCATTTGTTACAAAATAAGAACAGTGCACATAGTTTATATAATTACTTTCCCCAACTCTCTCACATTCCGGGAAGCAGAAATGAAAACAGTGAAGCATACCTAAAAGAAAGAGTAACTGCAGCATTGAAAGGTCTTGTTTATCAAAGCTAATCCCCTGCATTTGCTTGGAAATGAAATGAAATTCTATACCAATATCCTTCTCGTAATCACTTTGCAAATCATTTCCACGGATGGGTATTGTGTCCCTATAGGTCACTGATATTTTGTTTGGTACATAAGGAGCCAGGCAGCAAGATTTTGTTAACTTTTCTCAGACTGATCTGGACACAGACAAATCATGTTTAGCCTCATACTAATATGTAATTTTGAAGACCTTATTAGGCTTACATCCATGTAAACAATTTTCTTATTAGAGCCAACACATCACCTTAATCTACCCCTGAGTTTAGTGACACAGGTAGCCATTTTGTATATTCAAGCCACGACCACAGCTAGTTGTGCTGTGCAAACCCAGTGATTGGGGTTGCCTACCCACCCAGAACCCATAGGCCATTTACCAGTTGTGGGTGGTATGTTAACTGTACCCACAACCCCCTTCCCCGGGTTCACACAGCATTGAAATAAGAAAAGCTGTCAGGACACAGCACAACACTCCATAGCTTAAAGCTACACTGGACTGGGTGACTGGGCAAAACAGGTCAAAGTGTAGTAGCATTGTGACTTTCAGCCAGCATTTCTCAGGTATTACCTCAGAGACGGACAAATTTCAGGCTTCCGGGATCCACTTTGCTTTCTACTTTAAAAATACCATGTCAAAGGCATTAACTTAGAATTAAAGAACTCTGAGCCTAAGAATTAGTTTTCAGCACCAGAACTGAACACACAATCCTTCCACACACAAAAAAGCCCACCGTGGTTCCCCTAAACTGTCTTAATTTCAACAGAATAATTGAGGGCTGGGATGTAGTCATTTTGTTGCTGCCAGTTTTGAACAACTGGGAATTGGCAAACTTTTCAAATCTCCTCAAAACAACTCATAGATCTGCCAGTAGATCAAACTGTCTCTTCTGTCCACCCCTGACTTGCCACACAGGTTGTTGTGAGGGAGAAAAATGGGGTAAGAATATGCATAGATGCCTCACTGAGCTCTTTGAGTGAATGGTGATACCAATATTGCATTTTTACTGGATTGTATATCTTGCTTTTAGGCCTGAAGCCCTCAATCAGCTAGCTGGTATACACTTAACAGGTTAAGTTTATAAGAACAGACTCCTCATGGAAGCGTTACAGTGTTGACAGCATTCTTGTACACAGTTTGAGTACCTTTCAGGATTTGAGTTGATTTTCAAAGAATTTATCCTTGCTATGTTTCATTTGTTAAGACAAAAATAAAACGGGAACAGTACTGAAAAGTCCTGATCTATTCTGTTTTATTTTGATGGCAGGGGCAGGGTGAATTGTTCGGTAGAATTGAAAGGTGTTGGCCAATTTGGTAACACTTCTGGGCTTGCCATCTTTTCTGTGATGACATTATTCCCACATGGCTGGAGGTTGGAGGTTAGTCACCACTTCTCAAAAATATTCCGTTTCGAAGAACAAAAGTGCATTTATTTATACAGCAGAAACCAAGCCAAAACAAAGCAAAAGTACAAACTTCCAGTCCAATCAGCAAAACATTAAAAAAGCTGAACAATAACGGTTCATTGTCAGGCCACACACAGAGTACAACGTTGTTTTTCTCATCTGAAAAGTTTGTGCACTGCATAAAGATGACAACAAAAAAAGCTTGCAAAATAAATGTTTAGGATATCTTTAAAACTAACTTGAAAGTGGCTCCAATTATCACCTACATGTTTTAATGGAAGTTTTGCTGTTTCATTTGACAAAGTAGTTACATCAAATTATTGCTGGAGTTGGTCCATGAATGTCAATTAAAATTTGTTTACTGTTGTCAACTTTATTTGGATCCCTCCTATTTTAGGCTCTCAAGCCAGTGTACCTGGCTTTCATCGCTCCCAATTTTATCATCACAATAGACGTAGGAAGCAGATGAGGTTGACAGAATGGCCCACTTTGCATGTAACAGCAATCCAGGGTTTGTTTTTTCCCCCTTGTTTTTTTCCCAATGGCTCACTCTCACCCTGGGTTAGTGAGCCGTTGTACTACAGCACCTGGCTCAGTTGTTCCCATTTGGCTTCTGCCAATGGCAGCAGCTAAGCAAGTCAGGGATGTGGGACGGTGGTTTGAGAGCAGGACTAGAACTTGGCAGGCCCAGGCTTAGGTCCCACTCAGCATAAAGCTTACTGGGTCTAGGCCAGTCACAGTCTCTCTGCCTAACCTGCCTCATGAGATCACTATGGTGAGGATAAAATGGGGAAGAGAAAAAGCATGTAAGCCACCTTGGGTTCTTTGCAGAAAGAAGAAAAGCAGGATATTAGCAGTAACAACAACAAACAATCACCATGTTATGTGCAAACTGAGAACTCTGGTTTGTCTCAGCTCCATTAAGCTAGAATTATAACCCAAGAATAAGCCCTCATGCAGCTCTATGGCGTTTTTTTGTTTTTTTTAATGATTGCATTCGTGTGAGCCAGGGTCATCTAATGAGTTTGCTGGCTTAGTGAGAACTGCATGCTCAGTTTTCCAGCCTGGCCAACCTTTCTTACACAAGAAGCAATTATTTTACAACATTTGGCAGACAGACCACTGAGGTTACAGCAGGATTGCTGAAAATTGGAGGTTTTTTAAAACAATATAATCCACATCATCCATAAATATACTGTTTACTACATTCTGATTAAGTAGAATGCAATCAATATACTATTTACTATACTGTACCATATTTATTAATTTATTAAATATACTTCTAATATATTTACTATGCTGTATTTACAGTATTTACAAATGTGGACTTACACTAGAATAGCAAAGTCCAGTTTTCCTACAAATTCTGATATTTACATCAACATTCAAAATTACAGCTTAATCCAAAAGCTGTTTTCTCAAAGCTATTTTTTTACATTGTTCCTCTTATACTTGTCAGGGTGGGTAGAGATTACTGTGGCAATGGAGGAAGACTGGATTTAGGCCCAGATGGCTATGTCAGGTGGTAGGCTCAGGGATGTTGGGCATTATGATCAGATCCATGTGCTCTTTTATATTATATGACAAGGATCAATGACGCATGCAGATGGTGAATCCAAGCTGTGAACTTGGCTAGAAGGGAAAAAAAAAAAAAAGGCACAATACTGAAAAGTTGAAGTGCAGGGGTGGTGGAGATGCTTGTTACCTGAGACACCCTTCGGTTTAGAGTCTGCTCTGCTGAAGCAAACAGCAGCAGGGGTAGGGGAGCCTGTTCTGAATGACCAAAGAGGAGGGAAAGCATCACCAGAAAAGATCCATGATTTACATAGGCAAATTTACATGTACATATTGAAATTTAGAAGTATTATTATAATTTAAACAGTACATCTCACCATTGTATAGAAGTCTGACCAGGTAAGCTGTGTGCCTTCTGTCCAACTTGCAGCCCAGATGCTAACTCTTAATGGGCAACCATTCTTGAGGGTCCTTGAATTGGATTCATATGACAGAATTGGACGGGCAACACTTCAGATAGTGAATGGTCCCCTGGCAGCCTTTAAAATAAAGGATGGTCCTCTGTAGAGGAAGCCTACTCATATGATGTGCTTGTGCCTCTTAACTCTGCTGCGGGGTTGCTGTCTTAGAGACAACCAAACATTCATGAGGTCCCAAGAAGCTGGCATCGAAATAGAAAACTAGCCAGATGTTCAGAGCTGACTTTGAGCTGCAGCCATGCTGAAAGTGGCCAGTTCCCATGAGATACTACAGACCGCTCCTTTGATATGAACAGCTGCTTTTCTTGTAACGTACAGTTTAAAATGTGGCAATTAAAACAGGTAGCAATACTTGTATTGGGTATATGCTGTCATGAGCTTGGTTTCCTCCCTTTGCACATTCAAAATCACAGATCATTCTTGCAAAATGTTCTTGATTGACCAAAGCACTTTCCAGAAGTACGAATACCCAAAATGAATCTCTGAGCATGTACAGAACAATTTGTTGAACCCAATCTAGAATTTACTTCCCCTTATGACTATGTTAGGGCCAATTCTTTTGGAAGGGGCCTTTTGGAAATGAGCATGCCTCTTCTCTGCGCATCAATCCTCTAATTGGGCCGCCCTTCCCTGCTGATGTCACATGATGAAATTGAGAACCATACGCACTTCATCTTTCCCTGATAAACTCCCCTGTTCCAACCCCCCACCCCTATACCTGTACATCTTGGCAATCCTCAGAGGCTGTTCCTGCACATGGGGAATCTGGCCTTGAGAAAGAAAGCTCCACTTCTCTCAGTGTCTGGAATTGGCCCATATTCTGAGGTCTCCCTCTGGTGCTCCTGCTCATCCTCTGAATCCAAGTCAGCAGGCCTTGTGAATGTGCACCAAGATCAGCTGCCTTTCGCACTCCCAACATGTGCACTGAGTGACTATCTGAAGGACATTTCCTGCTTCTAAAATTCTGGACCTGGAAACAGATATTTAAAAACCTTGCCTGCAGGGAGCTCCTGTACATTCAGTAGAAGCTGTCAGGAATGGTTTGTAGTCATCTGTCAGAGTTGCATAAGCATATCAGGTTGACTGTGGCTTCCCAGTAATTACTTCTCTTATAAGGCAGGTCTTGAGTGGTGGCACCATCTCTTCAAAAGCATTGACTACCGTTTCAAAAAGGACACCATATTCATTCCCCACAGGCAGTTTTTTCATATGAAGTTACCATTCAAAGTGCTTTTTAGCTTGTCATTCTATCAAACCAAAGCTGTGTGTGATGGCACACGTTTACTCTGTGTGTCACTTTTTGACATGCAGATTTGTATGTACATAAGTTATTTGTTCAAATAAAAGCTTCATCAGATGGTAAATGCAGTACGGAGACCTGCTGGAAAGAAACTGGGCATTCAAATGACAGTGAAAACTTGCTAGAGCACACAATGAAAATTGTTTTGCTCTTCATATAATGTATGGAGAAATATTCCTGGCATTGTTGGATTGTAGTGTGCATTCCATACACACATCATAATATATTTAATAGCAACTGGGAGTTCATAAAGTAAACACAAGTGAAAAAGAGGCCAGATTGTGTTGGATGTACTGCATAAAACTTGCACGTGAAACTTACAACCAATGCTAAGCATGTCTTCATAGAAATAAGTCCAACAGAACTAAATGGGAGTTCTTTACCAAGTGAGCAGCTGATGAGGAAAGGTTTCAGACTGGAGGAGGTTGGATGGGGCTCAGGCTTGTTTACAAGTATTCAGAACCAGATGAATGCACAGCACCTTTCCATGGAAGAAAATTATTTAGATGGGTTTAATGGGATTAGAACAAAAACGAAGTGCATCTCAGCTAAGTATCCTAACTCAGTTCTGGAAATTCATCCATCTTTGAAAGTTGGGTCCCTTTTCTGCTAATGCATTGCAGTTTTCAATACTTATCTGAGCCAGCAGGGGTCACAGTACAATGACACAATTCCAGGATGGCCACATCCCAAGGAAACAAGGGAGGCAAGCTGGAACCTAAGGGCAGTGGAGATGGCTGGTTTTTCTCTGTCTTAGCAGCTATTGTCTTTAATGAATGCCTCCTGCTTACGACAACTGTGCATTCCTAGACCATGTTTCTCTTACTGCCTGCAGAAAACCTGTAACGATTGTTGGTGGAGGTTACTCTAATGAGAAACAGTTAATAATGTAACATTAGATCATTTAAATGAGCTTGTTGATTTTCTCGCCAGTACTGTGCAACATGGAGTCTCGGGTAGCATCCTGCTGAGGAGCGAATTTGAGGTATTTGATTATTTCATGAAACTTGCACACCCATCCTGCAGCCCAGACCCTTTGTAGATTTTAAGGAAAAGATAAATAATGGTGTGCACCATCCTGCTGGGGAAGTCAGAGGAGGAAAGGGAATAGCCACTGAATTAAGCCTCGATAGAGTGATAAAACTGCCATGACCGTTGGTAATACGAGGGGTCCTGGAAGAGATAATTAAAAGTCTGAAGAGGAAACTGTCATGGTGATGAGTAGAAAGAAAAAAGAAGGAGCACCGAGGGACAGAGATCAAATAAAAGAAAACAATATTTTACTCTAATCCATTAAAATCAACAATTAAAAACCAATACACTCTCCCCTATAGACAAATAACTCAGCATGGTTTACTTATGCATGCAATACACATCATGCTTATGTAGCACCTTTCCAATGGGACTGCCAAGGCATTTCACAGATACAAATGGTCCTGCTAATCCGTTTTAAGCAAGTGGGAAAAGTAACTGTGTGTGTGATATAGAAACTATGACTATACACAGTGTAATACTTGCTTTTAGGAAGAAAGAATGCATCAGACCTTTGATCCATCTACTTCACTATTGCCTTCAGTGTCAGGGTTTCAGACAGGAATCTTTCCCAGCCAAAGAGAAAATGTTAGGGGTTCAACCTAGGACCATTTGCATGCAAACTGGACTGTCTCAAGATATTCTGATTATCTAGGAGAGGCAAAAGTTTCCTCACCCTTCCACTGACAGGCCACCCCCATGCCATCACTTTTAGTTCCTGAACAGCATAAAATGGATCCATGGTAGAGAGAACCCATGGGTTTCCTGGAATATTGATTTCCCCCCTATTTTTCTCTTTAATATTGCAACCATGGATGTTACTGAGTATTTAGCAGATTTGGAGTGTGGGCCTTAAGGTAGCCACAAAAGAGACATTTGCATAAAATTTGCACATGCTGGTTTATGTGTATAAATAAATCACATGTTATTTTAATACTTCAAGTATTATTCCAACTGTGACCTTAAATGTTAAAATCTGCACCTGTGGTTTTCCTCTTGCTGCATTAAGAAAGGAAGACCAAGCATCTTTGCTGCAGGTCATCCTGAAGTAAGTAATTCTCCTTTTAGATAAGATAGTAGTAATCAACACTAGCGCTCCAGGTTAGCTGTGTGGTAGATCAGACTGACAGGCTCTGTTTACAAGGTGGTTGTCACATGTATTATTATTTCTTTGGACCACCTCCATTTCTGGCCAAGTTATTCATTTTCAATATTATACTTGTCATGCCCAACCAGTAATCATTGATATAATCATCAAATGGGCAAAAGCAGTAGACAGACAGGCGGGGGGGGGGGGGGGGGATTCCTTTGGTGTAAAAAAAAAAAGTGGGGGAGTGACCTGTGTGGATAATGTACCATAGTTATGTTATGAGGCATTTTAAAAGTAAAAGGGACCTTAGATTAATAGATCCTTCTTAGATCAATCCTTAGATTAACAGATCCTTCTATTTCACTTCGACTTACCAGAATATAGTGAGAAAGACTTTTTTCTGAGTAAACATGCAAATACTTGTGTTGATAACACCCACGTAGTTAAGCTCAAGTTTTTAAAAATAGCTGGAATACACTCAGGGTATCAATGAAGTGCACCATCCTCCAGACTCACAGGCATCTATTGAAAGGCAGAAGGAGCACCTGCAAAGATTTTCTCCTCATCCTCCAAAATATGCAACAGCCAATTTTAGCAAAGTGTTTTACACCTATTCAAAAGGAGGAGGGCTGAGACTGGGATTCCTCATAACTCTTTCAGCCTTGCTCTTTCCTTTTCTGTCCCTGGAACACACCACACCCCATTCTGATCTTAGAGCACTTTTCTGAAGTTGGAGGCAAGGCTTAACGTTTTTCTGTGGGCATCTAGACTGAATCTGGAAGCCATAGGATTGCCATGGTAACTAATATGGTTTAGGCTGCAGTACAACCTAAACCATATTACTTAAGGGTAGGTTGCATTGAAGGATTGGATTGATTTCAGATAGCATGGATTTTTCTTGAGGTTGATTGTTCAAAATTGTTTTAGATACACGTTGTCTGTTTGTATGTGATTTTTATAATGTATTTTAAAGTTTTAATCTCAGTAAACCACAAAGACAGTTTTGACTATTGGCTGGTTTGGAAATGTCAAAAATAAAATATAATATCTTCCTTTCAACTTGCTTTGACCACTAATAGTGGGTATTTGAAGAATCAAAGGGAATCAAATCCTGCACCTCCCATTTTTCAGTACATTTCCTATACTATAAAGAATGTTGTGTTTGTTTTACGTAAGTGACCATGTGAGCAAAGATGGAGACACATTCTTTTCAGATCCACTGTGAATCAGTCAGTCAGTTCCAAAATGTTGGAGAACCTAATATTTGCAAATCGGTCAGCATCTGCTGCCTGAGGTCATTCCTTCCCTTGCCATGAGAACATGAAAAAATCATTACATAGCACTGGAAGGACCATAATTTTGGCAGTAGGCATGGCTGTCCGCAGAAATCGGTCTACAAATGACATACCACCACTGAAAAGCCCTTTAGCGTGTTACCACCCACCTCATTTAATTCGGTGGTGGAACCTGGGGAACACCAGACAGATTTTGTATGTTTGGGAATGTAGAGGGCTGGCTAAGGTGGGGATAGGTAGGGTAGGGTGTTAGAATGGAAGTAACAAGGACACTGCTGCTGCAGAAGGTTGCAAAAAGTAGGCAGGCCTTTGGAAAAGCTCCTTCCTTTCTGGAATTCCAGATCACTTTTCCAGGAGGGGAAAGACACAGGCAGCCTGTGAGCCCATAGGAGAAGGTATGGCAGCACACATGACAGCTTTGGGACAAAACTAGTAAGGTTCTTGATTGAACCACCAGGACCAGGGGTCATATAGGTGAACAGAGAACTTGGCAAGATGTAATAAGGCCAAAGGCACAGCAGAGCCTCATTCCTCTTCTCCCACTCCCCCAGAACACCTCCCCAGTGCCTGCTTTGAGATCAGTCTTGTGTCCTCAGAACAACAGGCAGTGTGGAAAGAGAACAGAGGGGAGGCAGTTTGTAGACAGTTTCAGCTCTGACCTTTCCTATGGAAAACTGGGCCGCATCTAGTAGCTGTAGTAATTAACTTTAACTACAAAAATCATAAGAAAACCCTAATCTGTATACAAAGCCATTGGCATTTCTACTGCATCCCCCACCTCCTGCATCTGACAGCACAATCCCTCTTCCTAGAAACTTGATGAATTAGAAAGAGGCTTTTACAGTGTTGGGAGAGATTAGCCTTGCAACTGGTTCCTAACAAGGAAGACACACTAGGGAGGATTGCTGCAAATAAACACTTTTGGCCAATAACTCCTTTTCTATAGCCTCTACCCTTTCCTTTCTTCCTGAGCATAATGGGAAGCTGCAAAATAAACTGAAAGAGCTGCATGTAGCTCTGGAGCCTCAGTTTGGCCACCTCTGGTCTAGAGTTAGAATACATAGGAAATATAAAATAATAATCAATTGCTAGATAGGTTGCTAAACTGTCAACCAGGCAGTATGAACCTGTTAGGAAAGCCTTCACAAACCCACTGGAGCCCTAAAAAGGCCTGTCATTCTTATAAATCTCCTCCAAGAACAGGAACTACACATTAGCTTCTCAAATCCTTGCAATCTTCCACCTGTTAATTTGCCTGAATTGTTCAACACCACACAAGTCACTATAAACACCACATGCTGCTTGTCTGTTACTTTTCTGAACTGCTCATACTTTTATACCCTGTGCAATCAATTAGCAATAAGATTCTTAATTATCCTGGCCCACCTGGCTATTTTGCTCCTAATAAATCAATTAATTCAATTCACATGGAGAGCTTTGCATTTAGTATGACAGCTCAGTCATTACTGGTCATCATTGGGTGTGACTGCTGTGCATGCTATAAAAAGTTGATATCCAAGCTCAATTTGTATTCTCTGTTGTGGAGTCTCTCAAGTAATCTGAGAGTGTGACTAGTAATTTTAATGCAGGTTGAGATTCAGCAAAAAGGCCCAGTAGAGCAAAGATGTAAACAGGCTGCCATGCCAACCTGCATATAGTTCATCTATATTTGAATAGTAAGAAAAACATTCATTTTAGACCTAAATGTCCTGCTGTCCCACTGGATTCTGGCACTGCCACTCAATTTTCTATAAATCCTGAAGCAAAGAAATACTGGCTTTAAGACAGGAGAAATTGTATCATCTGTCTGAAAGTTTTGATGCTGATTCCAATCCACAGAAACTATTCCAAACATAATCAAATGACAGAAGCACAATGCATTATTTCTTTTGTCATCTGCATGCAATTCAGAACAAGTGACCAACTTCCACATTCTTGAAAGCCAATTTATTGTTCAGTTTGGAGCTACTAATTTGCTTTGCAGATAGCATAGTTCTGTGATAAAATTGTTATCATCCAAGATTAAAGCCTTCATAGTTGTGAAATACACAGGTGGTTAAAGGTCTTATCTTGCTTAGCATTTGGTATGACCATCAGGAGCTGTAAAAAGTTCCAGATTGTGTCAGTGAAGCTGTTTCTGCCATTAACAGAATGTTGCTTAAAAGATACTAATGTTGCTTAAAAGATGTTTCTTGGACAACCTGGGTTGTAAAATATATATCCGGTCTAGTGTCATTATAGTTTTAGGGTTAATTCAATCAAATTGCAAACTGTGCTCATGTTGCAACTGGTCATGCCTTGGGAAGAAAGATCCTGCAGGATTGCTGCAGTGTGGGCAGAGCTTTGAACAGATACTGAATTTTCCAACAAAGGATGGAGGTGGGGTTGGGAAACGTTGACCTTCCCAGGGCCACAGTCCAGCTTTCTGGGGTGCCTCATATGGGCATGACCCCTTGCCAGGCCTCCCCCGCCCCCATCATAACGGATCATTTCATGGTTCCCTAGCTTTTACAATCAATTCTTCCATTCTGAAAGCTTGAAATGTCTCTTTTAACGCTTAGTTAGTGCTAGTAAGAGTTTAAAGCAACAACATGCTGGGGTTCTGAGGCTTTTTGGTAATGCTGTCTCCTTCATTTTGTCTTTGGTCCTGCCCTCTTTCTTTGCAATCATTCCTACCTACCACTGGAATGTGGCTCTTTATGAAATTAATTTCATTCTCAGGCTGAAAGACACATTCCACCCTGTTGTACACTTTTAAAAAGTGGGTTGCATAAAGTGTTGAAAATGTAGAGTTGAGTCATGACAGCTGAATGTGCGCTAAAGCAATCACATGGTCTCTTCAGCAAGTGACCAGATGCAACATGGACTTAGAGCATCTTGGTTCTGTGGTTATCTGTATTTCCTTGCTTAATATATCTGCTCCGTGAACTGTTTAACTAGGATTTGGAGCCTAGGATGCAGCTATAGTTTAGAATTGTACTCTAGGGAAGGATTCCATAGAGGATACACGGAAACAAGAGAAAACACTTTCTGACAGCTGGTGGGCAACTTTCCACTCAAGCTAAAGCTAGTTGGTGCAATACCATTTAATCATATGAACTGAAGTGAACTGCTGTTGTTGTGACGGGAAATTTAACCTTGCTGGTTTAAACAACTCCTTTTTGCCCTATACTCAGAATCTTATAAACATTTATGTGACCACATAGACAATTATACATATCTCTTATTGCAAAGATATAGGGCAAAATCCTATCATCCCAGGGTGCATGCACCTGAGGCTCTGAACTCTACATGCATCCCATGACTGGAACAAATTGTACTGGTGCTGATCTTGCCTCTGCACCTTGCACGGGGCATTTTTTCTGATGGCTGTTTTCAGTGATCTAGATTCAGAGCTGGCAAAGAGGAGGGCAGGAGACTGGGGCACTGATCAGAATTGCGTACAAACTTACCCTCCTCCAACGCTCCCCATCTTTCTCCCTTTGAGGTGAAAGGTGACATGCAGGTGACTTTCCATGGAAGCTGTGAGGAGGTAGGGTGATGGTTCAAACTCTGAAGAATCCTGTGTTCATTTGGGTAAGCTAAGTAAGTATTTTTGAGGGTCCCTGGGACAAGACACCTTCAGTGGGCTAACCCCCACAATGAATTCATCTTCTGACCACCACTACCATTAGCAGCTCTTGTTCCTCATCCTCTTTCTCATCACTGGCTTGCTTGAGAGGCAGAGAACCAATGGGCAAGGAGGTTGTGGCATCCACAGCTGCTCCATCTCACTGCCACATTGGTCTGGGCTAGAGGGAGAGGCAACTGAACAAGAAGTCGGAACAAAGAGCAATTCCAGGGTGCTGCTGCCCTGCTCTCCAGTTTGGGTGTGGGTGGGCCCTTGGAGGTATCCAACCATGATGACTTTTGATGCTGGTCCCAGCTGGGCCATTTGTGGTGCCAGAAGCCTCATACAAGAGGAGCTGAATTGGGAGCTCTTGAATATAGGCAGCCACGGTTTAGATTTGATATATTTATATTTATATTATCTGTCTGGTCTGTTCCCAGAGATTGGAATGCAAGGTGGCTCTCAACTTTAAAGATGATACAATGAAAACCTCAAAAGATATACAAAAGAGAAAAATATAATTAGATATATTATAATTAATCATACCTTTTAATTAGATATATGGTGATTTAATTAGATTAAATATTAAATACCCAGATTAAAAGCACTAAGACAATATAGAAAGAAAAATATTGTATAGTTGGGCTATAAGCAGCCTATCCAGCCTACTCCGAGCTTTCATAAAAGGAAGGCTATGATATCAACAACGGTGGGGCTACTTCCGGGAATGCATGCATAGGGGTACAGCCCTACAGGAGACTCTCATAGTTGTCTTCTCAGAAGTAAGCCTCACAGATTTCAACGGGACTTAGACCCAGTTAAGTGTAAGTGTCTGTGTGTGTGTTTGTGTGTGTGTTAGTCAGATGGGTTCTTTTTTTTTTTTTTTATGGTGATTAGGCTCGATACCAACTGGTTATTGTGTGCAGGTCAAATTATCTTAAAAGGAGAAGCAAGATTCATTGTAAATCTTTCATTTTCAATGATAGGTTACATTTCATTAGAGAGTTTGCCATGTTTTTGAAGTGATCAAAGGTAAACTAAAAACTTAATCATGCTTGATTCAACAGTGGGTGTTCTTTTGTCTCTGGATGTTAAGCTATTCCTGTGATTTATCTTTTATGATTAAATGTGTGTTAAGATTATTCTATTAAACAAGGAAGGAAAAATCAGCACCAACAAAGAGAGCATTGCATATGTATAGATTTCATTTATTAGTATAACATCCATTAGGATAACAAGGGGCTTATTTGCATGCAGAGCCTCCAACAAGATACCAGACTTCTTACTACTAATTGTCTTCTGCTGCTTACAGAGGTTCAGGTTGCAATCCTAAATATGTTTTCTGGGAAACAGGTCCTAATGAACATTGTGGGATATCTGAGTCAACATGCACATCAGGGTTGCAAAACTTCCTGCCAGATTTGTTTCCACTGGAAGTACCCTTTCCTGGCCCCACCATCTTTGTTAAACCACCTGACCATTTGGAGTTTTTCCTGCTTGTTTTGCATTTATTCCCCCATTCTAAAAGGCTGCAGTGATTCTTCAAAGGTTTAACTGTTGGCAGTGAGGACTTTAACCTTAAAGGGGCAAGCATCTTGATTGTTCAGTCCTTTTTCTTCAGCTCAAGTGATTCTCTAAAATAGAATTTAATCCTCAGGCTGAATGAAAAGGTTTGCATTTCAGCCTTTATGTAACACAATAAACTGACAGAAGACAATGAAACTCTTGACATATAGACACCAAGGGGCAAATGTTTTAACTGTTTAGAATATCATCAGTGAACTGACTGTACAACAAGATAGTTGTTTTAGACAACAAGGGTTCAGCACACACATAGAACAGCGAGATGTTTAGCTGGCCTAACGCAGCTATCAGCTTGTTTCAGACAAAACAACAAGCAATGGTGACTTTTTATCATTGTTGGTCTGTTATGTTGTCTGAACTCAGTTATGGTATTTCACCATGGTCTTTAGAAACCATGATAAGAAACAATGGGTTGTTCCATGATTCCTCTGTACCACTGTGGCTTTTTTTGTTGTCTGAACCCAGGATCTTGGTTTCATGGTCCTGGTATGTAAAGAGCAGTGACTTTTTCAGCTACCTAGCTTCTCTGTGTGGACCAACGAGGAAGAGACAGGAGATATAAGTGGGGAGCAATGCACCTTGGGATTAAATTGCATGGTGCAGTGTCTGATAGGAGACATGCTGAATAACTCTTGCACCTTTAATAAAGGCGAGGGAATTTAATTAGGGGTAGCATTTCAGCAAGTATACCTGCCATGCTCCTATGAAAGTTGCTTGTTACATGTTCTTTCTTGGATAAGACATCCTAATAGCTATTAAAGGAGATGTGAGTAGATTGGCTCACCAATTAAGAAGAGAACAATTTGGGCTTCAGCTCCCAGCATTCCTGACCATTAGCCATGCTGGTAGAGCATCTGCAAATTGACATCCCAGGCATCCAGAGATCTACTTTCTACCTACCCCTGCTGTAGAGGAGCTGAGATCAGGCTGGTAGTCTGTTCTGTTGTAAGCTTCTGCAGTGGTGAAGTGGAATCAGCAAAGCTGAAGAATAATGACCCACCTTTCCCTCTACCAGCTGTTCTGTTATACTTTAGTTTAACATTTCATTATTATGGCTGTTTTCTTGATAAAAACAATTAAAATGTTATTTTAAAAGGTCTTTACCTAGTCCTGAAAGATAAGGTGCTGAGGAGGCTGTGATGCCACCACCAAGAAGCCCTCACCACCACTCATTGTGCCAGATTTTGCTGAATCTGTGACACTTACAACTGTGACTTCATCGTCCTCTTTGTGTGCTGATTTCCACCGAGTATTGCCTTTTAATCAGAGATGGGAAACATGGCCCTCCAGATGTCTTTGGCTTACAGATAGTCAATGCCAGCAGGTGGGAGCAGCTGTACCTCCTGAGCCCATCCATGGCCACATCACTGGTTATGCTGGCCGAAACATTTGGGAAGGCAAGAAGTTGCCTACACTTGCTTCAAATCCCATCGTTTCATGTGTCTGATAGTTCAAAGTATGTAAGCCTATAGCTGTCTCTTAAAGTAATATGTAGATGTATAAACAGAATTCTGGTTCATTTTACACCCTGCGGATATGTTGCTTAAAATCCAGCTTGTCAGCCAACAAGCCACATTGTTAGAGCTTTGTTTTTTCAAGCACACTCCCAACGCTTATGCATGTAAAAAGTCGGAATACATGGTGTCCAAAATAAACCAGCTAGACACTGTGAATAAGGATCCTATGTCAATTTACTCATAACTATTTCCTTCCTACCCTTCTGCATAAAAACATTATTAGTCCCAGTCAAAGCACTGGAGTTTGAAAAGGACAGTTTCTCACTAGACTTGAAACCCTTATGAGTAAATAAGACCTTTTCATGGGCTATTAGATTTTTTCCATGATCCAAGTTATCATGTTTATGACTTTATGATCATGATACATTTTCTTGAAAAAAAGGATTGCAGCTGAAAAACCTGAAGGCAGTGGGTGTGGCAAGGCCAGATTGTAAACAATTGATTGTAAACAATTGATTGTAAACATTATGTGAGACTAAAGAGAGTATTGACAGCTTACCCAGTGTGAGACTTAAGGCAGCTTCTAAATCTAATGCCTTTGATGCTAAAATTATTTATTTCACCCATGGCAGTGATTATGTTTGCTGGCTGCTCACCGAACTGCCTTCTCCCAGTGCATCACAGAGATGCACAGAGTTCACACGTCACAACAAGCAGTGCTGTGTTATTTCCACAGTACGTAGATTTTTGCCTCAAACTACCAGCTGCACAGTTGCATGGTTCCTACAGCGATGCAGTTCCTCTGTTCCCCACTCCATCCTTCCACCCTCACCCTTCATCCCAGCAACCACTGCAAGCAAAATCCCCTGCTTTGCTGCATTGTTCCCTACACACCTCAGCTTCCTGATGGGTCCACTGAGGTTTTGAGGCGAGTTGGCCCAGTCCTCCTTCCAAGTCTGGCTGCATTTCTGTAATGCTTCCTAGTTACTCCAGCCCTCAAGTGCTTTTTATTAAAATAAAACCAGCACTTTTGCCATGATTCCTCCCTTCTCCTGCCATGCTTTCACCTGCTTCCTCCCTGTTTTAAAGAGTAAATAGTATGATGGGCATATTGCTCAGCCAACAGAAGCAAAGGGAGTCATAAAATATGTGTTGCTAGCATATTGCAGACAGTAGACACTGGATGCCCCTTCAAGTCCTGCTGTTTCCATGGGACTTTATGCTGTTTTCTCCCTAGCAATTTCAGAATGGAGTTTCAGGGTCTGGGCGTTATAAGAAGTGGTGGTGAAGCATGGAAACCTTAGAACAAATGGCTGAGTCTTTTCATGGTTTCAGGAAACCAACTGCACCATGCTGAATGCTGCATTTCCACAACATGACAAATAAACCACGGTAAAAAAATCACGATGGCTTTCATGACATGTGAACCCCAGCCAGGCAGTGCCACGTAGAAGGGTCCTGACCAAGGGAAAGGAAGGGAAGCAGCCAGCCCCAACACAAGAGCTGCAACACAACATGCAGATTGGGTATTTGAAAAAATGCTGTGAATGCAACCACAGCATGCCATTTTGACACCTACCTGCTATGTCTATGGATCTTAGGCTGTGTTTTATTAGCAAAAATAACATTCAGCGTCTTTTGGACAGCACAACACCTCTTCAGTAGGGGATTGTTTAATACAATTAGTGGCTGGCATTACAATACTGTTGCTACTTCTTTTAAATATCTGTTTTGACAATGTCCAGTAGTAGTTGCTTCATTTTGAGAAGTTATAACACAGATCAGGTTTGCACTGTCTTTAATATTCTCTGATGTACATGCTCTTGTAAATCATTTACTAGCTTCATGGAAATTTACACATGGAAGGCAAAATGGAAATTTTGCACCTTTTCACAGCTAAAAGCTGACATTACAAACTTGGAAAGATAAAAGTTCACCTCCTATAAAGTGCATTGAATCTCTTAGAATGTTTTCAATATATGAAAGGGTGGCCTACAGATACTGATTCTGCATAGATACTTATTTGGATATTTGGTCTAATTTGTTGAAACCTATGTATAGTTGCTAGAAAGTTGTATGCATTTTGTAGCAATCTATGCACATACATTAAAAGGGGGAAGAGGGGGAACAGGCCTTTGCTGCACCACTGGAAAGTCCCATGGGTGCGGTGGAGTCAATGGGAGCAGCATGGGTGACCCTTGTTTCAGCAGACAGCAAGTATACAGATACATTGCTCTGCTTGCACAATACACATATTGTACCTCTTTCACATTGCAAAATTTGTTTGAAGATGCAGCATGCAAATGCCAGGCAGGGCAATAGGCAAGCTGTGAAGAGGTGTTGGAGCATACAGCAGTGTTTGCCACTCTGCATGAGTAAGAAGGTAAAGTGGACTGTTTTTGCATAAGGCAGCAAAATGTCTTTGGTCCGCCCTGTTTACATTGCTGTTACTGTGTAAAGGTAAAAATAATCTACTTTTTAATGAATTTGGCTCATGAAATCTTGGTAAATTTCATAATACCATATGATTGTTGTAACTAAGCCTGTGATGTTCCATGATTGCAAGTCCTAATCCAGATAAATATCAAAAGACTTACCCACCTCAAGGCAGTTTCAAGAGTATGATTGTTTCTACACGTGGGTTAGGGAAGACCTGGACTGCAGATCTCAGAACACAGATCATGAAGGTCATCAGAACCAATGCCATCTCCCCGCAACACCATGGCCCCGTTGATGCAACAGCTTCCACATGCTTTGGTTGACATTCCAAACTGCCACATTTGACTGACAGGTTGTACCCGGTTACCCTCTCTCATGTTCCTCTTCTACAAAAGTGAAGAGGACAAATGAGAAACCATCAGCAGGTTGTCAGATAAACATGGGAGCTCAGAAAGCCAACCATGGAGTTTGGTGTCCAGAACAACCTTTCCCATCTAGTGTTTTGAAGTACAACTCTTATAATTCCTGACCATTGGCCGTACTGTTTTTCAGGGAAAAGAAAGACATGGAAAGGAAGCACCAAACCCTGACTGGTGACTCTGCCAATTTTAACCCATCAACCTTTCCTTGAAAACTATCCCTAGCCATCTTTCCTTATCTTGTCCAAATTGTAAACCCCGCCCCCCTTTTTTGCCTGCCTCTTTATGCTCAAACTGATGATGTATGACCAGGATTTACAGTGGCCAGTGTTCATCATAGAAAATTAAAAAGACTTATTGTCCACACAGAAGTGCCAGGCTATATTTTAAAGAATCCAAGCAAGGATTGGCCCCATTTGGCATATTCAAAAAATAAGTATTCAGCCACAAAACTGTGATCAAAACATCCCAGAAGGAAATTATCTCATTCTGAATTTGCAGCTGGTGTCAAGAAATACGAGTAAGGTTGCTGTTGCCTTGTTCCAAAGGGCACTCTTAGTTGGTTTGGAATGTCTTGATCATCTCATATCAATGATGCCTTTTCTGATACTGATGATTAAACACGCATCAGCATTTTATTAGAAGGCAGGGTTATCGAATGCTTTAAGCACACCCAGAGGCTCTGCTAGAATAATGTAAGGGCTCAGAAGCCTTGCATTACAATTATGGGATTTGTGCTGGTTTGCACAGTGCTGTTCCAGTTGAGTAGAATTATCCTTTGGAGTTTTGGAAAACCATCCAGCATGTTGCTTTTATAACATTCTCAACAACTCTTTCATGAAGCTAGACATGAAGGGTCAGATTTCTGTCTGCTTCCCAAACTAAAATGTGGCATGTTTTTGGTGTTTGAGGGAAGAGAGGAGTAAAAGTCACATACAAACTAGTTTTTAGTAGCTTAACCAAAATGTTGTTGTTGTGTGACAAAAACATTTACAAACTATATATGATAATTGTGCTACTCTTAAAAATATGAATAAACTCTGTGATATAGAAAAGGCATATGAACTGCTTTTTGCCATCAAAGAAGACTGTGAAATGAGCGGCTGGAAGAATGTGTCTACCTTTCCAACTTCTTTACAAAAATGTGACTTGGCCCATATTTCAGCCATTCTTTAGACCTTTCCCTACAAGAACCAAAACCAAAAAACCCCCAAACCTATCCTATACGATCAAACACAGAATTAAACAGGAAATACCAATAATGTTATGGGAGGTACTGTCAATGTAGACTAGCTTGGTCTTGTTTTTCCTGCACCATAAAAGCCACAGAACTGTAGCTATTTAGTGTATGGCATGCAAGCTGAAGAACTTAAGGCACACATAATTCGAATAAACCTTTTGTAAGAGAAGACAGCCCTGTGCTTCAGACTTATTCATTTTAGCACATGAACTTCCATGTTACATGAAACTCTTCCTCAAGCTCGGTTTTGTTTTTAAAGGACTTTATTTTTTAAAATCCAGCTTGAAGAAGGTTTGCCTGTAACTCAGACATTCACACACCACATAATTAAGGTACTGTTTTCCTGTCCCTCTTTGGATCTTTTCCAGTGAGCTAACATGGCTATCTGCTTTTGATTTCTGTAAGTCTGAGTAGCAGTTACATCCTGATCCTATGTGCATGCTAACTTAGAGGAAACCTAATTGAACTCAGTGTGACTAAGGGCTAGTTAATTATAATTATACTACCTTTATGTTTCACAAGTTGCTTCATGTGCACTGCCTAATTTGTCTCAGTTATACTGTGGCACATTAAAGCTGGCAATTTTGAGACAATCCCTCCCCATTGCTCCTTCCATGTGTTTGGCGTGACATAATCCTTGCTGCTTCACGCTATTCCCATGTTCATGAAATGCATCTTTAAAACGTAGACACACACACACTTCCATCCATGTGGTTGAACTGCCTTGTATATTCACATAACACACAGGATATTCATGTAAGCATTCAAGAAAGCCCAGTGACAGAAGTCTTCTTTTAAGTTTCTGAAAATAATATAGGAGCTAATCTGCATTTATACCATCCCAGGTATATATAGTGAGACTGAAACTGCCTCCTTGTGGCAGGTGCTCCATGCAGTAAGCTAGTAATAGGAAATGGCTGTTGTATCCAATTAGATCTGTTTGGAATGAAGAGACTGGGCTGCAGGTCTACGCACTCTTGCAATGACATCCAAGCTTGTGTTTGTTCTTGCCCTGAGCCCATAGGGTGGGCAACTGACTTTATCCCAAGGCCAACTCATTTGTTTGTTTGTTTATTGCATTTTTATACTGTCTCATAGCACACTGGGCTCTCATTGTTATGTATACAATATGATGAACTGGTTTAGAATGCCCTTCAGGCAACCCAAAGCATTGCATAATTGGAAATAAAGACAGATGAAGTGATGGAGCCATTTAAATGGAGGTACATGTGATGTAAGAAGAACACCAACTTGTCCTTTGCCTCAAGCAGCAAAATGGCCCTGGTTTGGTGGATCTCAGGTGTCAACGCCCCCCCCCACAAATAAGTCCTAAAAGCCTAAGAGCAGCCCACCCCACTTTGCATACCACAGTGAGGAACAGAAAAATACCCTTAGGCCTTTTTCTTTTTACTCTGATATCCTGCCTGTTTTCCCACAGCGTACAGGATGCTCCTGCTCTCCATTTTATGCTCATAGCAACCTTGTGAGGGAGGATCAGCCAAATTCTCCCAGTCAAATTCATGGCCAACCTGAACCTGGATCTCCAGTGTTGCTGTCCTGAACTATTGCCACTACACCACACTGGCCCTGCATTCCTTTTGCTCTGCTCTGGTTTGCTTGGCATTAACTGACACTGTATGGGCTGCTAATTAAACAAGGCACAATCCCGTGGCTGGTAGGCACTGTCTGGTTGGCCAAAGGAAGGTGTGGAGTCCCCACTGCAACCTCAGGAAAGCAGGAGGCTCTCCCCTCCATCCTCTTTTCTCAGCATGGTCTGTTGTTGCCAGCTGAGGCCCACAACATGAAGACCATCCTCAGGACAGGCGCTGGGGGAGGGGAGGGTGTTCCAGGGACAGGAGGCACTGCCAGCCTCTGCTGAATCCAAGCGGTGCCTCAGCCCCTCCTCGTCACAAGGAGAAAAACATTTAGATGGCCTCAGCTGTCTAAATATTTTTGAGGGCAAGAGAAGTGCAGAGGCAATCCTTACTCCACACTCCTCCTGTGCTTGTTTGGATGCCCGTAACCTGCCAAGTTTAGAAGGTTACAGGCAGCCACATAGGACCGTGCCCTTACTCTGTTTAAATATGAGAACTAGCTAATGGAAGATTGTTGACTAACTGCCTGCATCCTGAATGTT
Source organism: Varanus komodoensis (assembly GCF_004798865.1). NCBI lineage: Eukaryota > Metazoa > Chordata > Lepidosauria > Squamata > Varanidae > Varanus > Varanus komodoensis. Next base: position 15,036,055 of record NW_025335550.1, on the reverse strand, counting down.
AAATGCACGAACCACAACCCACTGAGGTCCAAAGCAAAACTCCTGCTGATCCAATTGGATCTGCCCTGCATGTTCAAAGCTGGCTGTATCACCAGCAGAGGACAAGATTCTTCCCAAACCCTGGAAGCGGGACTTACTGCAAAGCAACTCTTTTCGACAGGGTCTTCATCTGTGCTGTATATTAACACAGTGCCTAACTCAACAATACTTTTACTTTTCCAGGAAATACTGTGATGAACTGACATTGAGATATTAGGGACAGCTATTTAGATTGGCTGTTTCTGCTCCTAGGTTACCTTTTTTTTTTTTTAATCTGGAGTAAAATCTCATTTTAAGCACATTTCATAAATGAGCAAACACAGTGACTAATGCATTCACACTCCTACAGCCCTTTAATTAGCTCTCACATACACTTGTCTCAACAGCTTATGTAGGTGGGAAATATAGGCAGTTCAGTATAAATGTATGGTGTTCTTGGTGAAAGAGCACGCACCTTCTCCCATGTAGCAGAAGAAAAATCCCCATTTTGAAGCATGCTGATTTATACCTGCTTTATATCACTTGTATTTTAATGGACCCAAAAGGCAACATAAGCCAAAGTGTTCAGATGTATTCTCTATTCTGCACCAAGCTAGCTGCATATGCTAACAGGCCAGTTTAGAATGCTTACCACATTCCTTCTAGTTCCTGCGTGTTCACAGTTGGTGGTTAACAATAGCATGCATTTCTGCATGCACAAGTAACTGCCTTAAGGAAAGCAGGCATGAGGCATTAGAAGAATATCATTTAAGTAAAACAAATGTATCAGAGGTACAGAAAAATGTATCATTCTTTTTGCTGGCATCAATAATAATTTGATGCTACTTGCTCCACGGTTTGGGGTGGGAAGTAACTCGAACTGAAAGTTCATTTTTCCTGACCCTAGAAATACTGTCAGTGTTGGGAGAACCTAGGCTTTTGAATTCAGAAATGTCATGATTCAGTGAACATTAAATTCAAGTTTAATTTTGGTTTGATTAGGAACTACCTTTCATGGGCATTTTTACTGAATATTTTGAATTGAATGATAGCATATATTAGAAGATGAGTGTCTGTAGGGCACAAATAATTTTTAAAAAGCTTCAAAGTTACAATGCATCAGTATCTACACTGCCTCAGTCCAGGAAGCTGCAACTCACTGGTAGTGTTCTAATGTTAATTAATGTATACTTAATTCATTTTGTGTTTCAATTCCATCCCATTTTCTCTGTGTGCTAGATTTGGCTGTGAGACAGTGATTGGCTCAAGCTGATCCTGTAAGATTGATGGCTGAATGTAGATTTGAACCAGGGTTTCCTCAATCCTACAATCTAACCCATGGGTGGGAAAACCTTCAGTTTAACCCTAAGATAAAATGAATCAGCAACTGATTTTGAGTGTCATGACAGAATAGCAAATTCCATCATCACCAGTCATTTCCTATCACAGCAGGCAGATCCTGGATCTAAGCCCTGGTATGAGTTTAGGAAAAGAAAAAATAGTAAAACTCCCTCAAAGCCATACCATTGCAATCAATTCATGTGAATAGGAGTAATTTGCCAGAATAGGTGCAGCATCAACATACACTCAACAGAAATTTGAATTTCCAGCAGGGGTGACACTACTGTCCCACAGGGTGAAGCAACCGACTTCAGGAGGCATAAGAAGGGATGGAGAGATAAAGGAATATTTTGGTACCTGAAGACTTTTAAGTGTTGGCCCCAGAAGGACGGCAAGGGAACCATTTGGGGCCCACTTCAGGCCCCAAGACATCTTCATGGCCAGCACTGTCTGGCCAAGTGGCTGCAGTGTAGAATCAGCTCAACCCTGCTTTTAAATTAGGGCAGGTGAGGCCTGCTCATTCATAGTCACATACAAGGTTGAGTATCCAAAATAGACCTGTGTCACAGAATGAATTCATGTCTCGAAAATGGGATTTTAAAATGGAATGTTAATATCAATAAACAGCACATGGGTTTCTGCTTTTTGCCCATTTTTAATAACAAAGTATAAATTAAAGCATATAGCATATCTTTTAATGGGAGCTAGAGCAGAATGTGCTTATTCGCTGGACCAGAGAAATTTAGCATCTAGGAAAATTGCCAAAAAACCTCTAGGTTGGGATTATGAAGGATTTCTCTGTAAATACTTGACTGGAGCGCCTGTTCTCAGGTGTACCTTATGCATCTAGTTCGAGTGCTACTCGCAGCAAAGTAAGTCAGGGCAGAACAACATTGCCACAGGACAGGGTATCATATTTAGTAAGCCTGGGTCATCGTCGCCCCAGTATCAGCCTCTTCAAAGAGACTCCTGTGTGTTAATGCAACTGAATGTGTGCCAGCTCAGGTCTAATATTGACTCAGGAAGGTCAGAAGACATCTGCCCTGATGAAAATGAGATCATGAGCACATGTTACCACTAGGGGGCTTAGTGGGTACAATCTTTTTAGTGAGGAGCATACTTTGTGATTTTTCAAAGGGGAAATGAAGCAAAAGGGTTTGTGTCTGCCTGTGAACAAGAAGATGCCAACATGAGTGACCAGCTTTTCCTTTACTTTTCTGGAAAGCTCTCCAGAGGCTGATTCCAAATATATATCTTAACTATTTTTAAGAACAGTCCCTCCCCATTTTCTCTCTCAATTCACACATCCTTTTAAGCTGCCTGATACTGCAGCCCAATTAATACTGTTGCCAAACTGTTGGATTACTTCCATCTGGACTTTGCAAGAAAGAGGTTCTGTTAATGCCTGGTAGGTCTCTTTGCATAATTCTATTAATTGTTTCCATATAGACTGGCACGGTAGGTGAGCAAAAGGGCCAGTATGCATGTGCAATGGAATCAGACGGTGAAAGATTTTCCAGGACACTGTTACTTCTGTCTGTAGACAAGGGAAGTGGGTTACACAGTTCAATGTACTTCCATTCAAAATAAGCTTTCTGCATGTAGAAAACGGGTATGTTGAGAAGAATTCCACCTAGCTGTCTCTTAGACATGACTTTTCTCCTGATGTGCACAGTAAGTTTACCTCCCATAGTCAGGAAGAGCTCCATCATTTGAACCCATCACATCTGTCAACTGTCCCTAAACAGTTTGTATCAACTGCCCCTAAAAGCAACTTTGTGAATGGGAATTGCTATCCCTGATCTTCCAGACTTGGGAGAACTACCTCGTGCCTGACCAGTGTCCGATCACATTGTAAACAACTCCAGTGTTGGTCAGATGCACCGTCAACACAGAGGAAACACACTGGAGAAGTGTCAGCACCTGGATGCCTTGCACTATACAGTTCATGCCCAAACAGGAACCTTCTGTCATGCTCTCATTCCTCCCACTTGCTCAACAATTAAAGTTCTGCAGAAGTGGCCTAAAGGTGAATTCACATTGCTGATATCAAAGCACTGCCATAACTACTCCTTTGAGCTCATGTGCTCTACAAGATGAAGCCTTGAGCTTGGTCCAGGAATCCCTGGTTGAACCTCCAACCAGCCATGAAGCACACTGGGTGGTCATTTCTTATCTCTATCTAACCTTTTTCACATGCTGGATGGAATATGATCCATCTATTTATGTACCTTGGGGTTTCTTAGATGATGGGTGGGGTTAAAATATAAAAAAAGAATATCTATGTTCCAAATGGTTCAGTGGAACAGTAACTCCTAGAGTTCATATTGAGAAGATAGAAGCTGATTCTTGTTTCCTAATTCCAAGGCAGAAAGCCACCTAAACATTTCTGAATTAAAACATTCCCGCTAAATGCCGGTGCAGAGAAAAAATGGATCCTAGTGCAAAGACGGGATGGGCAAAGAAAACGCAGCACCACCTTGTCATCCTGTGAGGCAGACTTCATGAACATGGTGTCCTCCAGATGTTTTGGACCACAACTCTCAGCATTCTCAACCACTGACCTTGCTGGCTGGGGCTGATAGGAGTTGCAGTCCAAAACAAGTGGAGGGAACTCAGTTTGCAAAGGTTACTGTAAGATGGAACAACAGATTTCAGGCGAATCCCTGAAGGAAGGGTAATAGTTGAAGGCAGGATTTGGTGTCTGAAGGCTGGGGAGGGAAGAGAGTAGTGCTTGCAAATGCTGCTGTTGAATAGCGATGCCTTTACCGGCAGGCACTGAAGTGACAAGCCTAGCAAAGCCTTCACTCCACACGTTCAGTGCAGCTGCATCAGGGTGCAGAAGGAGCTATGTTTGTGGTGTCACAGGCCAGTTAAAAAGGACAACAACTTAAGACTAATTGCTGCAGGGGCATATTTTCAAAGACCTGAATGACTCTAACTTGATTCTGCAAAGTGCTTTGCTGGTTTCATGCTTCATCAGGCTCTGGCTATCCGAGGCGTCTAAATTCCATTAGAAGTCAGCACTAAATAGGCACAGAAGTGTCATGTTTGCTTTTGAAAATCTGTCCCTTAATCTACTTCTGGAGTAGAAAGCAAAAGGAGAAGTCCTTTCATTGAGTCGAGAAATGGGATGTGTTTGGTCTGAATATATCCTAGATTTAAGGTGATGCTAAACTAAACTTTCAGCAGTAAAACCAATAGAAAGTCATCCTGATAAACTGTTAGGTCTTTTCTTTCTTGAAATTAATTTAAAAGGCAATAAGAAATAAGGCTAAAGAATAAGAACAACACACAGTCATGATTTTAACACCCTGCTCCTAAAATATGATTCAGTCAGCAGTAAACCTTGCATTGATTTTAATGTGGATGCTTATCCGTAAGACTGGCCTCTCCACCCTTAGTTAACTTAGTGGTAGAGAGCTCCACGGCTGGGTTTCGGTCTTATAAAGGCCTGTGATGAGACATGCTTTGAAATGTTTGCACATAGAGCAAACCTGGGCACCCTCGGGGGATTCCCTTTTCCCTGTGGCTTTTCCAGGGCAGTTTGTAAAACACTTTCAGACACAGGCCATGCACACCCTACAGAAAAAATCAGCCAAGAAAATGGTGAAACCTTAAAGGCTAGCAGAAGAAATCTGGCTTGAGCTGTTGTGGACCCTGGCCATCAGATGCAAGAAGGGTTTGAAGGGCAAGATGGCAGATTCATATACACCTGTTTGGAGGGCCAGGGGTTGGAAGGTGTGAACGGTCTTGTCAGAAATAAAATGAAAGTTAAAAAGTGCATATAGTGATTATTACTTTAACAGATGCCTTCATTGCAGTGGTCGATAATGGTGCAAAAAGTTGTGTAAAAAGTTACTTTCAAAGTTCGTGCTAAAAAAGTTTTTGATTAGTCTTTATTTTTGCTGAAGCAGACTAACATGATTGCCCCTTCAGGAAAGCCTACAAAAACTGTCAAGTTTGTTTTCCATATATCCCTTCAGTACAACCGATGCCTACTGCTCTTATAGTAGTACCAGATGTTTCAGTTGTGAGCATGATGCTGCTTCCACGCAAACAAAATTAGTTTGGTAATTGCTTATATCTTTTCTTATGAAGCACATTTGTATTTGGGGTCTTTTCCTGCAAGAGGACTGAAAAGTGCTTCATTGGCTTGTTCATGCCTTGTGTAACTGAAAAAGCAGCTCAGAGCAGCATTTTCTCCTCACTCCAGCTCTGTGCGGTAGGCTGAGAGAATGCAACTTTGCTTCCTTTTGCAGCGAGCTTCACTACTTGGGTCATCCCAGCTCAACTCCAGTACCTAAAAGACACTTTTTGTGACCCTTGAAGTCACCTAATCAAGGTATTATATGGGATTTGAATTTTTCTGAGGACAACAAGCACTTTATTGGGGTTTTTTGTAGTGCCTAACTCTAGCACATATAGCCAGTCTGAATGGTTTCTGTCATGCTGAGACCCCATCAAAACAACAGAAAGCGTGGTGAATTACACTTGGAGAGCAAAGGAAGGCAAACTCTGAGTGATAGGAAAGGGAGGCCTCTGCCACTGCCCCGTGCTCGCCAAGTTACAGAAGATGTGATAGTGTGTGCAGTCAGGCTGAATCCAGAGGAAAGATGGCAGCAGAGGATATCAGAGGCAGTGGAACTGGGGCAATTGTGCAGGACAGAGAGTGAGGCTGTGGCATGGGCTGCACTGGGACCAAACTAAGCAAAGTAGGGCTAGGATAAGAGCAGGCACACGAAAATATGACTACTATAATAAAGATGCAATCTTTAGTGGGCAAATTAAACATCTCAGGGTGTGTGATGAGTTAGGTAAAAGTCCTGCAAGTTGCAGCACCCCCCAGCCAGGCCATTTTTCTGAGTCAACTTGCATAGAATTGCATGCCATCTTTGTGTGATGGCATGGTAGGAGCCAGTCTTGATCAGCAGAAGCAAAATTAATCGGTGAGCGTGAGACTACACGCCACACTTCGTTTTTACTGACGTTTTTCCCTGATAAGAAATACCGGCGATGCCATTGCCTGGTATCGATGAGCGGCTGTAATACTGATGCCTGGAAAGGAATCCGAAACTTTCCCTCCCTGTGTGAGCCTCGCCGACTAAAAAGCGCTTCACGTTGTCCTTCTCCCCGTGAGATGGCAGTTGCGAGGAGAACTCGCATCCCGCCGCGGGAGCGAGCTCGGCCAAGCCAAGCGCCGGGCGCAGCGCGCCGGCCAGGAGCCGCCTTCTCCGCTCCCCTCGCTCGCCGCCGAAAGTTTCACGCCGCGGAAGGCAGATGGCACTTTCCGGCCAATGACGGCCGCCGCCGGCGAGGCTCGCCGGGCGCGCGCGCGGGCGGCTGCGTGCTCGCCCTTCGCCTGAGCGTGGCCTCGTTTTTGTCTGCCTCTCTGCTGGCGAAAAGGCGCGCCTGCGGGACGTCCGCCCGGGATGCCTCAGTAGGTGCTTGGCCTCGAGCGGGAAAGGGAAAGCGCCGGCAGGCGGGCGGGCGTTTTCCCCGGCGTCTCCGCCTGCAGGGCGGCTACGGTGCGCCGCTGGCTCCCGGTGCCGCCGGGGCAGAGCCACCTTCGCCCACGGGGGTGACTCTTGGCCTGGAGGCGAGAAAGCCTACGACCGTGACGCCTCAGCCTCCTTACGACACGCGGCCGCGCACGCACCCGTGCACGAACTTAAACCAAAATAATAATAAAGAGCCGTGCAAACACTTCCAACAACACACATGGCCCTGCGTTTGGGCGGCAAAACCACCGACGCCGCTGCAAGAGGGCGGCTGGGAGCCGGAAGCCGGGACGCACGAGAGGGTGGCGGGCAGACGCGCGCTCCCTCAAGCGCCGCCGAAGTTTGCTCTCGCCTTCCCGAGCGCGCCCTGCCTCTCTTCCATCGCGGCGGCGTCCTCCCACCTCTCTCCCTGCCTGCTCCGCGCTTTCCCCCTTCTCGCGCGCGCTCTCTCGCTCTCCGTCCCCAGCGGCGCCTGGGCGCCTTGAGCTGATAAGGAAGACAAGAAGCAGCGGCAGGAGCGCGTGTGCCGCCGCTGCGAGAAGGAGCCGGCCCGGGAGGGGTGCGGCGGTGGCGCTGGAGGGAGAGGGCGAGGGAGAGAGGCTGAGCGGGAGAGGGAGCACGAAAGAGAGACGGGGCCGCGGGAGAAAAGAGCGAGCGCCCCAAAAGCGCCCAGTCGCAGGAGCGGCTTCCTAATAATAAAAGTTCCTTCGGTGCGGGGTTGGGCGGGCGTCCCCCGCCTTTCCGCCTTTGACAGCTGGGCGCAGGCGACCTCTCGCTGGATCCTCCGGCTTTGCCCAAGGGGGGAAAAGTTTCCCATTTCTACTCCCCACCTCCTCTCACTCTTCCCCAGGACCAATAACAAGCTGCTCTGAGGTACAGTAGCGGCGGGAGGGGAAGAGGAGGAGGAGGAGGAGGAAGGGGGGGGGAAGAGAAAGGGAAGCACCGCCGGGCTCCTTCAGTTTTTTGGGACGACTGCCCCCCTCCTTTCACCCAACCTGTGGAAGGACCAGACTCAAATTTCTCTCCTCTTGACCCCTCCGCAAACCTTTTCTTTTCCTGCTTCTCTCTCCCCCCCCCCCACCCCAGCCCACGCCCGCTGAAGTTTTGGGGGTGTGAAGACCTGGGAGACTCCCGCGGTCTTGTGTGTGTGCGTGTGTGAAAATCACCTGGAGGGCTGGTGAGAGCTTGGAAAGAGCAAGTGGGGGGAGCGATTGAAAGGGGGGAGAGAAAGCAGGAGGAAGGAAGGGCCGCTGCAGGCGCTGCCGCTGCGAGGAGTTCCAGAGCCAGGGGGTGCACTTGACAAGCAGCATGCAGAAATGGTAAGAAGTTTTCCAACATCCTTTCTTTATTTCCTCAAAACAAAACAAAAACCCAAACCAGGCGAGCTTCTCCCTCGCTCGCTCTCGCGCGCGCGCTCTCTCTCTTTGGGTAAATGTGTGCCGTGATGCAAACAGCCCTGCCTGGAAGCGTGTTTCTCAAAGCTTTGGAACAAACAAGCAGCCGGGCAGAAATTCCTGAATTGTGTGGAGGGGGGCAGCGGGGAGAGATGTCGGGCAGTGTCATGCTCTAGAAGTTCGCCCAAAGTTTTTCCTTTTCTTCCTCTTCGCCTCCCCTTCACTTCTCCCCGGTGGGGAGGGGGGATATTGAATGGGAGCGCTATTTCTTTCTTTTGCTTTTCCTCCCCCCCCCCCCGGATTGCACCAGAGGTGAGGGACGATCCGTGAAACAGGCGGGAGGGGCGAATGAATGAGAGCTTTCCTGGAGGTGTGCGCGATCCCTTCCGCGGGGGAGGAACCCCTCCCCGTCGGAGCTGAAAGGGGTGCACGAGCAGAAAGGTCAGCTTTGATAGCATATCAATAGGCTGCTGCGGAACCGGGGCGGGAGGGAGCCGCGCCGCAGCGTGTGCACAGGCGATCTACGACGCCTCAGGCTCAAACACCAGAAGTGTAAAGCCGCCGTCCGCTAGCAACTTTTTGGCCATGTGCGTCGCAGTTTGCACCTCTCCGGGCGGCGATTGTTAGCAAAACTTGTCCGCGGAATGCTCTTGCCGTGCGCGGGCGAGACGGGGCGCGGGCGGACCTTTGCTTAAGGCTGGGGACCGAGGTTTGCCAACCTCGACACGCTTACTCGGAAGGAAGCGCCATCGAAATGAGGAAGCGTGCTGGATGGGGTGGGGGTTTATAAATACGATTCGTAAACGTGATTCAGAAATGATTGGCTCTGTGCGTGGTTGTATTTGCAAGTCAAACGGGCATCCAGACCCCTAGCTCAACAATTTGCAAAACGCTGATAACTTTTAAAATTCCTCACTTTTTTTTCAAGGCGTTATGCAAGGAGGCTTGGATCTCTCCCCTTGGAGACTTGGATCTCCTCTTACTCAAACGCTGTTGCTTGCGTTGTGTGATGCGGACTGTTAGCGAATAGCAGACACACTAAAAGAAGTAGGGAGACATCTATTTAGATTAACTTCTGCTTGCAGTTTAAAACGATCCAACTGGCTCAGCTGAGGGGAAGGATGGCGAAAGGAGGCTTTGGCCATCTTTAGTATAGGGATGAGGGTGAATTCTTCCTGGACCACTGTTATGCATTTTAAGTGTACTTGAACTCCTGCGTGCTTTGCTGCTATGACCCTCTGCTTGGGCACTGGATGCTTTGTGTTCTGTGTGTGTAATTAGAATGTATTTAGCGAAAATAGTATTCCCTTCTACTTCCATGGAGTGACATGTCTTGTTCCAGTGATCAAAGCCCCTGTTGGAGTGTAGGAGATGTGACTGTCAAATGCAGGGAAGAATAAAGAGAGGAGGTGGGGTGGGTGAAGGAGAAGCCAAGCATCATGCGCTCAGGACTGTGGTTACAGTAACACGGGAAGAAATTAAAGTGGTTTTGAAAGCAGCCTGCAATTTATGATGCTTCTCATTTACCCCAGAGTCAAGCTGTTGTAAAATTGATGCTCAAAGGACATCATGTAATAATTGAAGTAGACCCAGGATTAAAGTGTCTTTAAATTTTTTGCATGTGTACCTCACTAATAGAGCAAATGGCTTGAAGCTTTAAAGTCACAGGAAAATATTATAGACATCTTCAGTCCTGCAGATGTTTTCCTTACATGGTAATCAGAACCTTAGAAGACAAGAAGTGAACATTTATTTTTCTTTATCACCCATTTATAAATATTTTCATGTACCATCATAATATCATCTTCCATGGTCAGTATTACTTTTGAAAACAGGACAGTTTTTCTCCTATTTAAAAACGGTGGGGAAGCACTTGGATTTTTATAAAGTTCATTCAGCCAGTAATATTTAATAAACCTGCCTGATCAACAGTTCTTCTGAAGAATACCAATTTCTTACAAGGAAAGTATGGAACTTCTTGCCCTTGAGAATTTCAGAATGCTTCTGTCTTGAAAGCTAAGGACATACGCACACAGGGATAAGGTGCACTTTCTTTTTAAATTTTCCCAAGTATTAATTTGCGACTGTGAGCACATACACTAATAAAGGTTTTCAGTTGTATTAAATTTTAAATTCAAGCGGTAACAAAACACTTGCACATCAAAGAGCTTTAATATGACCAGGTTAGGAGACAGCACACTGTAAAAGGACGCTCAGGAGTTATACACAATGAACTACGCTTAATTCAAGTTTCTCTATTGGTCCATATACACACCAATTAAGTATAGCAAAGATAGATTCAATTGTTATAATTAGTATAGAAAATAGTTACTTGAACAGTATTTACATTGTAAGAAATCTAGCAGGCGTCCATGTTTATTTCTTACTGCCCCGAATGTTTTTCATTCTTGCCAGTAGACATGGTTGAGGATCTATGTGAGTATTTGACACACTGGCTTGTGCAGCCTTATGAAACAAAGCAGTGAATGTACTGAATGAAGACACAGACCTGACTCTTCCTGTATTATAATCTATGAATGTTAACAGTTTGAATTTTCAGATGGGGGGCTTGCTTTGCTTTTTTGTGCAATGCTTTTACATAACATTTTGTCCTAATCTTGCTTGCTGTCAGGGATGTTTCATGGGTTGTGCAATTGCTGCAGTCCAAGAATGCCAATTTGCATTCCAGGAGTGTCACTTGATTACTTTTATCTGCACAACTCCAAGACTGGCCCAGACCTCTCATTTCATCTTGCCATGTCACGAGTGAATGCTGCATTGCCTCTCTTTCTCTCTCTCCAGAAATCTGCCTGATTTAGACAAAAAGAAAAGCACTTTTCATGTTTCAGCCGCAGTCCCCCTGCTAAACTTGTCAGCAGCAGGATATGATTCACTTGGGGCCCAGAAGAATAGTACAGGGATGAGGGGTTAGGCAGTTCAATAAGCTCATGGACAGGTAGTGTGTGACATCCCGAGAGGGTTAAAGTTAATGAAGAACAGGTTCTCCACATTCTGACCTGGTGCTGTCCCCACAGTTTTCTCATTTGATCTTTCCCAGCAAATTGATCTTTTTGTGTATTTCCCTCTCCCCCTTTTGGCTTCCATGGTAGTCCCTGCGCAACAGAAATTAGCACAGCAACTAAAGTTGGTTAATATAGCTGTTCAGAAAAGATGAAACTGGGCACTGGCCCCTCACCAAAAGTAGACCAAGGCAGGTTATTCTTTGTTGTTCATTCTTCATTTTTTTAAAAATAAAACAGCTCTTAAAGTGGTGGGCTTATAAGTCTGGTTTTGTATCATTCTTAAAGTAAAAAATAATCACTCTGGATTGTCTGTTCCTCACTGTATTCAGTGCATGTCCTTTATCAACACTCATATATACTTGCCAGCCCCCCACCCACCAGTTTAGCAGTATACAGTAGAGGTTTCCTTCGGTATTTCACAGCTGAACTTGCTTGTTAGAAATGATTTGCTGATCTATAATGAGCCTTTTACAGTTCTAGTAAGACATGCTAAATATCAATTGCACATGCCAGATACATTATTTATAGCCTGCTAAATAATTGTAATTCCATTGTATCCAGTACTTGAATACATAAGAGATTAAGCAAGAAAAGAAGTCATTGCAGTTACTCTGTGTAAATATTATTTTAGTGAAAATAGAGTGAGAGTGAGAAAATTACTATCGGCATTTCCAGTCTTGTGTTGAAAAAAAAAAAAGGAAAGGAAAACTATCCCTGAGCATTTTAAAAATCAAATGACTTAAGTGTGCATTATGTATATGCTCTCTGGTTTTATTACATGTACATCCTAGTTTTGAAGATTCTTCGTTCAAGTTTGTGTCCCGTTTTTGAATCAGTTGAACTTATTTCCAACTTAAATAAGGTTATCATAGGTTCCAAAGTAGATAGTTTCCACCCCACCCCCAATATGTACACGCATTATACAACATAAGTTTTAAAACTAGGTTACACCAAGACAAGTGTAAATTGGAAATGTTTAAGTTTTTAAAAGTTTGATAAGTAGTATTTACCTTGCATACATTACAGCAGATGTTCCCATTTATCACCTAGTTCTCTTTAAGCTTTGGCATGGGGGAAAGCTGCTGAGTTAAAATCAAGAATACTTAGCATTTAGGAAAAATAGTGCCTCACCTCTTTCTCCCCACTGGCTCTTTGGAAAATAATAACTGTAGAAATATGAAATAGGATTGCTTAAAATTCTCTCTGAAGAACTGGAAGCAGCATCATGATCTTGTTATCAGTGTCCATTTTTTCAGTGTTATGAACTACAATGCTTCTGCTGTTGAATCAGAGTCGTCATAGTTTGTCTTTTTTGATGACTCCATGAAATCTTATAGGTGATATTTATGATGTTTATGCAAAATGATTTGGTTTTCATTTTCGGACGTCTGTTATTAGATTTTTAACACTGTTTTTCCCTCACTCCAATTTCCTGAGAAAGTCCTTTTCTTTACATGTTGCTGAGCCAGGCACATTTAAAACTTAACTTTCCCCATACATCATAGTGCCTTAAAAGCTGTCTCAATGACTAATTTTCATGCTTGAAATCAGTGTAATGTCCTTCTGGGGCAGGGCAACCCTACCTCCCAAGTTGGAAAACACCGAGGTTGGAGCAACTCGACATAGTCAATGTGCGTGAGGGAGGAGTTGCATTCTTTCCCCTACTGTTTGTTTATCTTTTTAAAATAAGGAAATAAACATATAAAACCCCCTTTTGCTCCTGTTGCAAAGGGTGGAAGGAAAATTACACTGGCTGGGGTAAATTTTGGGCACATTCAGGACTCTGGATCAGACAGATCCAGGGTTATCCCTGCTCTACCCACCCCCTTCTCACTTCTCCCAACATTAATTGCCCCAACAGCCAGGGGAGTGTGATGGTGGAACTTTCCACAGAACCTGGGAAGAAGGATCTATCTCCAGTGTTGGATCTCTCTCTAGACTCAGTGAAATATAATCCTAAGAGCCATAAAGTGGCAGGTTAAGAGATTACCTTGTGAGTGCTGTAGTTGTATTCATTGATTCTTTTATTTATTACATTTCTATACTGCCATAGAGCCAAAAAAACAAAAAAACAAAAACAGCCCAAACCATCGCTGGATGGTTTATAAAGATGAAACTCTTAAAATGCACAATATAAAACCTATGTAGAGAAGATACGGAATATTTAAAACAATCAACAATACATCCCAGGGCCCTTGAAAAACTGAGTTATTTGCTATCACATGTCTGGGAATAGAGAAAAGTGCCACATTCTAGTCACACTAGAACCCCCTACTGTGTGTGTGTGAACAGAGAGCTGTGTTTATCTATTTTCCTGCCCACAGTAGCAGGTAAAACAGCTCAGATGGGCTTTCTGGGAGAAGGGCGGCCCCCAACTTTGCATTTTCTGGACCCAAAACTATACTGTCCCCGGAATAGGTTCAGTCTGGCCTGTGTGCTCTGTCTGTTTTGGAATTAATTTCTCATCCTGTTGCTGGTGGGGAGGTACACATTACAAATTTAAGATTCCTCCAGGCCAGTGAACAAAGCCCAACAAACAACCCAACGAAAGTCTTCCCAACTTCAGTCCTAGCTGGCCTGAGTTGACATTGGCTGGGGATGAGCTGAGATAACTTGCCTAGCAGGTTGCGTTGCCGATCCTTTTGAAAACAGTGGTGTGGACCATTCATTTCTTTGCTAGCCTACAAAAGCATTCATAAGATCACTGCTTTACCTGCAATTAACTCACCCTGGATGTGGGCCACAGTGCTTTCCATTTGGCAAAATACTCCTCCTTATTTTTATCTGATGTCCGCCCCACTCCACTTACATATTGGTGCCATTCCTGTTCAGATACCTTTTTCTCATAATTATCCTGTGACAGTTTTCTACTTCAAAACTATTGCTTTAAACAGGCAGCAATTCCAGGTAAGCCACTGAAATCTGCAATATAAGACTCCAGAGCCAGTCTTGTATCACTTGCAGAGGAGGTCTAATGATCACTCATGGTAAAATAATGGCTGGGACTGGAGGCAGGGGCCTACATGATTGAACGCTGCTCTGCTCCATCAAAATAAATCCCTGTACGTAGAAACCTAGCATGTCAGTGAAAAAGGATCCAGCTTAGCCTCCTCTCTGACATGCTAGTTACATATGTGTTCGGATTATTATTTCTTATGGAATACAGCAGCATACAGTCATGGGAACTGCCACTACTTACTGTCTGAAGTGCTGCACCCACTTGGGCAGCCTTCGCACTTCAGTGAGACGTGCACTCAATTATCATGGTAGTGGAAGCCTTTATTTTAGGCTAATTAGAACTTGCAGGATAGCAAACTCTTTGAAAGCTGTTGTTGTTTATTTTATTTCTTTTAGAAAGTTATGTGGCTTCAGCCTTCCAAGGTATCTTATATCAGCACCGTACAACACAATTCATCATGCATGGATAAAGTCTGTTAAGATATGACGTGTCTCTTTGTGTGTCAGCTATATCAAGAAACACCCTTCATCCCCTTTACTTGGAATTTATACAAATGATCCAGTGCAGGCACATCACTATTCACTACTGTGCACATGTGCTTTCATTCAAGCAACACTCAACCCTTCCACTGGTATGAATGGGCAAATCTATTGCATTGGGTACCTCTGCAATGAAATGGGCACAGGCCTATGATACTCTGCCATTGCTAAACAATGCAGGTTACTGCAATATCGGGGCACTGATGTTTGTGAGATATAAAAGTTGGATGATGTTTGTGGGATGATTATTAATTGAACTGTGCTCCTCAGTGCAGGATTGCAACACAGGTTATAGCTACAGCTTTGCCGATGGATGCTTATCCACCTAGTGCTTAAATACTTCAGTGAGGGAGAGCCAACCAGCTCCTGAGGCATCTTTTCCACTGCCAAACAGCTCCCACTGCTAGGGTGTTCCTTCTAATGATTTGCTGAAAATTGTTTTCCTGCAATTTCCACCCACTGGTTCAAGTCCTGCCCTCTGGAGTGACTCTGCTCAGTCTTCTGTGTGACAGCCTTTTAGCTATTAGAAGACTGCTTTCATGTCTCTCCTCAAACATTTCCCCAGGCTAAATGTTCCTATCACTTCAGCTATAGAACTTGGTTTCCAGGCCTCTCACTGCTTGGGTCATTCCTCTCCAGGCATCCTCCAATTGGGGTCCTAATTCAAATTTGGCACCTGATCTGAACAGTGCTGTAGATGTGACCTGACCGACACAGGACACCAGGAACTATGACAGTAGGCGTCTGTTAAGATAGCCTAAGATCTTGTTAGGGGTCTTGCTGTGTTTTGGCTTTAGCAGCTGCATCACACAGGTTGCTTATCTCTACACGGAAGCAAGTTCCACTGAAATGGATACGATTTTACCTTTAGCAAGTATGTTTAGAATTAGATTGTAAAACTTAAAAGTAATCCATTCATGCTTATTCATGTATGTGCTCACCTGAAGATAAGTGGAACTTAATTTAGTGAGACTTTCTTCTGGGTGAGCATGCATAATATTCAGCAGCACACCTGGCATCTTATGCAGGCCAACGAATAAACCTTAATGAATCCAGTGAGATTGACTTTTGAGTAAACTTGGTTAAGATAGTGATTCACAGGTAATACTATCATCCAGTTACTTTTTGCATTGTTTCATGTGATCTCTCTTCCCAGCCCCATTCATTTTTACTCTTGGCTGCTGCTCTCCAACAGGATCCCCCCCCCCTTTCTTTTTAATGTAATTCTGTTACTTTAGTGAAAAAAATCTGAGAAACTTGTGTTTTGGTCATTTTTTGTGAAGATAATATTCCATCTGCACTAGGCACAATTCAAAGACTTTTTTTAATCTCAAAGTTCTAAAAAGTGTTTTTGTGATAGAGCTGGGAGTAGTTTTAAGTCTAGAAAGTCTCAGAGTCCTTGGACATTTTTTTTTCAATACCTAACAATTTGTTACCTTTTGGGCAGTGTATCCATGTCTATGGTTTTGATAGTTCTAGGAAGAAGACTTGTGGATAAAGTGTATAGATTATATGGAGCTCTTGGTTCTAAAACAAATACATCTGCATCCTTAAGACACATCAGTTGGGATATTACTGAACAACAGCGTTGCAACAGTGTCGTAATGATCCAGCAGGCCTTATTGTCCTGAAACTTGTGATTCCTCTCTTTAATAGCCGCTTTTTAATGTTCTGTACAAAGATGTAACAGCACACAGAAAACATTTTCCCCTTTTTGTGACCTTACATTTGCCAAAGTGCCCCATGCTGGAATTCCTTTTCAGTATCTTTTTTTCTTCCAGAGCCAGACATGTATCCAGACACAAAAGCCTCTGTGTATAGCAAGCTGTTTTAAATATTGTGACTTGCTGATGTGCTGTCCTTTCTCTGCTTGAGCCAAAGATCTCTGCTCAGTGTCTGTAGATTACCAAGCCCCTTCTTCATTGTACCTCTTGTCAGCTATTCCTATTCATTTAACCTTTCATTAGTGTCTGTGCAGCTTCACTGTCTGGAAAGGCAAGGCAGAACCTAAAGGCCCACTGTCACAGTTATTAGATTTCTCAGTTACATCCCAGCAACCATAATGGAGTAAGAGTCAACACTATTGTCATGCATGCTGCTGTCCTGGGGTGCAACTCTTCTGTGCATGTCAAGGACATGTGCCACATGTTGATAATGCATCCCAGGGATAAATGCACAACATGAGGAATAGACTGAGGCTGGCGTGAATGAGCTTTGTGGGAGTCACTACGAAGACAAACAGTTGGGAAAGAATTCTGCTTCAGAAGCCAAGAGATGGAGTTGAATTAAGTGTTGCCAGGGTTTGCCTGTGAGGTACTTGTCAATCATGTCACTTCCATTTTAACTTTCTGTAACAGGAACGAAAACAAAAATGCTGTGTACAACTGGCAAAAGCATTTAATACTAATAATAAACCTGGCTGCAGTGGAATATATTCCTTGTAATCCTTTAAAATGTACCTGATCAGAGATCAAGGTGATAAATTGCATATTAAAAACACAATGCTGTTGATGTGATCAGCTCTAAGCAATGAATGTGGTATTGTTCTCCAGAAATTAAGGCTTGCGTTTATTAGCTGTAGCAAATTTCTGTAATGTTTTGCTTTGTTTTAAAAGTTGGTTTGGCTCAGTGCCATCTGAGGTACCCCAAATAATATCTGAAACTCTCTAGTCTGTGCATCCATGAATGAGGATTGTAGCATATTTCTTATGTTGTGCCTTCATTTCTGATTAGCTGCTGTTGGAACAAAGCGTGTCGAGAAGCAAAACAGACGAACGTTGGAACCCTGCTGGAACATTTCCAGTAGGTTAGAGTTGCATACCTCTTTTAGCCCAAAGGACGAATCTAATTTGATAGAAGCTGTTGGGGGAGGCATTGCAGTTGTGATGGGACCCAAGGCAAGAGGAGTAGGGGCAAAAAATTAAAACATTTAGAATGTGGCAGCAGGGAGCTACACAAAACTCGGTAACCCTCCAAACTATTGGAAGTTGGGGGAAAGATGATGGGACCAAAGGAAGGAGTGTGGTCATCCATGGCACTTCAGAGAGACACATTCGCGAGCCTGACAGTAACACCAGTGAAACAGGGACTCTTGGCAGTGGTATACAGATGCCTCCAGGAAGCCCAGAGAAGACAGTAGTTCACTAGTCAACAGTAGGCAGCTCAGAGACAAACTTCCTGTGAACTTGAAACCATCATGGCTAGTGGCTCATGTCAGAACTCCCCTCCATGAATTTGCCCAGTCTGTTTTTAAAGGCGTGACTTGGGGTGATTGCGAAGCCTCTCCTGCAGTGTGCCTCACTGTGTTCAGGTGATCCTGGAAACCAGGCAGTGTGAAAGCAATTAGGCAAATTAGGGTGGGGAGAAAAAGCCACTGTGGCTTGTTTTTGCCCCAGTGCTCTGCAAACCAGGCCAGTGGGAACCTTCTCATGCCATGCAAAGCACCTTGCCAGTAAACAGGATGGGTTGAGTTGGTAGCTTGAATTTCCTGTAAGTTGTTCTTCCCTCTTTCCCCCTCAGTCCGTCAGTCACTCCTGGCACATATTGCCATGTTCTTTGTGGCAGTGCTTGCTTGCTCTCTCCCCCACATCCAATTGTTACTCGTTTTTGTTCACTCCTACGTTTCTCTTTGCAAAATTTCATAACCTCAGCAAAGCACAATTAGGTCCATACCTTATTCTAGTTTTTGAGCCCCTGTACAATTGCATTCATACTTTTCAGTTTTGTTTGTTTGTTGGTTGGTCTATTGTAAGTAGGTGGGTGGTTCGGACTCTGGGGTGGGGGACCTGGACCTTGTCCTGAATGGAGTAGCACTCCTTCTGAAGGACAGGGTCCGCATCTTGGGGGTGCTCCTCGACCTGAAGCTGATCTTGGAAGCTCAAGTGTCGGCCATGGCGAGGAGCGCTTTCCATCAGCTTCGGCTGATCCATCAGCTGCGTGGACGATTGCCTGGCGACAGTGATGCATGCATTGGTCACTTCCCGATTAGACTTCTGCAATGCGCTCTACGTGGGGCTGCCCCTGAATACGGTCCGGATACTTCAATTGGTGCAAAATATTGCTGCCAGGTTGCTGACGGGGACTGGGCGTTGTTCTCATATAACCCCAGTCCTTTGTCAGCTTCACTGGCTTCCCATTGAAGTCTGGGCCCAATTCAAGGTGCTGGTGCTTACCTATAAAGCCCTAAACGGCTTGGGAACTGGGTACCTGAAGGAGCGCCTCCGTCCATACTTGCCCTCCTGCCCTCTAAGATCGGCGGCATAGGCCCTAATCCAGGAACGCTCCATGAAGGAAATTAGGTGGGTGAGTACCCGGAGGAGGGCCTTCTCTGTGGTGGCGCCCCATCTGTGGAATGAGCTCCCCAGAGAGGTCTGCCTGGCGCCATCATTATTTGCTTTTTGGCACCAGGCCAAGACCTTTTTATTTAAATGTTATTTTAATTGATTGTTAAATTATTTATTGCTTTTATCTAACTCCGGGATGTTTCCAATTCTGTATATTTTTGTATATTGTTATTTATTTGTTGGAAGCTGCCCTGAGGCTTATGTGAATGGGGCTGCATACAAGCACTCCAAATAAGTAAGTAAGTAAGTAAGTATACTCTTATAGTGGTCCAATATGTGCAATGTTGTCTAGTCAATCTTCCTGTCCGTTTCAGCTGTCAGAGGGCTGGAGAAGAGGCTTAGTTAAGGGATTGACACAGTGAGACTGCATATAGGCTAATTTGCACACCGCTTCCAGAGACCAATTGCCACGTTGTCAGTTGAAATTTACTGGTAAAGTGGGGGATAAGTGGCAAAGCATGGTGCACAGAAAGGGCACGGGGACAATATCTCCCACTTCGCAATGTGCTCTTGTCACTTTAAAGTGTTGAACTGACACCTCTCAGCACTCTTCACCTTTTCAGCATTTCCCAAAGTCTCCAGCCTACTGCAGGAGATACTAATTTCACCACTTTTCAGGACTCTTCTTTGAACCACTTACTCCTGCAGTTCACTCGAGGTTCTAAAAAATGCAGAAATTAATACAAATTTAAGGACTGGGGAATAAATGGAGGGAAAATTTGTGCATCTGCAGTAATTGAGAATGTAATGCAGGTGCACAGATTTCCGCTCTATTTGCTTCCCAGCCATTATATTTGTGTAGATTTCGGAGGGGTTTTTTAAAGTATCAGGGAACTGCAGAAACTGCTATAGAACTCTGACAAGGCAGCACACCTTGGTGGGAGAGTTAATATCTTTTTTCTAGTGTTACTGGAGAATTGGTGAAGCCTTGAAAGGGTGGAGGATGCTGAGAAGTATCATTTCAATTTAAAACCAAGGGGATCGCATTGTCAGGAGGGAGAAACCATGTCTCCCCTTAGTCTTCTGGCTTTCTCCAGCCATTTTCAGTGCTTCCGATGTGCTATTTGGTCTCTTCTTTCTTTTACAGTTATTTCTTGACTGTTCCTTCACAGTTGTGCATGAATCAGCTGATTGCCTGGACAGTGCTTATATCAGCTATCCATTAGTGGGCACTTGTGAAAGAATGACCTCCCCCGCCCCCCCCGCCCCAAATAAATATCACGGCACCAACTGCACATTCTTTGAGGCATGGGACGAGGGAAGTGGTGAACAAGTGATGGTCTTTCCAAAGTGCTGTTTTGGCACTGGGGAGATGCCCAAAAGCAAGCTGTGCAAGCTTTTTTGCAGCCTCCTGAGCAGCACTGTAGCTCATTGTGTCAACTTACAATAAAAGGGGATACTTGGCTCCAACAAGCCATAGTTTCTCTGCATGGCTTGTTCCCAAAAATTAAGCCACTGCACGGAAATTCAGACAAAACAGCAACCCGCCAAGGCGGACTGCATGTTCATGACACGTCGTCCTGTGGTACCAACCCAGTCAAAATTAAAGACAGCCTTGAGTTGGTAGGGTAAGCTTGACTTTACAACCAAAATTAGCAGGGTGGACGAGCTAGGAATTGCAGTCCAACCTATCTGGCAGTCACCAAGATGGTGAAGGTTAATAGAGGCCAATTTAACACAGGCTTAGCTGTCAGTCTTGCCCTCCATTCATACTATCAGGCAGTTTCTCTGGCTTCTTAATTCCTTTTCAAAACACCACACAAATGTTAACACATCTACCAGTTCAGTATTGATGATGGAGACATTTAGTCACATCACAGGTGAGAGAAGCTGCCAGTTGGTGCTGTGTACTTGTGGCTTCTGCTTCCAACTTGCAGACCCATTTTTTAAGAGCTCGATTATAGAGATAATGTGAATGTAGGGAACAGCCATTGTTCTAAAAACATTAACCTGTGTATTTCCACTGGTATCAGAACCCTGTCCACTTTGTGCAATGATAAATTGTACGTTCTAGATCTGTGTAATGGCAGAAAGAAGTGACCTGGTGAGGAACCAGGTGAATCCATTGATATGGCCCAGAGGCAGCACCCAATACTCCCAGCTTTTTCTAATAATTGCATGCCAAGCACAAGGTAAAATAATTCCATATGCATTGCTGTTATTTCTTTGTACTCAAGGCCGGCATGAGAAAAACACAGTTGGGCATGTTATGATGTAAATAAGGTTTGTTAAGAAGACAAACAGATAGGGTCCGCTAGAATAAAGTTCACAATTGTAGGTTTTTGTCCTTATTACTTACTCTTTCAGTTCTCTAAATAACCATGAGTTCATGAAAAGATGGTTGTAGTGTTCTCTTTTCCTGCTATCTAATGAAAGAAGGAAAAGTACTGCAAACAATGTCCTGAGCCTCAGAAGGTAAAAAGGCAAATTGAGGAGCGAAACACAATTGGTCTAGCCAGAGGCTGTTGGGTAACTACGCACAAAGGAAGATCTGCTTTATTTATGTTGTGTCCTCTTAAGCATATCCCTTAGTTATTCATGCATAAAAAGGAGCTAGTTTTGCTACAGAAATGATAGATAGTGATTGTTCAAAATTGCGTTAGGTAATTACATAATAAAAGCAATAATAATTCTGAAATTTAAAACAAAAAACACCCTTCAGACATGAGATCACAGTGTTAACATGATATCAAACATGTCATCATCACTAGATTGCTGATATTATGCACCAATTCCATGTTCAAAAGTAAATGACATTTGGGTAAACAGTTTCATTTTAATATGGATTTTTAAATGAATACAGGAACCTGGCATGGAGAGCTGGATGGTGTCTCTGTGTGTGTGTGCTTAAAAATGTAGCTCAGGAAGGTCATTAATACAGTTATATAGATATATAAAATCTGACTTAAGAATTGAAGAAATCTGACAGGGCAACTGGTTTGGAGAACCTCATTTGCGCCAAAGTTGAACTAAGAGAAATACTTGCTTTCTTGGAAGGCTGCAATTTCTTATTCATGTTAATACAAGCCTATTCTTTTTTCTTCCTAACTAATTACTTTTGTACTTCTTTTGATAGATTGCTATTGGCTCAACCACACTGAATTTGTTCATCATTGTACCGGTTTTATTAAACAAATGTTTTGTTATTTCTCTTGATACAAAAGTGCTAAACTTGAATTGTATATATGCATAGGCTGTTAAAACCTGTCAACATTGTAAATATTTACATGAGGACGTTTGACAACTAATACAATATAAGAAAGGCATTTACTGAACTATACATCCTGACTGTGCCTTCTTCATATTTGGGTAGAAGTATCGAGGTTTTCTGCCCTTTTCAATATCTTTCTGTAGGCAGAGTCGCTCAAGCAGGGGGCATTATTCATTATATATTCTTCTATGCATTGTATGTTAGTCCCAGAAAAAAGATTTCCTGCACCTTTATTGGGAGGAATGACTGATAGAACTTTGACTGAGCATGTGTGTAAACTATTCATAGATACAGATCTTTATGTAACCAGTCAAGTAGCTTTGTTCACTTTGGCTGCCAAAAAGATTAGAGCAGAGGTCCCAAAAACTGTTGCTGAAAGCTGTGCACATGATGAATTAATTTGATGGGCTTGTTCACTTTTCTGCGTATGACTTTCTCTTTTCTGGTAAGACTGCAGGAACCTATGGTTAGATGCAGTAAAATTGACTGACTGAAGTAATCAGAACAATGCACTACTCAGAACAGCACAACCTAATTATAACCCTTGTAATTATTCCTGATGATGTTTTGTCACGATAGGATCCTGTACAGTCAACGTTGAGTGAAAAGATTACATTTTTAGAAATAAATGTTTGTAAGCACGCACAAGTTCCCTCTCATATCTAAAGCAGCAGTAATAACTTGCACGGAGTATTAAGTAACTGCAGGGTCTCAGCAACCTCTGAAGTCAAGCAAGGGCTCAGTGAGTAGTGTCATCTCTGAAGTGCTGTAATCATTACTATCCTGTCCCATGGTTACTGATGTGAAAACTCAAACACTAGCCTCCCACATGGTAATGATATCTCCTGAGACTTGAGTAGTAAGGGTTGATATACTTCAGTTGACATCATTTGGAGAGAGAATTACAGTGGCTGAGTAGGCACATTGGTTGTCCACTTACACCTGCTTGTGAGAAATTTGGTTTCTCTCTCTCTCTCTCTGGTCTCAGGGTAAAAGCCGTTTTTTCAGCATGTGACCGCCTTTTATGTGATCCCTCTGTGTTGGATCCATGTGAAATCACAGTGTCTGAAAGTGTCCGACATGAGAAACAAAGCAATCTCATGGTAGGATTGGAAGGGATTGAATGATGAACTCCACTGAAGTCATGACAACAACTTGTCAATGTTGCCTCACAGGGGTTGCACTAAGCCAGTCAGTGGCAGAAAAATTGGCTGTTTGAATCCCTCCTCAGTGTTGGTAAGCTGCAAGGAACAAAACAACAGTGTTGATATGGTATGCATTTACATTGCCATATGCTCCCACTTCTGTTATGGAGGAAATCAGTAGGGATGCTGGTATCTTTTTGCTGCTTTTCAGAATGTTTCTTCTGTTCTTAGTGTTTCTGTTACTGCATTTATTTTATTATATCTTTATTGTTGTGTACTCCCTTGGGAGGCTCCTGCCCTGAAAGGTGGCCTGAAAAAAGGGTTAAATTATCCAGAGTTTAAATTCATGGGTTGCTCTTGGGTTCATACTCTGCATTGTATAACTCGCAGTGCCAGGTTCGCACATCATGACAATAAGACAGGAACAGGTTTTTCTTGGGTTGTTTTGGGAAGCTGATTCAGGAAATGATTACCTGGTGGGAGGCAGTACACACAGCCACACCAGTTCCTGGGTTATTTAACCAAAGAGTTGGTGTTGCATGTGAAACAGGTTACTGTTCTTGTGATGGGGACTGCACCAATATGTTTTCACCCCGATTCAGTTAGCAGGAGACATGAATAGGGTGGATTTATGAATATACCACTAGTTGGTTGAGAAGCAATTTCTCTCTGTGTATATATAGAGACAGGCACTGTGCGCCTGATCCAGCTGTGCAAACGCTCTGCCAGTGAAAATGCCAGCTTGCTGCTCAGGAGCGGAACTGGATAGAACAGATTCCGTCTCCTCTGCCAAATGCATGCACACCCTCGATGCAATGCATGTGCTCCTAGTTGAGTATTAGGAGCTTTGCACATGGGGCTGTTCAAATGAGAGTGAGTCAGAGCACAGTTGCTGGGCCATTTCCTAAGAATGGGTGCTCTGATCCTGTTGCACTGATGCCGTGTCAACTGCCCTGGTTATGTTTTCAGATCCAATCCAGTTCTGGTCTAGATTCATATGGCTTGGAAATGCCATATGAATCTAGACCAGAACTGGAGTGGGACCAGAGTACCTGCAGAAGTGCCTGTCTTGAAAGATGCCTGTCCATATAAGCTCTTTCTGAAAGGGTATTTTCCAGGTAACCTGCAGTGGAGGGGCTGCAAATAATTACCTGTGAAAAGGGCCTTTTCTGTTGTGGTATCCTAGCTGCAGAATGCCCTCTCATCTCAGGGGAGGTGCCTTGATAGTTGCTCTGATATGATTTTAGGGCCAAGGAAAGCCTTCTGCATTTTCCCAAGCCTTTTAATCTCATCATTTCCTTTCTGCTGCTATTTTACACTGCTTTCTTTTGATTCACTGCTCTTAACATATTGTATATTTTTAAAGGTTGGAAATGTTCTGCATTGGCAGAATACAAGGTGTGTCATGTCACTGCCATGACAGATATGCTGGTGGAACGCCCTAGGTACCGCTGGTCTCCTAAAAGGGACCTCACAGTGGGACTCCAGACATAAACACTCAGCAGCTACTCCATTCCCAACTACTGGAAGTCCCAGGACAGAGCAGCCCAACAACTCACTAGTAAAGGGTTGGTGTGTGGGAGGGACCATTCTGCAAAGTATAATCACAGCTGCTGTTGCTACCTTCTTCTTATATGCGATCTCAAGA
The DNA here is from genome assembly GCF_004798865.1 of Varanus komodoensis. Classification (NCBI taxonomy): domain Eukaryota; kingdom Metazoa; phylum Chordata; class Lepidosauria; order Squamata; family Varanidae; genus Varanus; species Varanus komodoensis. Next base: position 15,010,933 of record NW_025335550.1, on the reverse strand, counting down.
GCCAGTGTGGTGTGGCAATTAAGAGTACTGGACCAGGGACCAGTAATGTCTGGGTTTTAGTCCCCACTCAGCCATCAAGCTCACTGGGGGACTTTGAGCCAAACCTACCTCGCAGGGTTCTTATCGTGAGGAGTAAAGAAGGACTATGTGAGCCACATTGAGTTCCTCATAAGAGGAAAAAAGGCAGACGATAAATGCAGTGTAGTCATAACTGGAGAACTCTAGCTCTCTTTCCCTTGAATTATGGGGTACAGTGCCCCCCCCACACGGGGGGGGGGCTCATTCTTCCATATGGGTCCACTCTCTTGTCTAGGCACTCCTGTTTGACCAATGTCACAGCTGGCGTTCATGAGAGTCATAATATAGATATATCATCATCATGATGTATATTTCCATACCGCCTGTAGCTGAAGCTCTCTAGGCAATTCATAACATTAAGTCACCCAACCCAATTTCAACCAGGCCTGACCCTGGGCAGAACAAGCTGTGCCCTACACACACACACACAGAGGCGCACACATACCCCAGAACGAGCACTGAAAGGAACATGTCACCTGCGGATCAGCTGCCTGCTAAGTATCTGCCCAGCCATCACCTCCATCCACAAAGGTGATGTCTTTGCCACATCTGTTCTGTCTTTTCCCTAAGGAATGTAGATAGGGAGCCCTTACTCACATCCTGACCTTAGGATGGGACTGTGAAATGGGTGGGCAGGGAACCAGATGGGCTCAGGGCCAGCAGCACACTCAGTTTCCCTGGGTGTTGAGGAGATAGGTCTCCCAGGACATACAAGCAGAATGGGTGCTGCTTTCGGGGTGCGTAGGGCTGTTGGTAGGGAGGGACAAGAATGGGTTGAGATAGAGGGTAGGCCAACAGCGCTGGCTGGCCAATGCAAGAGCCAGCCTATTAACTCACGTGATCCTTTTCCCAGTTGGCTCAGGTGTTGCTGTATGTTCGGGCCCCCTCCTGTTTCTTCTTGTATGTGCTTCAGTCTGGCCTCCCTGCATACCAGAGACAGTCTGCACAGTCAGGGGTCCTGCTCAGCAGCTCCTGGAATCTATGGCTGTAGCAAGACGAATAGCCATGATACATCTATACATGTCACCGCTGAGGCTGTATGGTTAGGGAAGAGCTTTGTGGTGCTTGCAGTACAAGTCGGAGTGCTTTCTGCCCTTGTCAGGGCTTTCTGTGTTCTTTGCTAGGCATGTAGCATGTCATGTTCCCTGCCTCCCACCTATCCATGGCGGGGATTGAACTCAGGCTTCCCAAGCCTGCCCTCTGTTCAGTAAGTCATTGGCGGTTACTGCTTGAGAGTCCTGACCTCTTCCTTGACTGCTTGTCAAAAGAGCCTTTCCTGGGTGGATCTTGAACCTTGCTTGGGAAGCACCATGCATTCCCTCTGAAGGAATCCAGTGCCCAGAGTTGTCCAGGGGCTGTTCTGCGAAGTCTTTCTGCTCTCTTGCTTTCTCTCTCTGCCCCAATTGGTGGTCTTTGGCAGTTTTTCTAGGGGTGCCGTCCTTGTAGCTGCACTTTTTATGCCATGTTAGGATTTTCAGAGTGGTCTTGTTTCCTTTCTCCTGAGCCGAGTGGTTATAGGGTATGGCAGCTCTTCTGCTGGTCTAGTGACCGTGTTTTTCCTCCACTACCATAATTAGAGGATAAGATTGCTCAGTTAATGTTTATTGTGCTTTTGAGGGTGTGGTAAACTTCTGCTTTCATGAAACGTCAAGTAATCATGTTTGATTGAAGAGGCTGGCAAAGTTTAGACTATTGTAATAAACCACTACTTTTGCCTCTGTTTACATTATAACTGTTACAAACACCCCGAAAGGGAGATGTGAAGCGGGGACCCAGAATTTAATCATGGTGTCTACTGGGTCTTAGTTATAGTATGTATTCTCTTCCTTTGAGGAGGGAGTGTTTATACCAGAAATATTTTGGCTAAGGTATGGCATTAAATTGAAGACAAAGTACAAGGCTGTGCTGAAATAATATGTGTGAAAGTAAGTGCACAACCATTGGGGAAACCAAATATTATGCCAACTCATTTCCTACCCCAGGGATAACTTCTTCGTAACTTGATCTCCCAGGTAGTAAATAAGCGAGCGCAGTGCTGAACATTCTCCGTTTTGAGAATTGCAAGGAGCATCTTCCTTCCACATTCCTTGTATATGTAGGTGCTGCAGAGGCTCTTCTCAGCATTCTCGCACAGCATTAAGTGTTCTTGGCACTGTTGAATATTTAATATGTCACTTTATTCTGATACAACTGGACCCCTTTAGACAGCTTTGCAATCAAACTATTATTGTAAATGTGAAATCTGTATATAGAAGTAAGGGTAAAAAGCGGCAGCAATAAATCTCTACCATTTGTACCATTCAGGGAACTAAACTCATTAGTGCATCTAGTGCATCTTTCTCCAACATATGGGGTGTTGACTGGGGTTTATGGGAGTTGTAGTCCAGCATATCTGGAGGGCACCAGGTTGGAGAAGATTAAGTATATTGGCCAAGCAATGGTGAGACAGAAACTTGCTAGTGTTTTTCAAAGGAGTTGAAATGATAATCTTTAAATAGTTTGGAGTTAAATGCTAACCTCTTCTAAGAGATCTGGTTCTAGAAAAAGGGCACATTTCCTGCAAATACTCTGATTGTTTTCTGTAACAATGTAATCCCACAATATTGTATTGTTATGAATGCTGGCTGGCCTTACCTAGTCAATTAGTTGGAGATGACCCAGAAAGTTTGGGGAATGGCTCCTTATGGAGAGGCTAATTGTTAGGGAGATTGCTGGCTAATTGCTCAGGATGGGTGGCTGGAATTTGCTCAGCAGGAGAGCCTGCAGGAAGTTCACACACACACACACACACACACACACACACTCTCAGCAAAAGGTAAGGGGAAAGACCCGAAGCCTCTCCCTGCAAAACACTACCGAGCTGAAGGCTAAGGATTTAAGAGCCATGCGGGGTATGGGCCCAGCATTCTGTTCACTCCGTGGTCAGCTGGCCACCCAAGAGAATCCCACAAGCAGGACAGGAGTGAAACAGTACCCTCCTGCCTAAGTTGCCCAGGGACTGGAGTACACAGTCATATTGCCTCTAATATTGGAGCTCGCATGTAGCCATCAGACTAGTAGGCACTGGCAGCCTCTCCTCCAAGAGTTAGTCCAGTCCTTCTTTAAGGCTGCCCAGATTGGTGGTCATTGCAACCTCTTGTGGAAGTGAATTGCACTGTTAAACTGCGCACTGTGCAAAGAAGTTCTTCCTTTTATTGGTCCAGAACCTCCAGCAGTCAGCTTTGTGGGATGACCCTCAGTTCTAGTGCTGTGGAAGAGAGACATTTGTCTGCTCCAAGATCTTATTGAGTGGGTGAGGTAGTGTATCAGATCTGATGTAGGGCAGAAGATCGTGCTGTTTGCTTCTAGAGATGCTTTCATGTTTGTAAATCATAGAATCATACAGTTGGAAGGGGCCTAGAAGGCCATCAGGTCCAACCTCCTGCTCAGTGCAGGAGTCAAGGCATCCATCCAGATTTTAACTAGACCTGACCCTGCTTGGCTTCCACGATTAGGCAGGATCAGGCAGTTTAGACTCTACAAAAAGTATTTACCAAACTTTGCAAAAATACGTGTTCCAAGATCTCATCTCTAAAAGAAATCCAAACCTGTAATTGCTACTCTTGAAATCTCTCTGCTCAGGAATATGGAGAGTGGGTGACAGTCTCTTTAGATGATCATATCTTGTTAACAACACCAAATATATAGAATATATTCTGTGGTTTTATTAATATGTACCGTGAATCCATGTAACATGACTACAGCAGTGGGTGTATCTTTTTCCAGTATTATGAAAGTATCAGGGTTGGAAGAAAGGTATCTAATGCCCAAACTTCTAACCAATGATATTAGAAACTATACAGTAATCCAGGCATTTAATTTGAGAATTGATCAAATTCAGGGCTAAGGACCTATTCCCAAATGCTTTCTAAAAAGAATTTCTTTGATTGAATTTTTTTTAAAAAATGCCATAAATAATGCAGTCATAAAAGAGAAAATTATATCCTTTCACCTAAGGAAAAGAAACTGCTGCAAGTTATTTCTCCCCTCGCACCCGCATGATCTGTCATTTAGCTTGTATTTACTGCTGTAGGGATATTTTTTCCCTTTAGTCTCTAAAGAGATATTTAAACATAATATGCTCATACTTTTAAAATCATTTGGTAGGTTTTAAAAAAAACATTTGAACTTGGTATATTTTTATAACACCGTATACCTTGTCTTTGAAAGTTCCATTTAAAGTGTTCTGTCATATACTGCCAAAAAACGTTGTTCAGAACTCTGTGTGTGTTGAAACATGCACGCCTGTCCCAGTGTCATAAGTAATTATATCTCTTGTGCATTTGCTTCTAGTAATTGGAAAGTTCGACCTACCGCAGGATACGTTTTAGCATTTGATTGTATCTTGAGGACATGTTACAGAAATCAAGTTTTCCACCATGCAGCAACTTGAAATTGTAAACAGATATTGTTTTAAGTGCATCACCCTGTGAAAGTTTCTCAACCTCCTCCCCTCCCTCCTTCCCCATCTCCCCCCCCCCTCTGTTTTCTATGGAACTCTAAGGACATTGTAAAAAACACACGTGTGTTCACATTTAGCAGAAATTAAGCCTGTGATACCCCCCCCCCAAAGATCCCCCAAAACTCTTTGCGGTTTCAAAGTGTGTTTGATTCTTTATATCTTAAGTGTAGCTCTTGAAGCTTTGGGGGTGGTTGGGCAAAAACTTGATCACATGATCGTGCAAGGGGGGCCACAGGGGCTTCTGTTTCACCACCGCCCATGTGGGCACATTTGCCTAACTGTCCTCACAGGGCTTAACTTCTCATTTCACCTGAGCCCAGTGAAGTGTGCTTCAAATGGTCCCCAAGCCCTACAACAAGCCGTGGGCTCTAAGAGTGTTTGTAAAGCCACTCCCATTGTGCACCTTGCCAGGTTCAGGTAACATGGCAAGCTAGGCAGTGAGAGGCTAATTCAGGAAATCATGCAGCATGTGCTGGGTGTTGAGGAGAGGTGGCTGTGGCCACCTGTGATGGTGCGAATGCAGCCATTGTGTCTAGCTGTGGCCGATAAGCTGAAGGACAGCAGAGAAGGGGGGTCCTAAGGTCAAGATAATTGGTTATTCTGTGGTTGGGTTCACAGGTTGAAGGAGAAATAGGGTGATGCAAGCTAATGGCACAGCAAGCGAGCTGTGAATCCAGAAGACTCTAGATCAACTCTCACCTCTGGCATGAACTCTCTAGGTGGCTTATGGCAAGGTACTGTTTTTGAGTTTCACAACTCTCAGCTCCAGTACTGAAGATATGTCCACGTCTTGCAAGGTTGAAACTAGAAAATGAATGTGAACCTTTTGAACACTCTTCCTTTGAATAATTGTCTTTTGCACACTTGTAAGCATAGATACATGATGGTGATAATTATGATGGGAGTGCACAGTAAAGATTTATTGTCTTCCTGCTTATACCCCCTAATATGTGAGTTGCTTATTAACATATTATATGTAAACATGTATCGCTAAACCCCCATGTATAATTAAGCAGCCTCAAATTATCTGGATACCACATTTCCCTAGTGAGTCTTCAGAACTGTGTTTGCCAGAAAATTCGCACTCTCAGAAAAGAATTGGGGGATGGAAGCCATTTGTAGGGTGTGGCTGGAAGCAGGGAAAGGATTAAGCAGAGCCCTCTCTTCTTCCTCTGCCTCTCATCCACTTTGTAAAATTAAAAGCCTCAAGTAGCCTTTCATTTTGAAGAAGGAACCAGGGCTCACTTGCATTTCTTTGTTGGGTAATGTGTACCTAGCTCCTTAGAGGATTGCAGATCTTCTCCTTTTTCCACTCCCTCCTTTCACCCACTATGCATCATATACTGAAGAAACATGTTGCTCAGAGCTGTCTTGGCTGCAGCTCTGACGTTTCTATTCACAGCATGCACATGGGAAAACGAGAGGGCATAATCTGTGGGCCATCAGTAGTTAGACCGGGGCCAAATTAATGGATTTTCATGATGTAAGGAAATTGAGAAAGAAAGTAAAAAATAGCTAAATGAATGTAGAGTTGCATTTTCTGTTGAGTTTAAAACAGTTGGCGGGGTTCTGATGTTGGTGAAGTCCAGGTCATTCATTAATTTATTGCGCAATAGGTTGGCGGGTTCTGCCTTGGCAGGAAGGCTGTTTGAAAAGTAGAGTGTGCATTTCTAACGTAAAGAAGATCTGAAAGGAAGGGAGTTGCATGTAGACAACACGTTATATAACACATGACTTAGTGGAATAGAAGGTCTACTGAAGAAGCTGAGGGCACTATTCAGTGGGGCCACTCTGCCTCTTCTGGTTCTGCTGCTGTCTCGGGACCCACCACTTGGACAAGGTTCCAGAAATAGCCATGCTAATGCTCATTTTCAGTTGCAAACAGATCAGCAGTGCTCCCTTTTGTGAGTTCTTTTAACAGTCCCATGCCAGAAATGAACATTTCCACTAGGTCTCAGTTACTTTTAGAAGTACCAAAGCTCTATTATGTGAGAGAGCGCATGGCCACCATAGGGGGCACTCTGTCTTCTAACAGAGCTCCTGAATTTACAGCAGAAACTACCCTACTAGCCCTGCCCTAAAACCTGCCCTGCCTTCCCAGGATAGTAGCCTACAAACGGGCTACCTTAGCGTCCTGCTCAGGCTTGATTTTGCATTGAAGTTCTAGTTGGCTGTGGCTACCCATAACACTCTGAACTTGGAGGATTATAAAAATCTAATTGAGGGTGGGAGAAACATGGAGGCAAGAAGTGTCTGCAAGTTTCTCCTGTTCTGCAGAAGACTAAGACAGCTCACAGCAAGGAGAAGCTGCCCTCCCTGCCACCCCTATGCCTCCCCCCCCCGCCGCCAGTGCCGGATCTGGAGTTGCATGTGAGACTTCTGCACCTTCACAGTGCAAAAACAGGTCAGAGTCCCAGCTTTCACTTTGGAACACGTTTCTGAAGTGAGAGCTGGAACCCAGCCTGTTCCCTGGCCACCTAGATATCCACAAGTGCCCATAGGAATGCACCAAAAATAATATATTAAGTAGAAGTAGATTTTGGTGATGGGAAGTATCATCTAGCCCATATCATACTTGCCAGGAATTAATTAGATGAAAGGAAGAAATTAGGTCACAGCAGCTAAAGCTGCATAGTGTAAGGTACGGGAAAATGTTTACTTGTGTTAGAGTTGGTTACATGACATGCTAAGTAACATCTCTCTAATTGTGAAACTAAGCTGCTTTGTGTCTTCGTTAAATTTTATACTTTTTTCATCGTTGACTGTTTTAGATAACCGTTTGACACTATGGTTTGCAAACAGCATGCTGTTGTCATGTTGCACCCTCAGAATTCATGCAGGTTCAAACTTTTTCTAAAATCGTAAAATGTACTTTGATAAGTGGGTTCTCTGTGTTTCTCAGGATTCTGTAAAAATTTTCTCCCTAGTAGGAGAATGGGATCAGTATGATCAAGGAATGCAGAGTTTTCCCCCACATTCCACTTCTTGTGAAATTCCATTTAAAAGACACTTTAAAAGACATTGTCCTTTCCACAGTCGTATGAGTGCATTGCTTGCTGAGTATTTGAATATCACAGTGATTTTTCTGTTCTGTTTTTAAGATGTGTGTGGTATAAAAAAGGAAGTCTGTTTAGAAAACAGAAAGCAGAAAGAAAGGAAGATAGAAAAAGAAATCAGGGAGAGAATAAAATTGGTCCCAGTCTTGCTATACGTAGTTTATTATGGACTGTATTTCTCTTGTTCACTTAGCAGCATGTTAAGAAAAACAACAGAGATTTTGTGGCAACTTAGAAGAAGTACTGGTAAAGTAGATTCATGTGCATGAAAGCTTAAGGTTTAAGGTACAATAAATCTGATTCTTTTGGAATGCATGTACCCTTTTCCAAAATAATGAGATCTACCCTGTGTACTGGAATGCTGTTTTTAAAAAGGGTTACTAAAAGCAGCTGAAATCAATGCCTGTGCTTTCTCTTTCTTTAAAGTTTTTTAAAAATTGAGTCCACAAAGAAGAACAAAGTATTCTGAAAGTGTATGGACATTTACATCATTCTACACTCATTTCACATGCTAGCAAAGTTATGCTCAAAATCCTACAAGCTAGGCTCCAGCAGTATGTGGACCGAGAACTACCAGAAGTACAGGCAGGATTTCGAAGAGGGAGAGGAACTAGAGATCAAATTGCCAACATATGCTGGATCATGGAGAAAGCTAGGGAGTTCCAGAAAAACATCTACTTCTGCTACATTGACTATGCTGAAGCCTTTGATTGTGTGGATCACAACAAATTGTGGCAAGTTCTTAAAGAGATGGGAGTACCATACCATCTTATTTGTCTCTTGAGAAACCTGTGTGTGGGTCAAGAAGCAACAGTGAGAACTGGACATGGAACCACTGATTGGTTCAAAATTGAGAAAGGAGTTCGGCAAGGTTGTATACTGTCGCCTGCCTATCTAACTTATACACAGAGCACATCATGAGAAAGGCGGGGCTAGATGAATCACAAGTTGGAATTAAGATTGCCAGGAGAAATATCAACAACCTCAGAAATGCAGATGATACCACTCTAATGGCAGAAAGTCAAGAGGAACTAAAGAGCCTCTTGATGCAGGTGAAGGAGGAGAGCACAAAAGTTGGCTTGAAACTCAGCATTAAGAGAACTAAGATAGGCAGCCAAGAAATTAAAACATGCTTGTTCCTTGGGAGGAAAGCTATGGCAAATCTAGACAGCATACTAAAAAGCAGAGACATCACCCTGCCAACAAAAGTGCGTATAGTCAAGGCTATGGTTTTCCCAGTTGCAATGTATGGCTGTGAAAGTTGGAGCATAAGGAAGGCTGAGCACCGAAGAATTGAGGCCTTTGAATTGTGGTGCTGGAGGAGACTCCTGCAAGTCCCTTGGACTGCAAGGCAATCAAACTGGTCAGTCCTGGAGGAGATCAACTCTGACTGCTCTTTAGAAGGCCAGATCCTGAAGATGATACTCAAATACTTTGGCCACCTAATGAGAAGGAAGGACTCACTGAAGAATGCTGGGAACAATTGACGACAAAAGAAGAAGGGGACGGCAGAGAATAAGGTGGCTAGATGGAGTCACTGAAGCAGTCAGCGTGAGCTTAGGTGGACTCTGGGGGATGGTGGAGGACAGGAAGGCCTGGAGAAAGAAGGTAAAAGAGAGGGTAGAATAGTGTGTGTGTATCTGTAAAAGAAAGATCTTCCTCCTAGTTTTCACTAATCATGTCTCAGTGTTAGTTGCCTTAGTTTCTCTTCTATGTGATGGAGGTTGGAACAGAAAAATAGCTCCAAAAGAGCATTTCTTAGTTGCTATGTGAATTTCCCATGCCTTACCCTCCACCATGCAGGCATGATCTTAAAGCTGCTTTGCCTCAGTTTCCCTTTTCAGTACAATGATTTCGCTCTGCCTGCTGCAACCATTTAGCCTGCCTACTCCACCAACCCCCCTCCCCCCGACTCAGTGGACACCTGTTGCTACTGATTTTTGGTCCTATGCTAATACTTCCATTCATTTCCAAAAAAGTTTTTCCATAGACAGCTAAATGAAAATAAGTTGAGCCTCTTATCCTGCCTATGGGAGAGATCTCCCATTTCTCAAATGTTCCATCAAGTTCTTTCCATTAGATCAGCTGAGAGAACCTGTAAGTGTATCGTGACTTCACAACATCTAGTCCTTTATAATTTCTTAGTAGTGGCAAGCTCTCTTCCAGTATTTCATTTATTTATGTGTTAATATTTCATCTTTCTTCCGTGGAAGTCAAGATGGCACACATAGGTACACAGCAGCTGATGAAACTGAGACCCTGTTTATGGCTACTTTGAGGCCTTCATCCCCTTTGCTCCCTTCGAGCAATAGAAAGATTAAGATTGTGCTAGTACATGCTGAAGGAGGACTAGTTGGATGGCCAGTAGTAACTGAGAGTTGGAAGCTGTAGTTGGACTGTGCCTGGATGGGCATTTGGCAGGAGGGACAGACCTGGGTTGTGAGACCTATTCCTGGGATTGTGAACCTGCAGGTTCCAAAATTCTTGTAGACAAAACTTAGGGTTTCTCTGGACACAATGATACAGACTAGCAAAGAATAGAAAATATGCAGTTAAAAAAAGTTATCCCATTCTATTAGGCTTCCTACTCTTAGGTCACTGGCCTTACCAACTTCTAACTAAGCGTAATATCCTCACAGACCTCTCAAAGTGAAACATTTCAGAAAAAAAGTCAATAGATGGTATGTATTTCTAATAGTAGTGAAACACTGCTCTTCTCCTCTCCTCTCCTCTCCCCTCCCCTCCTCTCCTCTCCTCTTCTCCCCTCTCCTCATTTATATGGACTCCAAGGTTCATGAGGACTCTTTTATGGGCAAAGTCTTTGTAATTCTCTTGTCTGTCTTGTAAAAGAGTGACAGTTGGCATAGGAGTGAGTGTAGGACAGAGGATGATGTGAGATGACCCTTCCCTCCTAGCTTTTTGCCAGCATCTGGTTACTTGGTAAAAGCCATTGAACCAAAAAGTTAAACTAACAAGTGCATCAAAAAAGGTGTGTTAATAGTTAAGTGGTTCTCAGTGGTGTAAGATCGCTCCCAATGCATTTCAGCATGGCCTTTCTTAGAGGACAGCTCCTGTTGCCAAATGGTGGGTGGAAGGCAGCTATGTGTCTAAGTAAACATTGCATGACCACCTTTATTGAATCTGCTATGCAAATCCAATGGGCATATGGTGTCCAGAGCTGAATGCAGCATACACAATCTGTCATATTTTATTCAATAGTTCCTTTTGCACAACTAAAGATGAGATGTGCCAAGACAGCAACAGGAAATGTAACACAAGTAGCTCAAGGAAAGCATGTTAATTTTGTATTTATAAAGAGGAAATGCCCATGTGTATTGAATGTAATAGAAGATCCAACATGTTATGAATGGAAAGGAGCACGGGATTAGACAAGGCTTTATCTTCCTTATACATCTCTGGAGCCACACTCCTAAGCACTGAGGAAGTGATCTAATTGAAAAGCTTTGCCTTTTGACAGTCTTTAAAAAGTGAAAACAGGGAGCCTGGATTTTCTATCTAGAGCCCCTGAGATACAAAAAGCAACTCAAGGGTATTCAGGTTGTTCACTTCTAAGCTAGTCTCTTGAACACACTTGCTAAAAGAGAGGTCTCCCACCTCATTTTACCTCAATGACTTTTCTTACAAGTTAGGCAAAAATTGCCGTATGGATTATCCGTGGCTGAATTTCCATACAATCTGCCTTCATGTGAAAAAGTAAAGGGGTGCATTAAAGGGCATTGTTTTGGTTGAGGCTACAATTGCTCCCCCTTTGTAGAGTCCTCAGCTATTGAGAACTGAGTCATTTCTTACCTGTATAGACAGACCCATCTTGGATCTTGCTTCTTGGGCATACCTTGAGAATGGTTTTATGTAGAACAGAGCCTTCCCAGTGCTGTTCTGTCATCACAGCTAAGTAGATTTGGCCCTGTGAATGGAATGCTTGGGCGGCAATCTGGAAAGAAGTGTGACTAGATCACAATGAGTATAATTCATATAATAAAATAATATGAGAGAGAGAGAGAGAGAAATAGGAAGAAAGGGCATACTTGCTTCTCCCTAGCAAAGAAGAAATAGGTGGCATTTAGGTATTTCTCAATATTCTCTGTGCGTGCGCGCATGTGTATAGGAGCAGAGTGAACAAATAATCTTAAGCAGTTGCCTCCCTCTGGAAAACAAGAAGGGAAAAAATGAAGCACTTTGTGGTCACTCCTAGTATCTAAAAAGTCTTGAAACAGCTTTGAGGGCAGCATTATCGCAATAACCCTTCACTCTTTTGTTCTTTCTGAGCCAAGCTCTCAAATAACTGGTTGATTTATCCTACTGGTTGATACCCTTTTGATGGCCCCTTGGAACCTTGTGCTTGGAAAGGAATAATGGCAAGCAAGTGACTTCCACAAATTCTGCTCATCTTTGAGTTAGAATTATAAGCAATTTTAAAAACTGGTTTCTTTCCAACAGTTTTCTGGATCTTTACAACAGAGGTGAGAACTTTTCACAGTGCTTCATTTGAATATTCTAGCAGTGCTTCCTTCTATTCGCATGCTTATTTATTTATTATGCAACTATGACTAACGCTATATAAAACTAATAAATACAGTATGTTTAAAAAGCAAAATTAATTGAAACAAACAAAACCACAGAAATAATAAAAGATCTCTAATATTAAAAATCTATGACATGAATTTACACTTCCAAGTTACTAATTCAGTAAAACTTGAGAATGCTAAGTAAACTTATCAGAAAAATAATTAATCTTTAGGGAGGTGCTAAATGCCTGTTCTATACCAGGCTTGGTTTTGTTACTAGTTTTTAATGTTCAGCATCCTGGGCCCAGGATACTTGAGAGAGTGCCTTCTCCCTTACCAAAAATTTCAGGCAATCAGGTCAGCAGATGAGGTGCTGCTGGTGATCCTGCCACATCCCATAGCCCAGTTGAAATCCAACTGGAGTGGAGCATTCAATGTAATGGCACTCCTTCCCTCTAGAATTTCCTACCTCTGAATATCAGGCAAGCCCACTGAAGACTTTATTTTCACAAGCCTTCCTCGACTGACCAGTCATAATTTTTATGCTCTATGTTTTTGTTCACTTGATTTTATTTGTACCCCGTCTTTCCACCAAAGCAGGCAGTCAGGGCAGTTTCTGAAACAGGTAATTCTGTTCATTCTGCTAAAACTGTTATTATTGTGTGTCATTCCATTTATCTTGCATTGTTTGCTACTCTGCATATGTTTAGATGTGTAGCAGTGTATAACTGTTGTAAATCAAATAAATAAAATGCTAGCACAGTATGAGCTTGTTCAAGAGAGAGTTCCATGATGTTTTTTCCGCTACTAAGTCCTTGCTTGGTTCCTCCTTGGTGCAAATTAACCTGTTAGGACCTGATATGGTCAGTATTGAAATCCTGATATGGTCAATATTGAAATTCTTACCTGCGTCGACTAATATAATGAGTAAACCACCTGATCTGTAAACTGGCTGAGAACCAGTTCCATGATTTTAGTATCACTTTGGATCAAATTGCACATTTTAAAAGAACATACCTTGTAGCTACACTTTTTTTACATTTTTTTCTTACCCAAAAGTAAGCACAGGGAACCTGATACAGTGTGAAACCTTAACATGGGATAATGAGGATTTCTTTGCCCCTGCTGCAGCCTCAAATGGGGTTAAACTGAAGGTTTATCAAAGAAGGACTCATCTCCTGTGCTTACTTTTGAGCAAGGGAAAGCTGCTAACTATGGGTTGGACCCAGATTTAACCAGATAATTAGAAGTGGATAGCCCTTTGCTTTCCTCACGGTAGCCCTGCAAAGCCCTTGAACATTCTGCACAAATGTGTGGGGGCACTGCTGAAAGGGGGGGACTGTGGGGTGGAGACGGGAGAGCACACCAGAATTGGGTGGATGCATTTTCTGTGAGCTGAGTCAGCCTGTCTATAGAAGACAATGGATCACTGCCTAGGTATTTAAAGCAGGAATGGGTAACTGTGGAGGGTCTCAGAAGCCTCTCAGACACCCTCCCACCAATGAAGCTGCTGCCAATGCCGCATTTATCTTTAAAAACATGACACATGTGGGATAAGGATGACAACGATGATAACTTAGTCATGATTACCTGCACACACACGTGTGTGTGGGGGGAGGGGGTGCAAAACAGGATGATTGACCCATCGTTTCTCTGTGTTGTAATTTCTGTCAGGTGTATCTACAGCAGGGTGGTTTTTGTTTTGATACTTGCATGAATGGGTGTCTGGTGAGGGCTGGGACTTGGAGGCCGAAAGATCCATCAGGACATTGTATGAGTAACTTCAGTCCCAAAGTGCCTTTCATCTTACTTAACAGATTTTAGAAGTGTGTTCATTGAACAACTTCACATCGGAATGGGTGGTATATCAAAAACAGTTGTGAATGGACACTTACTTGAATACCTCGTCTGCCTTTGCTGAACTTTGTTTAGAAGCCTCTCTCTGTGTGTATACATGACATATACATGTATTAAAATTAATATATACAAATATACATAGTTACTTTTTGGTACTGTTTGGTTTTGTTGAATTTTTATATTAAAAATAATTTTAAAAAGAATGATTGTATTGCCGTAGACTGATCCTGTTCCTTTGGATATTATACAGCCCCTTTGGAAGTGTGTGATTTATGAATTAAGGACGAAGTATTGAAAATGTAATGATACCTTATATCAAATATATATTTCCTTTTTATTTTTGAAAAAAAAAATCTCATTTCTTAGGAATGTGTCCAAAAGGAGGCAGTTCCGCTTAGACCAAGTCATGGGGTCACAGTGATTATGATTCTTGGCTTTTGCATGGAAGGCATAAAAGATGAGTTCTCCAGAATCAAGAAAAAAATATGAACAAGCATTGAACATGCTCCAGAGTACTGGTGTCACATTTGTACATTTTCTCATTTTTCAAGAGCTTTATTAGTAAAACTGTGTCCAGTAGGAAAACCTGTGACATGTTCCACATTTGCACATTGTTCCATTAAAAGAGCACTATCACCATACAGCTGCTTTTCAGTACCAGACCTGCTCCCTTAATGCTGCTTTTCCCACAAACGCTTGCCAGATGTATAACACCATAGTGAAAATTCAGTTAGGAATAAATAGGTTTGGGAAATATGACTGTTGTTGCCTGCTCTGGAGCGAAGAAAAGATTCCAGAAGCATGATAGATGGTAAAATGAAGCCCTTCCCCAGTGTGAAATGAATTCCGTGCCTAATTTGGAGATAACGAAACATCTGGTTTTTCAAGTGATCAACTTGCTCTGCAGTTCTGCAAAAGACCACAATATGTCTTGTTCATATTTAATATTGGGAGAGTTTAAATCCCAGCTGTGTTCATATTGTTAAATGATGAGACCAAAAATGAGAGCAATTTAACAGGTATCTAGAAATGGAAAAGAAGAGGATATGGAAACCCACTCATCTGAAATGTAAGAGTGAGCTACTTGAAATGTAAGTGATTTCTAAAAGAAGCAACACATCCTTTGACTTTATGGCAACTTGGAAAAAGATCAGGAAAGGTGATTCATGAATATTACAGTTGCCTATAAACTGTTTTAGGAAAAGGGAAACATTCAATTTATTCAGGTTGCAGTTCTACACTGGTAACTAGGGTATCCTATTGAATTCAATAGGTATGACTAGTAATGCGTAGGATTATGCATAAAACACCCTAAAAACCAAAAGTGTGTGTGTGGGGGGGGGGGAGATGTGCTGAAAGTGGTCACTCTGAAAAAGGCACCCTTTCTTCACAGCTTAGCTGGGGCTCTTGTCCAGCAAAACATGCATGTTGTTTGTTCTTTACTCCAAAAAATCCTTGGCTTATATTCCTATGCTGTGCTGGCTTGCCAAAATGAGTGGTTGCGGCAGCCAGCCAGTCATGCTGATCATCTACTGGCCTGCCCGTATTTTGAGCAACACTGATTTTTGTTTGGCCCGCTTCACAAGTTAATTTGTTTAGGGTTTGCATACTAGTATTTCTGCAAATGAATATTTGAATTGACAAGGATAGGATTTTGAGAAGCAGAGGCCTGATTTTCATGTAACAGAGGCCCACATTTTTTTAAAGGGAGTCCCTGTGAATGCAACAGTGTGCAGGTAAACACTGCGACCCAGTTTGTACAGCATGCTGGACTCTGTGGGTCATATGACCCGTGGTGCATGCCAGCTACTATTTTGCAATATGCATCTTCCATGCCCGATGGACATGAACATCATGTGTTAGAAGAGGGTGGAGGAACCCTTGCAAAAGCCTTTGTTTTAGGATTATGCATGCGCATAACCTTCACATAACCACTCCAGTGGCCAGGTTCACATAACACACTGCAATCCCACTGAAGGCATGCATATTCAAAATGGGACCTGGCAAAAGGGAGCCAAGTATGTCATGTGAAATGGGCTAATGACTGGCACATGATAACGGGCAAGTGGTCATCATGACAGTTCACCCTAGCTCTACCCTCGAGGAGCTTCCCAAGTTGCATGTAGCTGTATTGATCCGCATCGGCATATCATTCTAGTAGTCCATCTCCATCAGGAACAGGTCTTACGAAACTGATAGGTATTAATTCGCCATTCAAAACCAAGCCATGCCATTGCTGCTGGGAAAATTCATTTTCCTCTAGTTATTGTGAGCATCGCAGCTAAGCTCAGAGGGAAAAGGGGAGGCACGGATGGGGTGGCAGATGAAGTCAGTGTCTCTGCTAATTAAAAAAAAGTTGGCATCCCTACCACTTTGGTCAAACTATACCATGGATAGAAACAAGCCAGTGTTCTTGGTTTGTGTATTGTACTAAACAAATCTTGGATGTGAGGTTGATTTGTTTAGTTGCTGTTGATTGCTGCAGTTGCAAGAATTATAACCTAAAATTTTAAAAAATCCCAAGTTACCATTACTTGTGAACAGGCCAGAAAATAGATGGAGAGGAGATAAGCACGGAGAACACTCATTACAGTGCACACTGAATATAAGATAGTAGATCTTGCCTACAGAAGTACTACGTGTGGGAAAACAGACTTGTGGCACAGCACTATTTTACAGAAAAAATGGATGAGTGGCACTAACAGTTTTTCAAAGGCCTCTACCCACCCTGAAAAACGAGCAATGCTTCTCTTTCAAAAATTCAATCTGGAAGATATTAAGAAAAACTTTTGACACCCCTTCTTCCAAAGCAAAAAGAAAGTATCTTTCAGAGTATTATTTAAAAGCCCTGAAATAATATACACGTTTACTTTTGGGGATTGTTGCATCATTTTATCACAGGCCCAGTTAATACACTCACTCAGCATGGCGCTTGGTATGCATGGGAGGGTATGACCGCGCTTCAGCACAGAGAGAGCAGGACGACTGGCTTCCACAACAGAGCAACCGATTGGAATGCCACCCACTATGCATTGTTGAGTTGGGTGAAACTGAACGGATCCCTGTGGAGTGGCTTGTTTGAAGACGACAGGCCATTTTAGCCCATGGGTTGTTCTAGGGGTTCTTATACCCATGATGGGTTTTCATGTCCCCTGAGCAACCAACGCAGTTGTGGGCGCTAGGGATTCGCTAGCATCTTGTCTGGCAAGAATCTTAAAAAGCCTTTGCCACTCCTTCCAAGTGTGCCTGGGCACCTGTCAGTGCCAGTTGCCTCCAAAGTGCCCAATTAGCATGGCGTCCCCACTCCCTGCCCTGATTACAAGCTGTTTTGGCTTCAGCATTTTTTCCCACATTAAACTTCTGCTGCTGCTGCTGCTGCTGCTGCTGCTGCTGCTGCTATTATTATTATTATTATTATTATTATTATTATTATTACTATTATTATTACTATTATTATTATTTTACATTTCTGAACAACCCATACCCAAAGCTCTCTGGGCACTTTACAAATGGTACCAAAACAATTGTATAAACAACAATTTAAAGAGTAAAGCACTTTACAAATGGTATAAAAACAAAATGCAATAGATAAAACCAACTAATGAGAGTTAAAAATTAATTTAAAATAGCATAAAACCATTTAAACTATAAAAGACAATTTAAAAGGCCCAGCCAAGAATAAAAGACTGAAATGAATGGTAGGGGAGGTCTTTAAAGCCTGTTGCAAAGAGGGATAACTTGACCTAACACCTAAAGTATGGCAAATTTGGTGCCAGGCAGGACACAGCAGGGAGGTTATTACAAAGCTGGGGGGGCACCACTGAAAAGGTGCTGCTTCTAGTTGCCTCCCTCTGAGCATCTCAAGGGCTTGGCATCCAGAGGAAGGCCCCAGAAGCTGATCTCGTGTTTGAGTAGATCATGGTTGGAGGGCCATTCCCAATACCATCAGATATTGCAGGTGGCACAGTGGTTTAAACTGCTGTGCTGCTGGGCTGGTTGATCGAAAGGTCGCTGGTTCGAATCTGCATAACGGGGTGAGGTCCCGTTGCTCCATCCCAGCTCCTGCCAACCTTGCAGTTTGAAAGCATGCAAAAGCAAGTAGATAAAAAGGTACCACTTCAGTGGGCAGGTAACAGCGTTCCGTGCACTTTGGTGTTTAGTCATGCCGGCCACATGGCCATGGAGACTGGGGACAAACACTGGCTCCCTCAGCTAGGAAACGGAGATGAGCACTGCCCCCTAGAGTCAGACACGACTGGACTTTAATGTCAAGGGGAAAGCATTACCTTTACCTTTTTATTGCAGTCCCAAGACATTGTAGGGCTTTATAGGTTAAGACCAGCACCTTGAATTGGGACTGGAAGCATACAGGCAGCCAAGGCATGTGGGCCAGAACTGGTCCTGTATGTTCAGACCTCTTGATCCCAGTTAGTAATCTGGCTGTTGCATTCTGCACCAGCTGCAGCTTCTGAACTGTCTTCAAGGGAAGCCCCATACAGAGGCAAGAACAGGTTGAATTCCCTTCCTCTGGTCAGAAGAACCGCCCACCAGCAGCATCTCAGACTCGCCTAGATTTTCATTTTGCTAGCTCTCATCCAGTTCATTATCATAGCCAGACATCAGTTTAGCACATCCACAGCCTCACCTGCTGATGATGAAAAGGAGAAATGGAGTGTTTCTGATGAGCATACTGAGGACAGTGCACTCCAGAACTTGGGATGACCCCATTCAGTGGTTTCAATCGCATGGGGGACAGAAGAGACCTTCAGGAACTCCATGCTGGAGAATCCATGCGGCTGACCAAGAACCATCTACGGCCTAGATTCTAGGCCCTCCAAGTAGGAGAGGGAACTGCAATGCAGTGTCCCCCCCCCCCCATCTCGGCCAGGTGCTCCAAAAGGATACCAAGGTTGATGGTATTGA
The DNA here is from genome assembly GCF_004798865.1 of Varanus komodoensis. Taxonomy (NCBI): domain Eukaryota; kingdom Metazoa; phylum Chordata; class Lepidosauria; order Squamata; family Varanidae; genus Varanus; species Varanus komodoensis. The sequence goes on along the minus strand of NW_025335550.1, from coordinate 14,991,992 downwards.
AAGGTGCTGAGAGGTCCAACAGCATCAGCAGGGTCACATTCTCTCTGTCCTGCTCCCAGCATAGGTCATCATACAGGACAACCAAGACTTTCTGTACCAAAACCAGGCCTAAACCCTGATTGAAATGGATCCAGATAATCCGTTTCATCCAAGAGTGCCTGGAGTGGATTGGCATCTATCCTCTCTAGAACTTTGTCCAGGAAAGGAATATTGGCTACCAGCCTCTAGTTGTTCAATTTTTCTGGGTCAAGGGAGAGTTTCTTGAGAAGTACTTTCAACACCATCTCTTTAAGGCAGCATAGGACCATTCTGTTTCACAAAGAGGCACTGAAGAGCAGCAAAGGTCTAATACAGAAGTGGTTGTGTGAACCTTTCCAAGTACCTTGTCCACATCCTCAAGCTGCACCAACTGAAATTCGTTAAAAAAGTGGACCATTTTTTTCTTTCATATTGTGAAAGTTGGCTATCAAGCTAGCTTTTATGCTTACTGTTTTGATACCTATAGGCAGTTCCTTCAGTGTGTCCCAGCAGCATCTTGGAGGGGCTGTCCATGGATGCAAAGCAATTTTTACATTTCTTTGTCCCTGTTAATGTTCACAATTATATATAAGGAAGTAGTGTGCTGATCACTGCTTTGTGGCAAGAGGCTTGTGGACTTGTGTTTGAGGGGAGAGAACTCACGTCATAAGGATGCCCTCAGTTTTGCATGTGTTCCCAAGATGTTATGACATTAGGAACATGCAAGCATGTGTTCTATTCCATTTACTAAACTAGTTGTGTGTGACAGATGTCAAAGGTGGAGCTCCAACTTGGACTGGGAAAGTATATAGGTATATAGAGCAGCTTGCACTTCTTTATGTTCCAAAGGCAATAGAATCGGAGGAATGAATGCAAAGGTGGGACACTCCAAAAAGCTCCAAGGATCTTTCCACAAAGGGTGTGAACAATAAACAATGGGGGTAAACCTTCTCTTTGTTCTTTTCTGTTCCAGGCGAAGAC
>NW_025335550.1:14955993-14985993 GCF_004798865.1 Varanus komodoensis | reverse complement strand
ACAGAAAAAGTGCAGCACTATTTTCCTTTTATTGGAGGCTTCTGGGAAAGGAGAATGGCAGCCACCAGCTGAGGACTTCACAGGGAAAGGTTTACCCTGATACTGGCTTAACTTTTAAGCCCTACAAATTAACATGTGTGTGTGTATGTGCTCCTTATCTGAGCACTTTTGGTCCAGCACTACTGAAAAACCAGCACTTTGAGCTGTACTTGGAAATGGATGTGTAGCCATTGGAGTTGTTTCAAGTCTGACTAGGATCATTCCACTGGACCAGTCCTGGCCAGCAGCTGTATCTTGTAACAATCTTTGAGTACCTGGCAGTCTTCAAAGTTAGCCCCACATGGAGCGTATTTCAGCAGTCTCAGTGATACATTAATAAAGCATGGATAAACATAATTGGGCTATCTGTGCCTAGGAGGAATCATAGCTAACACACCTGCATTAACTGGTGAAAGGTGCTACATGCCGTTGAAGCCACTTGAGCCCTCTAAGGCAAAGGCTAGATCTTAAAGCATTCCCCTGCTGTGAAACAGCTCCTTACGTGGAGCACACGCACATCCAGAAAAGTCTGACATCTTTCAGCCATGTCGGTGATATCAGGCTGCTTCCAGAGAAAGCCTTGTGTATCTGGAATGAGTTTTAGTTTCTTCACCCTTGTCCCAGCTGTTATGACTCAAGACACAGGCTCAGCACCTCCACAGGTCCACCCAAATCACATTTGCAGGGCCAGTAGAGTTAGGCATCATCAACATATTCTTGACACCTCATTTCAAATCCCTGGATGACCTCACTCAGAACAGTAGATAAGAAACAGTAGTGGGGAAAGGAAAGAACACAGCAGCATACTCCAACACAAACACTGTGGGATGCAGAGTAGAACCACTACCCCAGGCTCCAATTGCTCTGGGAAGAATGGAACCACCGGACACCACTGGACATGCACATGGTAGGCATGTCATGAGCAGAGCCAGCTGGAGCTGGGGGTCAGACTAGATGGCCCAGGAGACCCCTTCGGATTTGTTCTGTTTCTATGTTTCTGTGTGTCTAATCCCTTCCTAGAATGCCAGTTCAGAAAGATAACCATGGTTGAGATTATCAACACCACTGGGAGCTCCAGAAAAATTAGCAGATTATACTCCCCTTCTTTGACTGCTGGCATCATGCCATCCATTACAGTGAGTAAGGTGATCACAGTGCCAAACCCCAAGCTGAAATGATTGAAGTAGATCCAAATATTCAGTGTTATCCAATAATTGAGCTGCATGGCATGTTGCCCAGGAAAGTATATTTGAGGCTGGCCAATAGTTTGCACAAGATACAGGATCCAGAGGAGTGGCATCACAACCGCCTCCCTCGGGGTAGCTGGGACCACCTCTTCTCACGATGAGTCAACACAAGCATATAGCAAGACAATGCCAGATGTTCTTGCAGGAAAGCAGTGTATAAATGCTTGAAATAAATAATCAAACTTGGATTCTTTTGAGAAGGGTACGAAACCTTCCATGACAAAAGGTTTTGCAGAATTTAAGAACTGTACTGGAACTGAACTTTAAAAAATGCTTCAGTGTGTATGTCATCTGAACAGATCTGTGGGTTAATATACAAACATCCACTTTTGGTAATGGAAGAGGAGCCACAATGTCATTGGTGCAGCCACTCAAAGGTTGATTGTTTCTTAGTTTATTAATGGTTGCACACTAGAAGGGCAGTTGTGTCCCCTTTCTGTTGTTTTCTGCTGGCAGGCAAAGATTTTTTTCAGGCTGGCTTCTGGCATACACACTGGCCTGTTGCTGAAGGAAATTTTAAATTTTGGTGCTGTTGTGTTGTTAATTGTTACTGTTACTCTTTTTGATGTCACATTTAATTAGGTTTTTTTTCCCTTTTTTGATCTGGATTTTATTGTTAGCTCATGTTTTGGTAGAAAGGCAGGTTTTAAATTAAATAATGCTGGCAAAAAGTCTAGTACAATCCAGCATAATAGTTATTATAAAACAATTGATTTTTTAAAAATGGATGCTTTTTGATGGCTTTTTTATTTCAGTTCTTGCTTTAATTTTTCTTTCTTTCATGCACGTTCCACTTGCATGGATACTGCTGAGACTGGTCACCAAGGCTGTCTGAAATACCTTGCCCTCAGGAGACTCTGAGGGACACCAAAAGGTCACATAATTAGACCAGATTTTAATTCACAGAGGCCTGCCTTGTCACTGTCTCCTTTTTCTCCTGCTAGTTACACATTATTAACTGTACTGAATTTTAAGGCACAGGAGAGATGCTTCAGTTTGAAACAGACAGATTCTGAATTCAAGTCAAGAATGCTGAGAATAGTTGTAAAATTATGTTCCCCTTACCAGATGTAACTTGGTTGCAATTAAATCTAATGAAATGTAAGTATTGTAATCAGTCTTGTGCTAGTATATCCCAATCTAATTGGCAATATCGCTTGATTCAGTGTTTATGCAGTTATCTTTCAACTTAGAACAAACTGGATGTTTTGTCTGGTATATTGCCTTTTAGTTAATCATTTAAATAGACCTAATCCATTGACTCTCACCATGTAGTATTAGGGTATTTTGTTATAGATCATTCATGGGCCATGAAGTCCATCAACAGCAGGCCATTCAAGCACCCAGTTCCCCTGGTTACTGTTTTCCCCAGTAAGTCAGTATGTACTATATATTAATTGTAATTGTGGAATTTATTTCCAAATGTTCATTTATCTATCTAAATCAGCATATGCAAAGCTCTCCTTTTGTGTGGTACATCTCCTCTTTTCTGTTGTTTAGTGCCTGACCCATCAGGACCCCATGGACAACATTCCCCCAGGCTCTCCTGTCCTCTTTTCTATGGTGATGGGTAAACCTTTATCATAAGGAAAGGTTATAAGTAGGGATGGCTCATTCAGGTTCACTTTCTCCTGCTTTGGGATGCTTTAAAACTTCAAGTTGTTTCTGTCCCCATTTATGAATAAATTTGATATTTTGGATAGGGTCCTAAATGCTCCTAATACTATTCCCAACCACCTCCATTGGCCAAGTTGAGTAGGTGCAGCTAATTCCCTGGGAAGCTGTTCCTATTTCTTACTGTACCTCTGAGACAGATTTAGCTGTGGTGGTGGAGGGTGGATTGTTGTATTATTGTTTTATTATATTATTGTATTTATAAATTGTATTGTTGTCATTTTATCATGTGCACTTGATATTAATTACTGATTTTTGATTCGGTAAACCACCCAGGGAGCCTTTGAGCTGATGGGTGGTATAGAAATGCAATAATTGCAATGCAATTCATAAATTCATTTAGATTTATATCCCATCAAATCCTATCTCAAGCCTTCAGGGAATGTTCCCTAATAACTGAGGATACCTTTTTGTCTTTAATGTTATGATCCTAAAGCCTCTGCACTAGCAATATGGTCCAAAAACCCACTTAACAGAAAGTAGGTCCATTTGAATTCAATCAAACTTATTTTGGAGGAACCCATTTAGGCTCAGCCAACACGAATTATAATAAAATGCTCACATTGGAAGCCCTACTTTCACTTTATGATTATTTTCCTCTTAGAACCGTTCTTCTAATTGTACTTCTCATAAGACCAGTGGGGTCAAAATGACTGTCATGGGTAAATCTTCTTAAAGAAGTGAACACTTATGGACTGTACCTCTGTTTTGCCCTTTAGGATACATACGATGGTAGGCAGGCAGTTGAGGGCTACATGCTCCTGGGTGCAGCTGACTGGGAGCCTGGTTTCCTTTGGGAAGGAGCATGTGTGGGCCTGTCCCCCTCTGCACACCATCCTCATCAACACCATGGATCATGTATCAGTGGCCTGAAGGGCAATACCCTCACACCATCATCCTCAGGAAAATGGCCTGTGTGATTTGGCCGTGACTTTGGCACCCAGAATGCTGCACTGAGGGCTTCCAAAGGGTACGTGGGAGAGATCTTGCATGTGTGTAAATCGTACCCTTTCCCTTAAAGCACAACAAGCATTTCTGGCCACATTCCGGAATTGGTGCTACCATTACTTTTGGCCAAACCACTACAGCTAGGTTGATAAACTGGATGGCAGTATGTTTTCAAGAGAAATTATTACCTTCAAAGGGTACTAAGTCATGTTTCAAAGGGTATCTAAGTCATGTTTAAATCAATAGAACTTGGTCACTAATCATGAAATTTGTCAAAAGTGCAATCCATTCTATCAAGGCATTTAATAGGCCTTTGTCTCAAATAAGCGTTTATGGCAGCTTTTTGCTGCCTGGTGCTTTCCAGATATGTTGGACTTCAGCTTCCATCAGTCCCATATAATAAGCCAAAGGCTAGGAGTGCTGGGAGCTGTAGTCCAAATTTTCTGGAGTCTCCTGGCTAAGGAAGAGTGCTGAATATGATTGCACCAAAGAGGATGCTTCCCTTTAGTCCCATTGAATTTTCGATGGATTTTGCATCACAATCCTATGCATGTTTACCCAGAAATTGATCTCACTGTGTTCATTAAGGTTTACCCAAGGGCAAGTGTGCTTTAACTCAGATGCATCTAATGTTCACATTATTGTAAGTGAGCCTAAAGTTTCAGATTTGTCCTGATGTGAAACAGTTGTTTTTACCGACACAATGGAGAGTGCTTGGTTGCCCAGAACACAGCCTGTAACGATGTTTATACTGGTGGCTTTTGCACTATATCTAAATAAACAGAAGTCTTGGAATGGTAGTGATAAGCCAGTGAAGTATTGGTTTCCTGGTTGTGAAATGTTATGTGTAAAGAATGACTTTTTTTGTTATTGTCTGAGAGCAAAAGAAGCTTTTAAAACCTTCTAGTCACTTAGAGTGAAGCCATACAATGCAAAGTTTGGTATTGCTGGCGAATCATATCCATCATTCAAACGGCAAGTCTTCGTGTTATGAGAGGGAGCCTGGGGGGCAGGAGAAGAGAGTTGTTCAGCCCAGTTTACATTTGTCACTGCTGACTAGCTTTTAAAAAATGTATTAGCCGTGTATGGTAGTAAGTATGTTCCAGCTGCAGGGGATTTACTGCTCTGAGTGGGTCTGAGAAGTTTGGAATGCATTCAGGTCCATCAGGGGATTTGTGTCCCTTGTCATTAGCCTTAACGTGGTTAAAGCACTGAAGATTAAGAGCAGACCAATGTCACCTGCTCTGAACTTTAGCCATTTCTCCGAAAGAATTAAAAGGAAAAAGGAACGACAAGAGAATTTGGCGGTTGAGAGAGAGTTACAAAGAAAAAGGTGGATTATTTAAGGAGGGAGAAGCTTCATTCCCTTCAAATGATAAGCAGAAGAAGGAATATTGAAAATGTCCATAAACTAGTTAAGCTGCAGTGACAAATTGGCCAGTGCGTAGCAGAATACTGCATGTTAACCAGTCGAATAGATTGTGTTTGCAGGAGAAGTGACTGTTGGCCAGGGCTGGGCAGCTGGTGGTCCTCCAGAAGTTTTGTCCTACAGGATGGGAATTCTAGGCCAACAATTCTGGAAGGGACACATATTGCCCACCCTTGCTATAGGCAAATCTGTTCCCTTTTTGGTTGAATATGCCCATGGAATTTTAATTGATATAAGTGGCACCAAATAAATACTTTCCCTTTAAGTATCACTTATTGTTGTGAATTTTAAAAAGTTATATTTAGTGCAGCCATATATTTGAAGTGCCTCAGTTGAACTAGTCCCTCAACTAAACTTGAATTGTGTGTGTGTGGGACATGTGTGACACAATGGCACAGAGCCTACCTAAACCAGTGCCTTTTAGTTTACAGAGAATTCACCTCTCTCACCAATTGACTAATCAGAGCCCACACCACAGGTGCAAACCGAAGCAAGGATTAGTCTTACCACATATCTTCTCAGAAATGCGTTTGTACAACAGTGTTGTGATAGAACAAATGCTTAACACGCTGAGCATCCTGGAAAGGACTGCTGTGTCCTTCCACATCTGGAGGAATCTACTCTGAGGGATGGTGGGAACTCCCCAACCCTAATACTGCAGAGGGGCAGCCTTGCCAATGCTTCTTGAAACAACTCAGGGACTCTGGAGTCTCAGGGGCAAAGGCAGCCAAACTTTCGCTTAAGAAATGGCAGTATTGGAGGGTGCCGAATAAATACCTAGCCATAGGGAGCACAGGCATCTAAAGATGCAGTTCCCTGTTCAATGCAGGAGTACCATTCTGAGGAATAAGGACTGGTCATGAGTAGATGATTCCTCAGGTGGCATAAATGGTCAGCGGCTTTGCTGCTAGGTTGGGTGCTGACAGTGTAGGTGTAGGGTGCTGGAACAACATCTGTGCATCAGCTCTGACTTGTAAATGCCTAGCTCTTCATTGGACCCCCTGGACCTTCAGACTGAACTTCAGATACTGGCCCTCCCTTACTATATCTTAGCTTCTCTGCCTTTGCCCCATAGAAAGCAGGACATGCTGCCCGAGTCCTTGGAGTGCTGTCAGACATATTGGGCACACACACACTCACTGACTCTGTGGAAAGCAGATGAAAGGATGGTTAAATAGATAGATGATTTCTATAACAAACTTCATGGAGCCATAAACTTGGTAGTCATCTTAGGCAAGTATTTGTTTGAACTGGCTGGAAGCAATGGTTGGAGGCTGTGCTAGACCATGGCTGATGAAACTTGGAATAAGTGTCAAGAGCAAGGCTCCTCTCCTCCTGACATCCGTTCATGCACAGGTTTGGAGCTTTGTTACTGGCTTGATTTTGACCAGAGTTGCCTGTAACATCCAGACTGGGGGACTGTGGCTTAGTAATGTAAGATAGCAATTCAGCACAAGAAGTGTGTGTCTGTGTGTGGAGAGGAGTCAGGAAGGGACTAGAGAGGAATGCTATACCTCAGGGCTTGTTCCAGCTTTATAAATTACTGTCTACAGAGCCTTGGACAACCATCCAAATTGGAGCAGTATCACCCTCAGTTTCCCATCTGTAATATGGGTATACCAAAACTGCTCTACTTTATAGGCCAAAAGTAAAGATCTCAGGGATGATGTGAAAGGTTTTGACCACTCTGCACAGATATCAAGTATTGTCCAATGTCTGCGTTAAGAACCTTAGAATCATTGAAGTGAGCACTACTAAGACTTGCTTTTTTTCCTGGGATTTTGAATTCAGTTTACATGCCAACAAGCAGTTTAGTGGCAGAAAGACTTTTGGCATAGTGCAGTCATGAACTGGTAATCTAGAAGCATCTGTAAAAATTTAGAGGGAATATCAGTTTTCTCAAAGCTCCAGCCGAAGACTAATGAGGTGCAAATGATAGCACTGCATAACCCTTCTCCACCCCAACTGTGGAATGAGACACTGCAGCACAAATACAGGGCCAAGGCCCGGGTTTCAATGTTAAAGCATACCGATACAAGATTTTTGTCCTTTCACATTGCTGTCAAATCGCTGATGCAGGCCAACTTGTCTTGCATTGCCATTTCCCAAAGGAAAATGTGGGGCAGGGCGGTTTCAGAGTATCAGTTGAATCTGAATGCACCCTTAATTGCTATGCCAATTTTTAGTTTTAAAAAATGGAAGGAAAGTCTGCTTATTTCCATATTTGGGCTTCTCTCCCCCCCCCCCAGTCTTTTCTTTCCCAAGAAAAAAGTGCATTGGGAGAAGAATCTTGGTTTGTTTGGAGGAACACAGTACATCTGGGGTGTGTGATCTGCTGTCTCTTAACAGCAGATGGCAGGTTTAGGCTGGCAACTAAGCCTTCCTTAGCCGGGCCAATCAATAGTTTTTGTCTGTCTCTATTGTCCATAAATGAGGCTAAACTACTGTGGAAAATCTGAAGAATTGTTCTGTTTCCGAAAGTGGCAACAAAACAGAAACCCTCCCTCTGAGCCTGTCTCTGAATTTTAGCCTCTTCCCTTGCCTCCTTGGTGTTTATAGGAAATACTGCTTTTACCTGGCAACACCTGAAGCTTTTATTGCCAGGCTCATCCCTCTTGCAAAGTATGGTGTTTAGGGGCAGAGGTGTGGTGCCTTGAAATGGCTGATTCTTGTCATAACAGGCATGGCATTAGCCTTGCTGAACAGTGACTAGAAGTGACAGCACATGGTTTGAGGTGCCTCAAGGGCACTCAGTCATCACACTCCTACCTAGCACAAACGTGCATCGCAAGGCATTGTCTGCAGCAGCATGCCAAGGTACAATATTAGGGAACGAGCCAGAGGAGAGAACTAATGTGTTAAACATTTTGTTCCTTTGCTGTATTTCTAGTGAAACCTTCTGGCTAGGAAAGGAAAAAGAAGAGAGCAATTCAGCACAAGGGCAAAGTAACATTGTGCGCTTTTTATATTATTACTTCTAGTACATTTCATTTGTACCCTAACTTTCTTCCTCTTACAAGGGAACCAAGGCAGCTTACAAAGTTCTCCTTCTCTCCAGTTTATCCTCACAACTACCATCCTGTGAGACAAGTTAGACTGCGAATCTGTGACTAGCCCAAAGTCATCCAGTGAGCTCTGTGACTGAGTGGGGACTAGAACCTTAGAATTCCCATCCCATACCCAGCTCTCTAACCACTACACTGGCCATTCATCCATCCATTTGTTCGTCCGTTCATCCACCTGCCTGCCTATCATCCACCCACCCACCCATCCATCCATCTCTGTGAAGGTATTGGTACTAGTATTGCTTACGCTCGTGGTTGGCTAGGCGTGAAGGCTTCAGCACGGTGCCCAAGGGCTCCTGTGTGGCCATGCTCTCTCCCCTTCCTATTTCAATTTTATTTAAAATGTTCTAATGATTTATCTTTTAACTAGGAGGCTGGCATAGCATGGTCCTCCAGCAACATCTTTAAACAAGTGGCTCTGTATTTTGAAGCACCTTTGCCTTGTTCTTAGGTTCTTGGACAAGTTTCTGATTCTCACTAGCTACAGTCTAGGGCATAGGTCCTCAAACTATGGCCCGTGGGACAGATCCAGCCGGCCATGGCTATCCATCTGGCCCACGTCGCCATGCGCTGCCATACGCTGCCCGCGGGCGGGCGGGGAGGCAGTGGCTTGTTTACTCGGAGATGGTCTCCGAGCAAGCATGCCGCCACCACCTGCCTCCTGTATGCGCGTGCTCGCCGCTACCTCACAGCGCAGGCGGGGAGGTGGTAGCTCGCTTGCTTGGAGATGATTTTGGACTCGCTGGGAGATCTCCGAGCGAGCGAGCCACCACTGCACACACCCGATGCCACCTCACGCGCGCCTGACGGCACCTCACCAGCCCGCTCTCCCAGGCACCCCTACCTCACCGGCCCGTGACAGTCACCGCAGCCTTTCAATTGGCCCCCTATTGAAAAAGTTTGAGGACCGCTGGTCTAGGAAATGAGTGTTTTGTAACCAGCATGTGCACCATGGCAGCCATTTTATGACTGAGTTGGTTTGTACCATTTTGTGGGGGTGCCCATTTTTCAAGAGTGTTTAGGAAACTCTATGCTAAGCCATCCTGCGAAAATAGGGGCCTGGGCAAGGATTAGAATGGGGCTTGAAAAGGCAGTCTGCTGGAGAAGATGGGTTTGGGTACACTGGATGTGAAGGAATTGCCAAATGAAAGACAGAATGGCCCTCATGGGTAATGCTGCTGGAATGTAAAAGAAACACAGAGAGTGCTTCTGGGTGAACCTTTTATTGTGCCATTTGCCATTATTCCCATAATTTTATAGGGGGCTAGATATCACATGTTACCCTCCTATATTTTCCCACCATACCTTCTTTTTTTCTTGTCTCACAAAATCTGATAAGGAGGAAAAGATGGTATAGATGCACAGTGTATTTTGGTCTATCTAGGAACAGTCCATCTGGAGGTGCCCAGAGAGCCTGTGGTGGGGAAGAAGGAGAGTGAGGAAAAGAAGAGCACATGGTTGGAAGCTAGAGAGCCGAGGAAGGTCAAGTTCCCCATATTTATTTGGAAGAATTAGAGCACTCTTTAGTCCATATTTTACTATTTGTGTCATAACTCTAGCAGAAGGTAAAGTGCTAGGTAAGTGTATGAGAGCTAAGCTCCTTTGCTGCAGCCGTTCTAAAAGGCCTTACACAGAACAACACCTCGGCATCACGCTTGCACAGATCAGTGTCTATGCTTCTGCCCATGTGAAGAAGTGAATCCAGACTGAAACTTCCCCCCCCTTTCCCCGAGCGGCACTTCATAATTGGGCTGCCTGCTTTACCTGAATGGGTCATGGAACACCTCTGCATCTCCTGCCGTGCCATCTCTGAACAGTCTCCCTCCTTCTCCAAGGCGGGCTGGTTCTCCCATGCCATCTGAGATTCTCACTAGGTAACCTCAAAACTTCCAGGCCCTCTGCCCCACATAGCCCCCACCTCATCAGAATTGGATGAATGTGTCTGAGCAGATTGTGACATGCAAGAGCTGCCCCGCTTGTCAATCAAATAAAAGATTTCATCACTTCATTCTGTGTTAGAGAAATATAAATTCCTCACAGTGTGTGGAGAACTTAAATTATGTAGAGATGGGTGACTTAATCCACTTTTCACTAAGATTAATGTGGAAATGATCTAAGTTCCAAAATCAGGAAGAGATATAGGACCCAATATAGTTAGGGTCCTTAAAAATTACCTCTGTCCTTCAGCTGCAGTTTCCTTGAAAGTAGTAGAGACAGTCTCCACTTGCAAAAGTAGTGGAGACAATAGGGACTGCGTCTAAAGAGTGAACCTGAAAAAATTTGCTCTGGGGGGCAAAAGTTTATTCCAACAGAAGATACTTTGAGCAAGAGAATGATCTCTCTAGGGGATGGGTTTGCATTTGTACCCCAAAAGTCATTTTTTCTATAGCGCAGCCCTTCAGAACAAGGATAAGGTTGAAAGTTCTCTCTTTAATCCTACCTGGAAAAGACTTGGGGTCTTCTAATTTGAGTTAATGAGTCCTTGGAAGTGCCCTTCTGGGCTTAAGCCTCACAAACTTTAGTGAATTCCCTAAAGTTGGGGTGGGCACACTTCAGGCCTGCAGATTTTTACAAGAACTGCAAGATCCATTAGCCAGAGCTATGTATCAAAGACATACCCCAAGAATTAAAGAACAGACTTAGAATACATGCTGCATCTAAGAATTTGTCAGTACTGCCCACACTAAACTGAGCTCACCATATTTTCATGCAAGAGTTTTTTACCCGCTATTCCAAAGTACCTTTGCTTGTACTGTAGTGAGTACAGTTGAACTGTAGTGAGCTGGACATTCTTGTCAACCTACTGCAAATCAGCCAGAGATCTCAGAGTTATGTCCTCTTCTGCCTTCGGCCATTTCTGTTCTAATGCTGTGCTTTAGGTATAATGTTGTGCTGGGGAAAAAATAGCGTCCTTGTACCCATGGAAATACCCTACTGCCTGGTCCCATGCATGGAGGTCTTCATACACCCTTTTTGTAAATTGTTAACTTAAGATATTGCATCTGTCCTGCACCTGCTCATCAAAATAAGTTGAAATGGATTTCTAGAAAACTCTCCTGATCCCCAGTTCTTTTTTCACAGTTTGCAAAATTGCCACATTTGAACATGTTAAACCTGAAGGTAAAAGCATTACTTTTAGGGAGTTGTAGAGTCAAAAAAACAGTATTGCATATTAAATTTTACTGCAAGCTTTTAACATGTTTTACCTGAAATCGAGTGTGGTATGGATTGTTGGAGTTCATATCTTTTCATTGATGCAAAGAACAAGTATAAAATATTAACACTACGCAAAATTATTTTTGTTTCTGATACCCGTGTGTTACATTATTGAATGTCTTTATGTTGAAAGACTTACGTTAAAAATATATTTCGTAGAGTGTTTCTGTAATATCAATCATCCTTTAAACTAGCCTTGAGCACTTCCCTTGTAAAGTTCTTAATGGACTGCCTTTTTAAGGATTGAGTATAAAAGGTCTTTAGAAGACCTCTACTGTACATATGGGTGGTTATGAATTTGCCGGTATTTTGATCTTAAGATTGGCACTACATTTTATGTGTTTGATCCTGAGAAACCAGCAATACAAAATATACTATATGTGTGTTAAACGAGGAGAAGAATTAATTGACCTGTACATTTCTGGTACAGATCAATCCAGTTGTCAGCGATTTGAACTTGTAAAAAAACATGTATGCTTGACCATGGGTTCTAACCAAAGTGCTTTGCTATAGATTTCCAAGCTGACTTTGGCACTATTCAGTGCTGTGTTTTTTTTCCTGTTGGAAGGCAAATGTTTAATGTTGACTTAAGTGTCAAAAACAGTGGATGTGTTCTTTGCTAGTAAGCATCACTTTTCATATATCCTCCATTTTCCCCCTCAACTTTCAAATGTCATTTCAAGTGCGGGAAAAGGATCTATGAATATAATAATTAAAGAAACAAAAACAATATTCAGAACAAAAAGCGAAAAGTTCTGCTTGTGGTTCTGTTTTCATAGCCATTAATACAGATTAGAATCATCATTCTGCAGGTAAGGGCATGTTTGCAAGGTCTTTCATGTGGATTTATTGCTCTAAACCTGACTTTAATAACCCTTTAGTGGGCATACAGAACGGTTGTAGAATGGACCACTGGAACAGCCTGGTAAGAACTTTTCATAGAAAAAACACAGTAAGACATAGAAAAAACCATTGCTCGAGTTTAATAGCAACCGTTTGTGGACAAATATGCTGTAGTACGGCTATCCCATTCAAAACGAGTTGGCTGAACTCAGTCTTCTCTGAACTGGTGCCTTTCAGCTGTATTTGTTATCATCATTGTGGTTGGTGGCCACCTGCTTTGGGTTGCGGGGGGGGGGGGGCGAGGTTGCCTGTCATTGTGAGGGCAATGATAGCACTATGGATACCCATCAGGATACCCATGAAGCCATACAGTATTAATTGCCTTAAATGTATTAAGTTCAGAAGCCCTATATTCCAAGGTGCTCTGCGTACCTACCATTATCTCATGCGTTACTTTAACATTTGGTCTGACTGGGTTAAAACGAAAATTAATCTGGGGGGGTCAGTTCCAGGATCTCCCTTCAGTGAGAGGAAGGGCTCTGCTGGCAGATTTGGGGTATTCCCCTCCCCCTCTCACACACCACAGCTCACCCCATTGAGAAGGGTCTCTGTGGAGCATTTCCAGGTGCTTGGATGGCTGATATGGGCTTCCACCCATGCAGATTTCCTGGCGTAACTCTAAATCCAGCCGTTAGAGTTTTTTGGTTGTTTAACAGTCTGCACCGTTACAAAGATAGTGGGAAACCATTCTACTTTGGAATGCTTCTCCATGTTTTGAGAAAAAAAAATGATTGTAGAAATTCCTAAACCCTTTCTCCTTTGTTGCTTGCAGTAAGTATGTTATTCAGGGACATTCTCATCTGCTCCCTGAAGTGGTTCAGTCTGTTTCTGTCCTGCATTTTGCTATGGGGGGGGCAGGGGGAAGAGCAGACCTCACCTCTGCACCTCTAACACAGCCGTAAAAGAGACCATGAATACAGTAGCAAATTACTTTCAGGCCATTGGGCACCATGTCCTGCAACTAAAGCCTGCAAATTGCAATTCCCCTTTCTGAAAGCAGGAGCGAGTGACAGTGAGGAGAAATGGTTTTTATTAAGGTAACCTACAAAAAAGTTAGCCAGCATCAACAACTATTTGCAGGAATTCTTAAGCATTGTTCAAAGGCATGGCTGAATATGTTATGCTTAAGTTAGCTAGAACAATGCCTTCAATATTGTGCATAGGCTGCACTCCAGATTTCATTTTCAACAAAGTAAATATAGCTTTATTAGTAATCAGCAGGTAATTAAATGGAAGAGGGAGCGGGAGAGAAGAACCATTTGTTACAACTTTGCATAAATTTATCAGGTGCACAGCTCAACAACCTTTTCTTAATCTCAGTTATACATCTCAACCCAGTAGAATGTCTAGAGGGTCATGGCATTTTTAAATGAAATGAGGAGAAGTATAAGTGTTGACCAGTCCAAGCAGTAAACAGAAGGGTATCCATTTTCCCTCTTTACTTGTGGCAATCTAGAGAAGTCCTCTGCTGAAGAGAGGAGGCCCTGGGAGCCGGGTTTCTGGTGGCGGTGCCCTGATGAAGTCTGGCATCAGCTCTTAAGAGATTTAGGACACAATCCTACGCATGTTTAGACAGCAAAACATGCTGAGAGTTGTAGCACTTTTTGCTGTCCAAACACCTAAACCATTAGATGCCAGCTAGGTAATACCGTTTAGCTGCCTCTGCCTTTTAAGAACAGTACCTCGTGCTATTTAATTTCTGCTGGCTCTTCATCTTTGCTATTCTGGTTTGTTCTGCCTTGTGGGTGAAATCTTGAAGGCATGTGGGGGTGGAGAGAGCTGGCCCCACTTCTGTTGCTGCCAGAAGCCGATCGGTAAGTGGGAGCAGCTAATTGGCTACAACCCTGTCGTTTTATTATTGAAATCTTATTGTCAATTTATGTGCCATTTTTCAGTTTTGCAAGCAGCTTTGGAAAAGATTCAGCTGGAAGGTGGAGGGGAAAAAGTCTTCAATAAATAAAACTGAAAAAGTGTATTGAAATGTATTCAATAGAGAAAACTAAAGAATAACAACCAGCCTGGAGAATCTAAAACATTTCACCATATTTGCTGTCTTTTAAGTAGATTCATGAACAGTGACTTGTGATAGCTTAACACCCTGATTTGTGCTGGCATATTTGCCTGCAGTGCCAGTATAATGTCATGTTCTGAGCAGTAGCACTGATTTGGCAGTTGGCGTATTCTACCCCAACCGCCAGTGCAGCAAGAATTGGAAACAGGATGCCACAAGGGAACGCTCATTTTACAGCACGGACTGACTGACTGTGGGTGTCCTGCTCAGCTGCTAAGAGAGTTACCTTGCAGCTGCTAGGGGCTGCATAATGGATTGATTATACAGTACCCTTAGCAAAGAGACCAGTCCCTGCCCCAAGGAACTTGCAGTTGATATTTCACAAATATATGTATTTGTTCGAAGGAGGAGGAGGAAGAGGAAATCAAGAAGCAAAGATAATAGGGTGAATATGTATAGTTGCGTGGAAGAACATGGCTTCAAGATACGTTTGGTGGCACTTTTATAAGAAACACTTTTCTCTGTTTCTTCAGAGGGAAATGGAAACCTGAATCCTCACTTGCCCTTTATTTCTTTTGTTTCATTTGTGTTTTTCAATTCAGTATATTATAAAAGCTCAGGGAAAAACATTGAAGGCAGCCTTCCAAAATGTCACAAGCAAGCTAGCAACTTCGGAATATTTCTGGAAACATAAAGAGATGCTGGTGCGCTCAAGCCACAGAAGCTGAACTGCATCCTTCCACGCTCTTTTTATGCTCTCAAAGCAATTGCGCTGTCTGGACAAGGAAGGAAGAGTCTGCATCACTTATCCACTGACAGTAAAAGTGACCAACTTGCTATGCTTGGGCAGCACCTAAACAACTTCCCCTTGGATGGTGGTGCTCTTCCAAATGTTGCTGAACTCTTGTAACAATGAAGTCGCACTGGAGCAACCCTTATGCTGCTGCAGAAATGTATGAAGCACCACCTCCAGGACTCAGCACTTCAGCTAGTAGGGCTGCATCCAGAGGAGGCATTTACAATGCCACCAACCTGGCTTGTTCACAGCAGTTCTGAAATTATTTGTGTGCAGTCCAGACACCATTGTCTACCATTTGCAAACTCCCCACGTTTTCATCAGCAGTTCTTCTGTCTTATACTCCTCCACCACCAAAATAACCAAATGAGGAAAAGACTGAATATTTGCAGGATGTATTCTGACAGTTTAAGTTCATACTTCCTTCTAAGGTAGCACCTTGTTATGTACCAAGGAATCATTGATTCTCATTCTGGAACAATTTCTGACTCCAAAAGAACCTGATGATGTTACAGACATTAGCACAACAAAGAAAGCCAGTTGGCAGATGGGGCAAGAAACAGGACTTTTGGAGTTCAGAATGAGAATGGGTAAAGGGAAAGAAATGCAGTACAGCAGGGGTGGGCAATTAATTTTCCTATGGGGCCACATGAGAATCTTTGACAGTTGTTAAGGGCCGGACCAATACAGCTCTGCTCAATATATATCTCTATAAAAACAGTAAATGAAACATTACAACGATACAATGAAAATGTGGAGCACAGAACAACACTATTTAATGAATATTCACAAACACATTAACATTACATGAAAAGCAGTAAATTCAATTCAGTTTTGCAGATCCTTCAAAATAAAAGCAATGCAGTTGTATTGCTTGCATCTATATTATGACGATATATATTTGCATTGACTTTTCATTTGCCAGTGACCTCATGCGGGCCAGTCAGGGTCAGCCATCGGGCTGGATGTGGCCCGTGGGCCGTACCATGCCCAGGTCTGCAGTAGAGCAATAGTATTGAAATGTTCTGCCTTCAGAATACCAAAGGCATTGCTAAACAGATTTGGGATCCAGGCTCCTGAGCTTCAGATCGGCATAATAAAATTTGCATATACTAATAATTTGGAAATAATTACCAGGATTTATTTAATTTTCAGAGGAGGCCAAGCTAGCCAGGTTATCACCTCAAATAGAATAAATTCCTTCCCCATCATCTCAAATCCTATTTAATTACAATTAGTTCCTCTTTAATTACAATTCATTTGCAGTGGTGTGACACAATGCTAAAAGAAGTGACTGGTAGCCTTCTCCATGAGCAATTCATCATCCCTAAAAATGGGTTGCACTGAAATGGAGTTGCATATGCTTTGAATCCAAAATCATTCTGTGTTGGGGTGTTGCAGTGTGGGAGAGAGCTGATCCTTCTAAAGCTGCAGTCCACCTTGAAAATCACTTCACCCCCTGCATAACGATTGAGCTAAGAACCTGCTGCCCTTCCATGAGTGTCAATCCGAAGTCAAGGTTCTGGGCAAAAGATCTGGGGAATGAATCTGGCCCCACAGCCATGTACTGTCTGTGCAGGAGATCTTTTCCACATCGACACATCGGGCATGGAACTCTTGTGCAAGGCAGAGACCTCTGAGTCATGTTCTAGGGTGCTCCCTCGTTCTTGTGAAATGGAAGCTTGCTACGCCTCGCTCGTACGGAAGCCAAGAGCATGCTCTAAAACTTCCCTGTGGCTGTGCTCACTGGCAGTGCTGGAGCTGCTGTCTTTCAGGAAAATTGGCGTGTTTGAACTGTTTTTCTCATTGAGGTTCCCACAGTAAGCTTCCCAGAGATGCTTGAGTTCTCTGGATAGCCTTGGAAAACCATCAACATTGAATGTATGAGCTACATTCACAGGCATCCATGAATCCAGCTTGATCTACAGGGATAGAGTAAAATATTAAACCTACAGTATAATAAAACCTCCCAGGCCACAGTTGGAAAACCACTGGCACAGAAACTAATTCAGGGCACTCCATGGCACCCATGAATCAACCTCTCTCTCCAGGGAGTCCTTAAATGATTGACTCATGCAATGATTCTAAAGGAAGGATGTAGAAGTAAGACCTAATGGGTAGCCCTGTTCACAGTGTGTGATACACTTATTATAGGTTACCATAAGAACTGGTACTTCCCATGAGACTGTACTCGGGCGCAGTGCTTCGCTCACTTGCATCAGTGCTGTTAAGGACAAGAGACAAAAAATTTTAAACAAATTAACAAGCTCTGGGTTGAGTGACTGAATCATGCAGGATAGTGGGTCGTGCTACAAGTTCAGCCATAATTTGTAATAGGACAACAAGCTTTGATTGGCTGCCTTTTAGAAGTGCAGACAAGTTTTACTGGGTGTAGGCATTTGTATTTGCATATTTTTGTACACATTTCTTTCTTCAAAATACAGACTAATTTTCATTATCAAATGACAGGGTGATCTACATAGGGCATTAAAATAAAATGCATTTTGACTCGGTTTTTTCAATAAGAAGGGCTGCTCCAAATTCTCAAACCATTGGAAATCAAAATATTATGGTGCTCTTTTCTTCTGATCATTAATGGTAGCCATTAATTTTCATACATTTTCTTCTGCAGCACCATATTGACATTTTGGCAACATGCAGTGTTAAATTGAATCAACTGATTACACAACTGAAACTCTTTCAACTGGACTTCAGCACCAATTCTTAAGGCTTCCTCTCCTGCGTAATTTATCAGGGCATTTTGTGAAGTGTACATGGGTAAAGATTTCAGCCTCTCCTCTGCATTCTTCTTCCTTCATTTTCCTTTGTCCTATTTGCTTGAGAAAGCTACCATCAAGATAATCCGGTGAAAGTGAATGTGGGTGGCTTAGTGGTTACCTGCTGAAGATTCCTCTAAAATAAAAGCCCCATTTTGTCTCCTGAAGGATTGACACTCAGCGGTGTCAGAAAGGCGATGAAATGTGCGCCTGCCCAAATGCATACAAAGTCCTTTATACTCTAATAAAGATATATAAATGTGAAAGGCATCACACCGAAAGGTGCGAGATGATCCATGTTTTCTTTTGATATAATAATGTACAGTGGCTGCAACGGTCCTTCTGTGAGTGCCTTAAGGATTTTAAACTGAAATGTGACAAATAGGCACTCATATGTTGTTAACCACCCAGAGAGTCTCAGCTGTGGGGCGGTATAAACATGAAATAAACAAGCAACTATGTCCCTTTCACACCAGGCATCAGGCAAGGTGCTATGGCATTGCCAGGCGGCTGCTGAAGCCCCAGTTGCAGCCGGGGAGCACACTGCTGCTGCCTCCCGCTGGCACTTGCTGCTTGTTCTCTTCCTTGATGCCACTGTCTTTTGCAATTTCTCTCTCTAAGCAAATGAGCAGTGGATGGACAACTATCTCTGGTCCCCTCTAGGCCCAGTCTGCACGGCTGTCTAGATGAAGAAGGTAAGTTGATGAGGCAGCAAGAACAGCAGTGTCAGGAATAGCAGGGGGTTCACTGATGCAACCTGCTCCAAAGCCCCCGGACCCTAGAACTGGCCCAGGTACCTGGGCCATCTGCATTTCATCGTGGTATTACAATGTGTATGTGAGTGTAGGAATTGGGGAATGCAATGGAATGGCTCTCAGGTTTACTCTGGCTTTATACTTTGTTCGCATCGTAGAAATGATGGAGTAGGCTATTTTTCAGGATGTTTAAAATGTCTTCTCTAATTTCTATTTCTGTATGCTAAGGTGTCTTTTTCAGATATCTCAGTTCAGTTTCTCAACCAACACCTTGCCAATAGCTATATTCCTTTTAACCCAGCTGCTGGAGGCTGAAATCAGGCAATGATGGGTGAGGAAGCATGTTTAACCCTTTCCTCTTGGGCCATTTGTTACACAGGTGTTTTTTCTCCCTCCAGGGGAAAGATGCCAGGCGAATTTTGAGCAGAAAATGTCTGGGAAGGAAAGGGTTTAATCACTTCTTTTCTGCAGACTTTTTTCTGCCTGGATTGCAGCCTGCAGTAGCTGCTCTTCATTAAGAAAAAATTAAAAGGTGCGGGAAATGTTACCCAGTAGTGCCTGTAAGCTGTAGCTTGGCATTGTAAGGAAAGAAACCTCACAGTTTGGTGTTCTTCCTTTGTTCCTTGCATGGATCAATCCCGTATGGAGCAGTCAAGGGAGACGGGGAATACCTGCTTGGCAGCTAAGAGAGATGTTCTCAAAGTTTTTTTGAATGTTCAGGTTGCACTCCCTAGGAGATTTTGGGGTAGATGGTATATCTACATACTGAAGATGGATCCCGGAATGGCTCTTTACATTGTGTGTCAGGGTGCTGAATAGGAAAGTGAAAAATTTATTATGTTATGCTGAAGAACTTGCATAAATTCTGATACAAACAGTCACATGAAGGTGTGAAACAGAATCTAGTGTGATATGCATTAAGCTCTTGTGCAAGTGTTTATGGAATGACACAAGCAGCTATCATCCTTCATTTCATGGCTGATGTGCAACCTGTTGGTACATGTGAGTGTAAATGCTGAAGCCAACCAGAAACCTACAGTGAAAGATCAGTCTGACTTGAAATGCTGAGGACATAACAGGATTGGAATTCAGTCTGTGTCTCTTGGCTTTTTGATTTCCCACCTTCCTGGCTGTCTTTGCAACCCCTCAATCTCGTTTTCCCATCCATTGATTCCAAAGAACAGCACACATCACCTGCTGATCTCAGGCACTCTGTGGCCCTTATTCCTCCAATTTTCTTTTGCCTTGTCTCTCCTTTCCCCCTTAATTCTTTCCCTCCAGCTTCTGTATTTAGACCAGTTCAAATAATCCTTCAGCAGCCACTCTCACTTTGCTTGCTGAAGGACCAGACTTACACATCCACATCCATCACATATGTAAGGTAAATATTTCATCCTGCAAGGTATCCATATGGTTTGTGGTGTACGCATACTCTGCATTTGTACAACCCCCACCTAGTTCCTGGAAGAGGAAGAATGGTACAAACTTGGCATACCCACAGAATCTTCTGATCAGACATAGTGAATGTAAGAAGCCCTATTCAGGCAGTGTCCATCTTTGTTAATTCCATGAGGCAGGGAGAGCTTCGCCCTCCATTATCATTCTGTTCATGCTGGACCCATGGATGACCCATGTTCCAGATGGTCATGGACAGAGCAATACCTCCTTTTTTGGAATGTAACCTTCCATATGCAGGACAGTGAGTAAAGATAGAGGGTGCTGCGTTCCATCTTCACGTGTTTAATCATCCCAGGTAGAGGTAGCACTTGCTGCCCCAGGCAAGCTCTGGGCACCTCTTTGTTCTTGGAAAACGCATCTGCACATGCCATGCAGCCAGTCCTGCACCTGCAAAACCAGGCCGCTGCCCCATCTCAACCTCACTGCAGAAGTAAGGCTCAGCTGCCAGCCAACTTCTGTATGAGGAAGGGATGGGGAAGCCATCTTTTCTTCTGCCCCAGGCAACAAAAATGTCTGTACATGCTTGTTCTTCATCACTTGTAGTGCTTTAAAAGGGGATAATTACACTTTGTAGGGTACCTTATAGTTTTTCTTTTGCCTTTCATATTGTGGAAAGAAGTCTCCCCCACTGTCTTGCTCTTATTAACATATGTTCTTGTATTATCCAGGATTTATTCTTTCCAAAAGCTTCCCAGGCTTTTTTTTATCTTACAGCTGTTTCCAGGATGCTTGCCTCTAGTTGCTAAAGTTAAGACAAGCACCCATTTGATGGCTGCTTCAAAGAGCAGACTGCATGTGCAGTGGCCGTGGTTGCTTCTAGGAGTGGTCATGCTTTCTAGGGTACATGGTTCATGCTTTCATACCATTTACCAATCACTTTAAGAGACACAGAGTCATCACTGCTGTTGAGTTTGCTGACAAGGAGAAAACAGTATTTCACAGGGCATTGTTCTAGTTGGGCCTCATCCAGTCATATCAGTTTGACTGTAGGGATTGAGACCATTTCTTTCAAAACACATTTTCAGGACAGAAAACTCAATCTCTAAATAGTGAGCTGCAGGAAGACGAGGACTTGGAAAGCATCACTGAAATGCCAGGCTTAACAAGTAAAATTAGCCAGATGGCTGGTCAGAACCGGACCTCCTCTAATACAGAGGAAGATACTGTAGAACAAGGAAGATCAGAGAGGGAGGAGTTTAAGTTAATCAACCCAGTGGTTCATAAATCAAACCAAACCAAACCAAACCAGCAGACTAATTAAGTAATGTCTTGTGTTCTGGCCTTCTGGCCCACTGGCCAGAACCTCCCTGAAGGTGGAGTATTAGTATTTACTTTGTATCATGAAACCAGCCTAGCTCAGTCTAGCCTAAAAAGGGTTACTATTGAAGTCTTTCACCTTGATCTGCTGGAAAAGGGGAGATGCTCGCAAGACAGATAATTCAGGATACCTCATGACAGAAGTGGCTGTCCATCAGAACAATGGATTTTTCCCAGGTGACTCACTGAGATGAAGTAATGTGAGCTGACTGGACTTGACTGCAGTTAGAAAGGTACATTAAGAACATGTAAAATAAGAGAAGGTCCTGTTTGTTCCCAGCAGCTCCGTGTATTTGTCCCCAACCATGGGTTGTCACAAGAATGACATAAAGCTAGGTATTAGGAATACAAGTAACTGACTGGCATGCATAGATAACTTTGCTATTGTTGTAAATGTCATAGTTTGTGGACCACAAAGAAATGCAGTTCACCAGTCAGGCATACTGGCCTGGCGGGGTCATGATAAAGCTCTTAGCTTTGTTGCTTACTCCAAATTGCAAAAACAGTGAGGTTTGAGAAACTTGTTAGAGAGCGGTAACCAAGATAGCTGGTCACACCTTGCTCATGTTGAGACTCCCCGTTGCATTATAAAGCAGAGATATTCCAAGAAGGATACAAAAGAGTTCTGGAACTTAAGAATGATGCCATAACGTCACATGAAGTAGCATATAAATATGATATAATCTATACAGCAGAAGGAAATTAATTGCAATATGTCCTGTACACCAGTCCAGTACAGATTGGAGTTCAGTCCAAGGGTGCTACGTGCTAAGTGAAAATTGTGACCCCATCGCTTGGATTAGACTCTAAGTTACTAATTTGTACTTTCCTGCCTTTTCTTCCTTCTGTTTTTGGTACATATCCTACAATAATTTAAAAGAAATCGTCCTTAATGCTAACAGACAACTTTCCTTTGGGTCATAGGAGAAAACTTTCCCACTCCTGCGTAGGAGTCCAGGTATTATTATTTCCCACTCTTAGCCCTGCCTGATGTTTTCCAACTACTTTCATCCTTTCTTCTAACTGAGAAAAATCTGTTGAGTAAGAAAGCCAGAATAGCTGCACAATCCCTTCTAATTGTTAGCATTAGGAGTCCCCCAGGTGCTTGGGAGCATCCCTGTTTTAAGGGAATACTCAAGAACAAGATGGCTTTAGCAGAATTTAATAGCCTTTTCTAAACCTTTTCTTAGTGTCCTTTGTTCAGAAAGAACAACAAATGGCTTTGAAAAGGGCACTTGTGTTGTTAATAGCATCATTTTGCTGCTACACACATCTCTGGGAATGGAGCCCTGCAGCTGATTAAGAGGGCTTAGGATTGCATTTTGCAATCACCTTAGAAAGGGGTGAAGAAAGCTGCTGATATTAATGGGAGAAATGTAAACAGAAGTTGGCATTTTAATTGGAAGTGGTGTCTTTAGAACGATTGCTACCAATTCTATTCTCAGGGTATGCCTAATGTTTCCTGCTCCCTTAACCATGATAAGGAAATCAGGTATACCCTGTTCTCAGAACAGGACAAGCAACCCTGTGTGGTAACTGTGGTTACTATAGTTTACAGGGGGGGGGGGGTTTACCATGAACTACCTGACAGAAAATCTTGTGGTTTCTACTTGATTGTGGTTTCCATTCTCCCCACTCAGTCCTCCCACTGTTTTCACACATCCCATCAACCACTGCTTGTAAAATTCAATTCCAGGGTGCAACGACATCTGCCTATGCATCATGACTCTTTCTCATTGATTTGTAGAGACTGGGTGGGTGGAGCAGCTCTCGCAGTTGCCGCTCTTTCCAGGGGGCTTTGTGGTAATTGTATACCAGGACTGTGGAAACCATGATCCTGGATTCAGACAACAAGCCATGATGGTACAGAGAAACCATAGAACAAACCATTGATTCTTATCTTGGTTTCTGAAGACTAAACTTACCATGATGAAGTGGCATTACTGCATTCAGACAACATGACAATCCAGCAATAGTTAAAATGACCATGGCTTGTTGTGGCATTGGCAGGGTTCAGACAACCATCTACACTCTAGAACTGAATACGGATTGAGCATGGGTTATGGATAAGATGTTGGTTATTGCATTATCAGAATCCATCAGTACTAACTAGCCATGTCTTGTTAATCATGAACTACCTAGGAACAGAATCGATTGATTATTTATCATGGTTTATCTCAGCTGGGTTTATACAACATAATAACCCACATTTCAACAACAACTCGTAGCTCAATGAAAACCAATACTCAACCCGTGTCATCTGAACCCAGTCACTCCCTCCCAGCTTTCCTTTTTCAGGACCAGCCATGGCACTGATGCACTGCAGCTGCACTTAGTTTCTGCACCAAAGTTAATACTCGGCATGATTAACTGTAACTGAGGGTTTCCAAATCTTGATTTGAACTCTGGTTTAAAGCTAGCCTTGCTTTATGCAGCATGGGCATGCTGCAAAGAGGGAACCATGAGGCCATGGAGTACTGTCAATCTCTTAAGTCACACTAAAACTGGGAAACATTGTGTTTGCACCAGGCCACTGTGAAGCCTTCTGGGTGAACTAAACAGTACAGTATAAATGGAGAAAAAATGGACTGCCTATTCACAGAAAAGCAACCATTTATATGTACTGTAATAATTCAGGAGTTTTTCCAGTTAGCACAGCCTTCTGCGTCTTCCCATTTCTAGCACTTTTCATTTTCCATCCTGCCATATAGGTTGCTTCTGCCTTTGTGGTATGACAGGAAGGGGAAGTATTCATGCTGTGTCTGCACTGGCCGCTCTGTGTGATGGCATTTATCTTCACTCGTGAGGTTAGACGAGATTAACCCTCAAGTGGTATTTCGCTTTTCTCACTCATGAAGAAAAATGCTATAATACAGGCCAGCTATAAAGTCGGCTGCTTGCATTAAGCACTGCTACTTTTAAAACATTGGTATCACTTTATATTTCCTTTTGGGGTGTGCACCAGAAAGAGAAGGAAGAGGGGAGGAGAAGGACATATTTGTCCATCAGGAGTCCAATCCAAGTGATTGGGTCATGATTTTCACTTAGCATGGAACATCCTTGGACAAAGCTCCTGTCTGAACTGGATTGGTGGGTAAGACATGTTACAGTGAATTTCTTTATGATGTATAGATCATGTTGGTGTTTCACATGGTACTTCATCTGGGCATTATTAAGCCCCAGGACTCCTTTGCCTCTGCCTTGGAATACCTCTGCTTTGTAATGCAACTGGGAGCCTTAACATGAGCAACGTGTGACCAGCTATCTTGGACACAGCCTCTCTGTCAACTGTTTTGACAAGCTAACCTTTTTTGCACTCTGGGGTAAGCAACAAAGCCAAGGGTTTTCAAGACCCTGCTAGGCCATTATGCCTGACTGGTGGACTGCATTTGTTTTTGCAATTCACAAATTATGTCGTTTAGAAATATAGCAAATTTAGCAACACTTATCAGTCAGTTACCTTTTTTGTCTTTAATTCCTAAGAGCTAGACTCATTTTATAGACCTCATTTTCGCAACAACCCATGGGCTGCTGGGGACGAATGGGAGTAAGGAGCCACACAGTCTCCTGTATCCCTGTTCTTCCATTTGCATCTAGCAACTCAAGAGCAGTTCCTTTGTCGATCACTGAGTGTGTTGTTTGAAACTGGACCACTGCATTATTTAGTGTTTAAACAGCCCAGCAGTTAACCACAGTTTGTTGTTGGGCTAACTGCCAGGTTTGAACACCATGCCTGGAAACCTATGAAGGAGTGTGCTCCCTTCCTCCTGCTCGCCCCCACCTGCTCATAGGTTGTTCAATCCAAGGGCTGTCTTGTTATCCAAACTATCCCATCATTGTACTATGGTCTGTGTGTGTTCTACAGAAGTGGGCAGTTTGCGACACTCCAGAGTGGAGGTCCCATGAGCTCATAGCCAGCATAGCCAATGGCATGGAATGACGGCCAAGGATAATTCTGGTAAATCCCCCAGGTGTGAATGAACAAACTGGAATTGGGTCTGTTAGAACTTACTGCAGGACTGTTTACTTCTGTATTGTTCTCTTGGGTTTCTAGTCTGAAAGTCATGGAGTGTTTGATGTTTGTACAGTTCACTTGAATATTCTTAAATGGGGTAACATTTTTGGTTTGTGGATGTAAGCTCTCAGGGAAAAATTCCTCTACAGTCTTGTTAGAGTGTGAGTTGCTCAAATAGACTTGAAGTTGCAAGCTTGATACTTCTTATTATAAAAGATAGAACAGAAACAATATTGCTGTGTATTGTTTTGAATATCCCTGGCAAAGTTAGTCAACTGCCAAATAAAAAATACCCTTCAGGATGGTTACACACTGTGCTGTTTTCAATCATACATTTTGTTTGAATTGGCAAACCTGTCCCTTTCTGTCAAGAATGTTTGAAAATAACACCAGTATTTTCAGTAATTGCAGATTGCATTTGGTATTTGTTCATAGCAATAATTTGTGCATGCCTTATTATCTTGAATGGTTCTTGTACTTGCTTGCCTCTTCCGTCCTTCCTTCCGTCCTTCCTTCCTTCCTTCTCTACTGGTACAGCATCATCCTGTTCCTTTAATTGTTAGTCCACAGTTTCACAGTAAGCCCAAAGAATCTGTTACCAATCTTTTGGGGAAACCTCAGCAGGTACAAGATGACTCTGTTTGTAGACAGTCTGAATTAACCACATTGTTCACTACCCAGAGCAGCTGTGAAGAGTAGTACTTTGGAGACTGTGACGGCAGAAGAGAAAAGCGACTGTTGGCTCATTCTGCAGTCTTTTCAGGCCAGCATGAGCTCATGTCCATCTGCACCCTTAATAGGCTCCCCTCACCTTTCATGCCCTCAGGTCTTCCATGAACCCGAAAGACCCACAGTAGTGAAGCAGTAAGATTTGAAAGAGCTGAGCTCTTGATTTTGTCAAATATTTGCAAAGATAGCACCACCACAGGGTTGGATCTGTATCTTCATTTACAACTGGGAATGAGGGATCAGGGGATCCGAATACCATACAAATTTATACCATGGGAATATTAATCTTAAGTGGGCTGCAGCTTTTCTGGATATCAGCTGCTTTATCTCATTTTTGTCTTCTCCATCCAAGGAGCTCAGTGCAAGGGAAGATGGGCAGAAAGGATAAGCATGGGAGAGTGACTAGCCTGCGGTTGCCCACTGAGCTTCATGACTGAGTGGAGACTTAACCCCAGGTCTTTGGTCACATGGCCTGACAGTCTGCCCCTCACTGGTCAATCTGCCTTTCATTTGCACCCATTCACAGTAATGCGAGTCTTACGACATTGTCGGCCATTGATGATGATGATGATGACAATTACATTTATATGTTGCCCCATAGCCCATAGGGCTCTCTGGGTGGCTTACAACAGAACAAGAAAAAAGACATTCCATACAAATACAATAATACATTTGAGCAATACAGTCAAGCAATGCAGTATTTAACTGTAAGCAATACAGCATCAAAACAAAACTTAGTACAATAATATAATACATAATATAATAATATCAGTGATACATACTATCAATACATAATGCAGTATAATACATAATACAATAAGGTAAAGGTAAAAGTTTCCCCTTGACATTAAAGTCCAGTCATGTCTGACTCTTGGGAGCGGTGCTCATCTCCATTTCCTATTCGAGGGAGCCAGCGTTTGTCTCCGTGGTCATGTGGCCAGCATGACTAAACACAGAAGTGCACGGAACGCTGTTACCTTCCCACTGAAGTGGTACGTTTTTATCTACTTGCATTTGCATGCTTTCAAACTGCAAGGTTGACAGGAGCTGGGATGGAGCAACGGGAACTCACCCCATTGTGCAGATTCGAACCGGCGACCTTTCGATCAACCAGCACAAAAGCACAGCGGTTTAAACCAGTGTGCCACCTGCATCCCTCATAACACAATACATGATATCAAAAATAATAATATATAGCTATAATCCCCAAACATGCAAAGCCCAATTACCCATCAGTACAAAGAAACACAGCCACACAGTCCAGTGTGGGTTACACCTTCATACAACATGGTAACCCAAACTCAAAAAGGGCCCGGGCTCCGAGGCCACACCCAAAAGGCATACCTGATGTGGCATGGCTCCCTCCTCATGGCCGGCTCCTCTTGAAGTGTATCTCCCTTCCCCTGGCTCTTTGATGGCTCCGTTGTTTCTCTCACAAACAGCAGCACTAACTGTGGTTGAGCTGTAGAATATGGGGGAGAGCACAGGTGGCCCCTGCGCTGGTCTGTAGTGGGTGGGAAGCAGTGGCGGAAGTAGCCAGGAAGGCGGTGGATGGCCCTCGATGGCATCCGCAAGAAAAAGAGCCCAGTTTCCGAGGCCCCGCCCAAAAGGGGTACTCGGTGATGTTGTCCTACAATACCATCCCCTGCTCATTTTCATTTGTGTCATTATCTTTTCTCTATTCCCCGGGATGAGAAGCCAGTAGCCGAATGACTTTCCTTCCCATGGTACCCGCTTCCCTTCTCACTGCTTGACACAAAACCAGGCCCAAGTTTTGAGTGGTCTTGAACAAGCAGGCAACACTGTTCCCCTTCCAGTGTCTGCCCTCTCCCCTACTTGTACCTGCCCAAAGTTCACTGGCTCCTCTGTGGAGGTTGAGGTACAAGCAGTATATGGGAGTCCCCCCAGGATAAGCTGCTTCTCCTCATTCCTCTGCAGTCAATGGCACATGCCCGCACAGCCAGATTGTTTCTTATCTGGAAGCATTCAGAGACCCCAACAATGGTGGCTGCTCTTGCTGCTACTGGAACACATGAAAGAGATTGCCAATTATGTATTATATATAATTATATATATTAGATTATATTATTAGATTATAGCATGTTGTAAAGCTTTTCCCTTTGAAAAGCTCACTGAAGAGAATCTCAATTACAAAATGATAGGAACTCATGCATCAGGATGGTGGTTTCAAATTTTCTGGGCCTCATTCCACATGTTGCATTTCTTTGTGTTACTTTCACATATTTCTGATGTTTCTAGGTCATATTCCAGAGGTAGGCAGTCTGATGTTCTCAAGATGTTTGAACTACAACTCATGCAGGAGGAGGAGACAAGTTGTCTGTCAGGGAACTTCATCTGCTATTGCTGATTTGTTTCTGTCGGGAATGTATGATAATCTCTCAAGGATCCTAAGATTCCTCAGGGACACTGTTTGAAAATCCCTGTTTTATGGGAACAAAATAGTCAGCTATAGGAGGGAAATACTGAGAGAGGATCTTTTGCGGATCACACACACTTTCTCCTATATACCTGCCTCAAAATAGAGTTTTACAGATGGTATTTTTGAAAACGCTAATACACTGTTGTTCCATTTACATGCAGACTGACCTGTTTTCGTAGATGGAATTGGATTTTGTATGGATGCTAGCAAAATTAAATCCCATTTTGGTTTGTAAGGCTTGCTTTTTATTACTGTTTTTAAGATTTAAGCATAAAAACACATGAGAAATCCATGCCGTATTGACGTATATGATTTTCTAATAGCACAACACTCCCAATGTCTGCAAACTCTTCTTTCTGTTTAGTACATTGGTAGTGGTAATGTTCTAGTCAAGTTAACCAGAAAGTATTTCTGATCATCCTTTCAGGAAATTGCCTACCTTTTACAAGTATTGTCGGAAGACTTGACGCATATCCTGCCACTGGAAATGTGTTTATATCTTGTAAATATGTAATAAAAATGCAGAAACAGAAGTGCTGTGAATAAACTAAGAGAAACCAATATTCAGAACCAAAGACGATTGCTAAGTGTACCTCATCTTAAATAAATTTACCAAGCTGCCATTTTCTGTGGAACATAAGACTTGTTTAGAGGTTATGTAATTAGCACACCCTCTTTCCATACAAGTAAACAAATAAACCAGGCTAAATAACTTCCTTGAGTTAACATGTGATTGTTTCATCAATAATAGTTTCAAGTTACTGCATATATTATATTTAGTTCAAGCTTGAATAACATCATACAGAAGCCTCCCACAGGGATGGCACAGTGCAGTGCAAAGACATGGCTGGAAGGGGTCGAAGGGGCAGCTAGTAACAGGAGCTGCATGCGAGCAACCACACAGCTTCAGGTACCATGTAAGATGGCCCTAAAGCTTAATCCACCATCAGCTGTGCCACAAAATAAGTTTGTAGGATAGATCACATGAATGCTTTGTGTTTTCATGCTATTACTGTCATAGACTGAGCTTAACTATTATGGTGAAGTGCTTAAGTATCAAGAACTTTCTTTGTTGCCAGATGCATTTCAGTAAAATTTCACGATGGGTGTGAGCATTTCAGAGTATTTTAATTCAGCAATCACAGTTATCTTCTTGGCACAAGTTTACATCTGTGGTAGGT
>NW_025335550.1:14938493-14953493 GCF_004798865.1 Varanus komodoensis | reverse complement strand
TGCACAAAACAGAGTTATAGCTCTCACTAATTGTACTGAGCCTGCCTGTGTAGCAAGTGTCGGGCTTTTTGATAGGAGTGACATGCAGCTAAATGGAATAGGAAAAGGCATAGCAATGAACTGTTAGTCCATTAGTTTGCTCCAGCAGCTTGTTTTACTAAGGAGCTCTCTAATGGGTTCTCGGCAATAATTACTATCTCTCTTTCTCATGCTATTCAACATGACAGGCACTTCTTGTCGTCACAGCTAATATATTTGCACTCTAAAGGCTCTGATGTTGAGTCGAGTAGGTTTAGCTAAGAAATGAATTATTGGCTCTGGGTTTTTATTTTTATTTTAAAAGGAGGAGCTGTCTAATGCGGAAGATGGTCATCTTGTTTAGCATATTAAATATTTGTCAGTAATATTGAATAGATATTGCATTATGAACCTGTGGTGTTGGCCTTACATTTCTGGAATGTTGAGTTGAACAAAGTTTTGAACTGAGGGGGAAGCTTCTTCTTTTTTATTGGAGGACATTTTGATAAATGCAGAAAGCAAATATTCAACATCCTTAAGATCAACATTCTTTCTAAACATTCTAAGGAATGTTGCATGACTTTGTAGATGCATAGATGTGCATACACATGTGTGTGTACGTGTGTGCACATACATACACAATCTTTAGAAAATAGTTTGCTGCTTCATTTTAAAGATAGTCAACCCTCGGACATGGGCATGAGCACACATTCTACTGCATGGGCTCCTTTTAATACCTAAAACTTGAACAGCTTTATTATTCTTTCCCACATCTATGGCATGGATCTTTTAAAATCCCCAAGGGATTTCTGTTTTGTTAATGCTTTTACTAGGCATTGATACAGCTATTGCCACTTTCTTCATTTTATTTCACATTATGGGTTGAAGGGTATGTGGTGAAATAATTATCTTGGCACTCCATCGTAATCAGACCCTAATTTACCAAACCACCAAAAATGCTGCCTTGAAAAAGATGAACCGTGGTAGCACAGGATCCTGGGGCCTTGTGATTTGCTCCAACAACCGTTTTGCTACGTACACAAACTGTACGCATGATGAAATGAGGGAAGACTGCTGGTAAGTCCTGAAATGGTCTTATGGTTTGGCCTAATTTGTTCATCTCCTAGTAGGATGAGAAAACTCCCCTTGTCCCATTTTTGCTGCACCGTGCATAACTGTATGACTCTCACATCCCCCCTTTTAGGGCCTTCCCACCCACCCCAAGCTGAAAGGACACAGAAGGTGCAGCCGCTCTTTCCAGAGATGGTGCTGCAGCCTCCTGGAGTTGTTTCAAGTAGTTGAAAAGGTGAAATGCAAGGCAATTCGTGTGCTCTGATCTTGTTTTGAAACTCTTGGCAAGTGCGCCAGCCTTTGGCGTCAGACTTTCTTTGAAGGTTGAGGAATTGTCTCTGCAAGTTTATGACCATTATGGAAGGCAGATTTTGTTACAGAAGTTTCTATGTTTTAGCCCTAAATGTAAAACAGAAAAAACCCTATGATTAGTGCTACAATTGCTTAATGAATTAATACTGTAAGGTGCTTCCCCCTCTTTGCATTCCTTAATATTTCTTCCTATGGTTCCTATGACGTTCAGACTTCTAGGAAGCAGTGTCTATGGTATGGATGATTATGTGATCATCCAATTGGCTTTGCATTTTTATAATCATGCAGTGGCTTTCTCTTATAATCATTCTGATAGGACAGTTATAACTGTAATTACTTTAGTACCTTCCAACTCGTAAGTGATGCAAATCATTTATTTGTTGTCTTTAAAAGGTATGATTGTTGCCAGTGGGTAAAAGTTATATGACACAGCCCACCACCAAATGTTTTAGATCAGCAGAGTACCTCTGACTAGGGAAGAACTTGGCTAGAAGTCGATAGAAAGAATCTGTTTAAGAAACATCCTCCTGCTCAGTTATTAAAGCTCGCCAGGCACTATAAATGTATGTAAGATGGAGCAAGCTGGAAAACTCAGTTTGAAAAGCTCTTAAAGTAGCATGCAGGGAAATGTATTAATGAAACCCCAGTGAGAAAGCAGGCCTACACTGCAGAACATAGTCTTTCCTATTCCATGTGCCTTAGCATGGCTTTTAAACAGTGAAAATAGACCAGAAGATTGATTGATTTGATTGACCAATTGATTACATTTGTAGATGGTTCCAGGTTCACACAGCAAGTTTCATCCAGGTTTGTAGAAACTGTTGATTGTGCACCCTTAAATGTGCTTTGATTGCTATGAGTTTTGCAAGCTATCCGGTTCTGGGTGATCACTTCCCTCCTACTTGTAAAATGCAAGTTCTTTAGCACCTCTCTCTTCCCCTGCCCACTCCTTATTTCTAGACATGTGCCTTGCCTTTCCCCTCTCATCTGGGAATCAATGCGTTTTGTCCCTCTGTTCATCAAGAGTTGTGTGGTAAGTCACCACAAGTATGGTGGAGCTTTGCCCAAAACAGTGCTCTGGTCACAGTGAGACAGGAATGAGAGGAGCTCCACCTGCCACACAGCCATTACAGGCAAGAAACCTCCCTGCTCGCTAGGGGCTGCCAGCCCTCCTCACCAAGAACACACCAGGAACACCCCCATGAACTCACAGAGTGACTCCCATTTCCCGACAGCTTGCTCTCAGGGCCATTCGTACAATTAGCAGAATGAAGTGGGAATGTGTTTGTTGAGCCGTAGTGCTCCAGTCTGTGGCATGAGACGCAGAAGTCATCCTGTGTCTCAAATGCTCTCTTGTGAAAAATGTTCCATTCATATGGAAAGGGAGCAGGCTCCTGAGAAGAGGTGCTTTATTTCTATTTGTAGCATGGGTTCTCTGAGGGAAGAGAGAAATTTATCAAAGAAAGGAGTCAGTGTGGTACAGTGGTTAGGGCATGGACTGTGATTCAAGAAATCCAGGTTCTAGTCCCAAGCTGGCCCTAGACACCCCTGGATAACTCTGGGCCAGTTGCTGATGCTTGGCTTAATTTACCCCACCAGGCTGTTGCGAGAATAACATGGAGAGGCATATGTATGCCTCTTTGAAGGAAAGGTGAGCTATTATTACAAGCAAACAAACCCAAACAGGAAGGAAGGAAGGTCAAACTCCCTGCAGTTGAGCATGTGAGAATGTTAGGCTAGGTGAGGATGGATAGTAAGTATGTGAGAATTCTGCCACAGCTTCTGGGGTCATCATTCTATCAACATGTTCATATATTTTGGAACACTGGGAATGTATTGATTATTAATTCATGTCGGTTTAGGAACATTCATAAAATGCCATATGTTCATTAAACATGGATACCAGCAAAAATAAAGGCCATTGTCAACTTGCATGGAGGAGAGATTTCTTGAGGGGTACCATGTTGGCCTGTTGTAGCAGAGAGCTTCTATGGACTGCAGTGGTCCATGAAAATAACTTGATCTCTAAGGTGCCGCAAGATTCTTTTGGATTTTGAAACCTTTCAGCTTCCTCTGTCTTTTAGGGCTCTTGAAGGAACCTTGTCCATTCTCCCCCCTCAGACCCCCATCTAGAAGCTTCATGCAACTTTAAGGCAGCCCTTCGTTCAGTTCAGATGGAGAGAGGGAGTCAGCTGTTCATGTCATGTCCGTGTCTTGCAGCCACACCTGCGGTTTTAAGAGGGCTGTGTGTAGGCCAGGACAGTGCCTGTTGCAATTATGCCTGGCTTCATCATTGAAGTTGACGTTTTCTTCTGTTCCACAAGGAGCCTGTCAAATGTACCTCAAAGACTCTTAGAGGAAGTGTGACTTGAGCGCATTAAGTGTTTCAAGTTTTTGTTTTGTTTTTTATGCTATTTGTATGCCATCCTTTGTGAGAACCTCAGGACGGCTTACACAAATAAAATTCCAAAATACATAACAATATAATATAAATAAATTGACAACCCACTCTGGCTGCAATTAAAATATGGTAATAAAATTCAATATTAAAACTTATTAAAACATTGATTAAATAAAAAGGTCTTAACCTGGCGCCAAAAAACATATAATGATGGTGCCAGGTGGACCTCTCTGGGGAGCGTGTTCCATAGTTGGGGCGCCACCGCAGAGAAGGCCCTCCTTCGGGTAGTCTGTCTCCTAATATCTTTCACAGAGGGTTCCCAGAGGAGGGCTTCTGCTGCCAATCTCTCTGAAATATCTTTCAGAACTTGAAAAAATGGGATGACTCTGCTTTTGGGAAGTTTTCCTTTGCACACTTCTTCTGTGAATCTTCTAGCATGCCTTATCCCAAATATGGCCTTCCAGCATTCCCTTGGTTTTCTTCCATGGTGTTGATGCAAGTGCTTCTCCACTCTCCAAAGCTCTCTGTGAAATCTGCACCTGCAGAAGTCCTTAAAGGAGAACTGTAGGTGTTTCCGCTTCAAAAATTCTCATGAATGAAAGGAAACCGCTGGCACAGGCCTGGCATAGCTGAGATCTTTCCTCCCATAAAAAACCCAGACTGCTCACTATTAAGAAGAATCGCTTAGACGACTAACATAAAACCCAGGGAGACTAGCACCTGTCTAACAGACTTGGACAGAAACATACTGTTAAAGATCCATGTGTCTATACAAGGCCAATCTTCATGCCTTTACGTCCTCAAAAAAGATGCTGCTCATGGAATGGGGAAAAATATATGAATGGCCAGTTCAGTAGAAGGTAGTTTCACATGTTCAGAACTGGTGTGTTCTGTTATTTCAGGACTTTCTGGCAGTGAAGCAATGTACCTCTGCTTAATATTCTAGCTTAAAAGTAAAGATTTCTATCCTGCTTTTTGATCAGATTTATGAGAGATTGGAAGAACACATAAACTCTAAACATGCACAACTCAGCAGCCCATCATCTCCTGGCCATTGGGTAGGGCCAGCAAGTTATCCCCTTCTGCTCTGTCATCCCAGGCAACAGCTGGAGCTGAATGTGCCCCCTTGTAGGGACAGGGAAGCTGGTCCCTCTTTGGCTGATGGAGGGTCAGCTTGGTCTCCCTCTTGCCATGATGCTCTTCCTTGGCTGCAGGGATACAGCCACCGAGTCGGCCTTGTTTCCTGCTTTGGCAAAAGGAGTTAGAGTTTACTCCCCTTCTGCTCTAGAATGTCAGAGCAACTGCTCTTACAATTTAGAAAGACTTTTTTCTAGTACCAAATGATAACCATGGAGCTTCTTGTTTCCTTTCCAAGATACTTCCTTAGTCTTAGTCTAACCAATAGACACCAGCTGCCATATGCCAATTCAGCAACGCATAGCATCCATAAACGTCACTTAACTTGCCAATTAAGCCAGATTTATGGCTCTTTTGCATTGTTGAAAGAGTGGAAAACAGCTGGAGCATGCTAGATATTCTGGCATGTCACATTTACATGGTACTACTGTCAGGATGCCTTTTGATAGTCACCTTTGTACTGAAGTGTCTGTTACTGAGGTAGGGTTACCTCTATAATCTCGTCATGCTGCTTTCAGTTCAGAGCTGGATGCAGTTAACTTTGCAAATTTTCCATTGTACATATGCGCAAGAAAGCCATACGGATGCCCTTCTCCATGTTCTCGTTGCACCACAAAGAAATTCGATATGACAGTTAGGAATCAACATACTGAAGCTTTTAAAAACAATTCTCAAGATAGAGCAGCAGAGACTGCCCTCAGTGGTCTTAGGTTATAGGAGGGTAGGTTTCAGTTGTGCATCAGAAGAAACTTCTTAATGAGAAGAGCAGTTCAGCAATGGAATCATTTACCTCAGCGGGTGGTAGTTGCTGGAAATCTTCAGGCAGATCACCGTCTGCTACAAGTGATCTAGCTCTGAGTTTCCTGGGACAGATGAGCTGGCCTAAAAGAGCTGCTTGAATGCAATGATTCCAGTAATTTAATTCTGGCTGTTTTATCTAGGCCCATTTTCAGTTAACTTCTTTAGGATTCACACCTGCAGCCCCTTCCTCTTCACCGTTCTTCTGCAGGTTCTTCTTGCAACAGTTCATTCTGGGACTCCCTCTCTGGTGTGTGGCTTTGCTCAGTGGTAAGAGTGACCTGGAGTTCTTCAATCTGCCCAGATCAAGCTAAGTCCATGCAGATCTGGAGATATACAGGTGGCCACTACCTGGGGGTGCAATTGATCTTACTTACTCAGAAGTGATCTTCAGATAGGGAGATCATTGGCAGAGTGGTCCAGTTACCCTGCACTAAAGCTTGGTGTAGGAATGGGTTACTCTAACGAGTGAGGGAAGGGACCCTGGTGTCAAGTGCAAATGGAGTCATCCTGGACACACAGAAGAATGTATACAAGTGAATACATTTGTATGAAGAATGTATACAAGTGCACAACACCGCATTCACACCCATCTCCTCATATATAGAGATCCACATAGCTGTAATTCAGCTGTGTAGGAGAATAAGTAGTCTAGTGCCACCCTCCTGCTTGCATGTTGCTGTCACTCTGCCTTCTGGAGGACGACAGCCTGAAGAGACGTGGTTCCTGGCAGCTCTCCCTGTGATTCAGCATCTGGCTCATGCGGACAGCTGCCAGGGATACAGCACCCTCTTCTCCGATTGTCACCTTTGCAAGTACAGGGAAACAGAAATGCGCAAGATGGAACTGTTGGATACAACTTTTATTCCTGAATGGGATGATACCTGCAGACTTGTTAATTTTTGGTGTTATTTTTCAAAAATGTGTTTAACCTTCTGGTGGTTTTTGTCCTACTGCTCCAGCTCATATTTGATTTCAGAGGGATTATGGACCATTCAGACGAGGACACAAGCACCAGGGAACGCTTTCTTGTCACCTGAGGTGGGAGAGCAGATGTGCTTGGACCCCTCCTGTTGAATGCCATATTACATCACGGTCACCCTCTGCACAGCCCCATGGATTTCTCTGGCCAGCACAGCTCTGTGGAGAGCCAGCCATGTTGAGGCACAAATGCCTGGCTTTGAGAATGGACCTGTTGGAGCCAGGCTGAGAGCACATTGGAGGGTGGGTGCCATTCCAGGGTGTCCCACTGGCCCCTCTCCTGTTGCAGCATTGGAAAGGCTGGGCTGGCAAGGCTCTCCTCAGCCACTGCCCACTCTGGGTGGAAAGCAGCTCTGGAAGGCCTTGGTCTTCCATAGCAGCAGATGCTGCATCTCCTCTTGGTGGCCATGAGCAAGCAACTTGCCACTCTGGCTGCTCCTGCATTTGTAAGGTGGCAGATTCACTGTACCTCATGACAGGACTGGCCCTGTATCTAGCTCTGTGTTGATACAGAACACAGTGGGCTGCATCGGTTCATAGAATCATAAAATCATAGAATAGAAGAGTTGGAAGGGGCCATGAAGGCCATCGAGTCCAACCCCCTGCTGTTGCGGGACACCACGTTACACCATCCCACTCTGATGGCTGTCCAGTTTCTTTTTGAATCCCTCTAGTGTGGGAGAGCTCATGACCTCTCTAGGCAGCCGGTTCCACTGTCCTATTGTTCATCAGTGAGGAAACTTTTCCTGGTGTCCAGCCTGAATCTGGGTTGTTGCAACTTGAATTGCTCATTCCATGTCCTAGAATCTGGTGTCAGCAAGAAGAAGTCTTGACCTTCCTCTTTGTGACAGTCTTTGAGGTACTTATAGAGGGATATCATGTCCCCTCTCAGTCTTCTGTTCTCAAGGCTGAACATGCCCAATTCTTTTTTGTTGTTGTTTTATGCCATCAGGTTGCCTCTGACTTATGGCAACCCTATGAATGGAAGCCCTCCTACCCTGCTTAGCTCTTCTAAATTCAAGGCTGCAACTTCCTGTGTGGAGGCAATCTGTTTTGGATTGGATCTCCCTTTTCTTCTTCTGCCTCCAGCTTTCCTTTCCTCTTCAGGGGGGCTTGTCTTCTCATGTGTCCAAAGTACGGCAGTCTCAGTTTTGTCATTTTTGCCTCTAGGGAAACCTCTGCCTTGATTTGACCTAGGCAGATGGTAGAACATATTTAAAAAAGCGGCGCACATCCAGTGTGCTGCCTGCAACTTGAGAGCAAAGCTGATACAATGGGAGGTCCATCTCCCCTGAACCCCTCCCCCAAGAAAATAGGTTCAGAGGCATCGTTTTTATAATGCCCATAGTGACAGAAGTGGTGAGGGAAGCATTTAGTTCTGCTATGATCAGTATGATCAGCCCTCCAAGCAGTGCCATTTGTAATTTTGAAAACCTTGACCTTAAATCTAAAGAAGTCATATTTAGTTTGACCTTGAAATTGTGGCTCATCTAAGGCTGTACAGTATAGTAAATCTGTTGTGGAGGTAAGACTTGAATTGGAGACTTAACATCCTCTCAGCTTCCTGTGTTGAAAACCTTTGGTTGACTTGTAGTGTTTCTGTGGACTTGTGAGATAATGCAGAAGACTTCCTACAGGATTTGGTTGTATGCAGATTCAGAAGTGTGATCATGCTCACAAACATAGACAGTCTGTGGTAAAATGGATATCATTTTGCTATAATCAATACACATTAAAATTAAAGTAATAGTATTCTCACTTTGATGCTAGAGGAAACCTTACACTGCAGGAGAGTTCGGAGTCTGAGAATGTGATTGGGTTGATTGTATGACTACTTTGTGGGAAAGGAGGAGATTTGAAAATTATGTTTGTTTTGGATTTAATTTGTATGGTAAGTTAAGTATGAGATTTATGGTGTGCAGAATACTTTATTTACTCTTCCACAGATTATGGTTACATACAGCATCTGAATCTGATCTTTTCAAACCACGCTCAGGAAATATAGCACAACAGAATACGAGACATCCCCCTTAATTGTACCATATATTGGCTTGTTTGTTAGTTCTGTAATTAAGACATTACAGTATTTATTACTCTATCACTGGATGACATTACGCTTCTTAATCTCTCCCATGCACAGCTCCTAGGACTGTGCACACAGGAGGGGATTTCCATGAGGCCTTATTGAGCTCTTTCCACGGTTACCCCTCCCCTCCTCTCCCCTGCTGCTTCTCACAGTGCGCTGCTCCGAAAACGGGATCTCAAAGCCAGGATCTCTCTCATCCTCCCTGCATCCCAAGAACACAGGATGCTCTTGCTGTTAATGGGAGTCACGGTTGTAAGGTGAAGAGTGTGACCCATTTCCTGATAAAAGGTCTGCTAATTTTAAATCAGCCTAGGTATTTTCTGGAGTTGCTTCCCTATTCTTTTTAAATGTAGCTTTCAATGCCAGCAAATACTGTTACATGTCCATGTATTTGCTTGCATTGCATGGGAGAACATAAGGCTTCAATCTAATAGTTCTTTCAAAAACTATTCAAGACAATGATAGAAGTGATGGTATTGCGCATGTACGTTCCGATTCATACAATATCTTTCAACTACATGCTAAGTAATTGGAAAAATGGAAGCATAAACTATGTTTACCTCTCAGCGCCTTCTGAAATCGATATTAGAGAAACATGAAGAAATGTGACAATATTACGCAAGCTACAGTTAATATATACCTAATTAACTTTTTAAAAATCCACTATGCATTGGTTTATAGATCTGGATGTACCTGCTGGAAGTGATGCAAAGAAAAGAATATTCTTGCTCTTGATGTGCAAGGGTAGTGTATATACTTGTGTGTGCATTGTTTAAGGGTCGTGATGGTTCAATATGTGTTCCTCGCAAAGCCTGCAAGTGTGCATCTGTAAATGTACAGCAAAACCTGTCTTAAGTGATGACCCAAGGGCCTAGTTGTGGTAGTCTTTTTAATTAAAGGTCAAACAAAATTATGCTGGAAACCTCAGGGAAACTTTAAAGTGATTTCTTAAGACTGGGGCTGCCTATTAGATTTTGTTCGCTGTATAAATCTGGATACTGTGCCTGTGAATCCCACCCTGCCAAGAGTGTGATTCCTCATTCATTTTTATTGTTCGGCTGGAAGTGGCAGAACATCTGTGGGCTGCTGAGGTTTGAGCCATCATACCAATGGAAACATGTTTCCATGCAACAAGTAATGAGGATATAATTAGGCTGGTTTTAAAAATGTTTCACTTTGCTTTTCCATTAGAAAGACTGCTTTGCTCTGGATGAAGCCTTTCACAAAACTGTTTTGACATGTTTAAATTGTGTTGTTGTTGAAAAGACTCAAAATGAGAAAATGGTTGACAACCTGGAATGTTGACCCTCCAAATTCATCGTAACAGTTCAGCTTGGGAATTCCTGACTAGGGATAGGAATAGAAAGTATTAGTCTGGCAAGGAAATTTGCAAGATCATCCTTCTGGTCCATGACAGATCACTGAATAGTTCCAGCATTTACAGAATAGGAACAAACACAGTTTCATGGTACATAGTAGGAACAAACTGTGGGGTAATTATTGATATTAGATCATTTCCTTGCAAAATATTGTGATTCTTCTGTGATTGATGCAATAGTAGAGTTTTATATCAGGGTTGGAAATGGGAAGGTTTGTGAGTATGTTTTGGTCAAAGATTTTTATGAACCTGAAAGTAGCTTCCCCTTAGAGGCTTAACTTGGGATTATTGTTATGATCAATGGTTGTGAGGAGATAAGTAAGAAAATGGATAGATTTGAAAGCAATTCTCAGTATGCAGCAGACATGGCCCAGTGACATCTGGGGAATAGCCATGCTGGGTCATACTAATGGTCCATCCAGTCCAGTACACAATTCGCATAGTGGGTACAAGAGTTCCCACTATGCCCAGGCTCCTCAACAGATGATGTATGCAAAGGTGCCATATCTGACGATAGAGACAGCATATAGTCAGCAAAGCTAGTAGTCATTGATAGCTTCCTCTTCCTCCTCCATGAATTTGACCAGTCCCCCTTTAAGCTATTTAAGCAGTCACTGCTTCCTGTGGCAGTGAATTCCGTAGTTTAATTATGTGCTGTGTGAAGAAGCATTTCCTTTTATATGTCTTGAATCTCCTACCAATTAGTGCAATTTCCTTAGGTTCCAGTATGATGGAAGATAAAGAAAAATGTTTCCCTTTCCATTTTCTCCACACTGTGCCTGATTTTAAATGTGTCTGTCATTTCCCCATTTGTTCATGCTTTTTCTAAGCTAAACAATCCCAGTTGTTGTAACTTTTCTTCATAAGGGAGTTGCTCCAACTGTTTGATCATTTAAGTTGCACTTTTACCAATTCAATAATGCTTTTTTTCAGATGCAGTGACCAGAACTGGATATTATATTCTAAGTGCAGTTGCATCTGAGATTTGTATAAGGGGAATACAATCTTGCCTGTTTTATTTTCAGTTATGCCTAAGATGCAATTTGCCTCTTTTCACAGCAGCTGTACACTGGGTTGGCATTTTCATTGAGCTACCTACCACGACCCCAAGATCCCCTTCTTGATCAGCCACTGCCACATCAGATTCCATCAGCCTATACTTGAGTTGGGATTTGTTGCCCTGATATATATTATTTTACACCTGCTTACCCTGAACTGCATTTGCCATTTGATGTTCATTCTCCCAGCTTGGACTTTGGAACTCTGCACAATCCCTTTTGTTTTAATGACTCTAAACAGATTGATGGCATCAGCAAACATGGCCAGTTCACTGCTTACTCCTTGCTTCAGTGCCATTATACAGAGAAATCTTATTCTGAATATGCTGCATTTGTTCAGAAAACAGTCCTGTCTCTTTGGTACTCCTTCCTGCCCTGTGAGGTAACATCCGAAACCCTGGGCCATGTTGGAGTGTTCTTCACTGCAGCTCTTCGTCATGACAATATCAAGCCTTTCCCAGAAGGAAGAAACAGGCATACGAGGGCG
Source organism: Varanus komodoensis (assembly GCF_004798865.1). Classification (NCBI taxonomy): domain Eukaryota; kingdom Metazoa; phylum Chordata; class Lepidosauria; order Squamata; family Varanidae; genus Varanus; species Varanus komodoensis. The sequence continues at coordinate 14,941,766 of NW_025335550.1, read as the reverse complement.
CGATCCACCATGTGCAAACTCCTCCCACTGCCGCCTGGAGCTTCTGCCATTATCTTTTTAATGAACAGTTTAAGGAATTTTATAAATATAAACCAATACGATAAAAAGGGAGAATGTGACACAAAAAAAGAGCAAATCTGAGAAACAAATGTTGCCATGATCTTTGCAGTATGGGGAGGAGTTGGCATTATGGAGACCCCATGCCTTAAAAATAATCCATGGAAGGATGTTATATTAAATCAGAACCCATTCCCATTTTCAGCTGCAGAAATCTTCCGGGGCAGGACGGCACGACTTGTTTAGATGCCATGTGCAGGTGAAAGGAGGAGGGACTGAATGCCTGTGTATGTGTGCATTTCCATGCAGACCTGTACTTGCTGATTGATGGAAAAGGAAATGTGGTTTATGGGTAGGAACATACCAACTATAAATCTTTTTCTTCTGGCTCTAAAGTCTAAACATTCTGAATGTATGGGTGTGTTGGATATTGATTTGGTTAATGGCTGTCTTAAGTTGGCATTCCTCCTCTCTAGTCAGGGTCTTAACTCTGAGAGATTTTCAAGAGAAATTCGCAGAAACTCATGAGTTTTAGGACTATCTTCTCCTATCAGACATGTGTGCTTGTGTCATTGGTTCCTTCCACCTCCTCCTTACTGATGGTTTGTGAGCACATAGTGCATAAGCAAAGCATCTGTATGTATCTTTTCTCACTACTACATATGCAGAGTTTAAAAACAGGACATAACAGTGAGTAATGCATTAGGACTCCCAGATGAATATGCTAAAAAGATCAAAGAGCGAATTCTGCTCAAGCAATTACCTCTGGAGTACTTACATGGTTAACCTGTTCCATTGTTACTTTGCCATGTGTGTGCGCCCATGGGATCACTTCAGACAGCCAATGTTTAAGTTCCAAACATTATGTAGGAATTGGCCCATTGCATGAACTTTTCCAGCACCTGGCCTGTGACCTCTATTTGTGGATGCCTGAATGGGATGTTCATTAAATCAGTTTATGAGAATAGGTTACCCAAGACTCATGTCCATCTTTCATCAAAGATACATGTGCCAACATGTGTGAGGGTTTTCTTAGCTGAAGTCATCTGCGGAATTTGACTTCTTTGATGTTTTTTATTCTTGTTTTTAATTTTCTTGTTTGAATGATCCGATAGCAAGAAGGAAAGTATTTTAAAATGCTTATTACTCACAGATTTTGCCAGTTTACTATAATAAAGTGTGTAATATAAAATGACTTCTCTTGCTTTATACCAAGCATGGCAGAATGGTGGGATGAGGAGATATTTTGTAGTAGGTGGATGCATTAGTCAATACAAAAGGACTTTTGGCCTTATAACTGCACTAGAAATATATTAAATGAAATGTATCCCCCCAAAGTTGTTAAGTGCTTTTATAGCATTCAGATACAAAAGAGAGACAGCAGGGTCTGGGTTGTGATATAAAATATTTGTCTTGATACAAGTACTGTTGAAATAATGGGATTTGTGCTTTGGACTGATGGTATATTTTAGACCAATTTATGGGCATGTGTAAGATAATAATCAATGGGTCCTTGTGGATGGAAATTCATCGTCACTGTTCCCACTGTCAGCAGTGAAACCCCAATTCACTTTCTTTTAGGAATAAATCTTTTATTGTGTTTTGTTTTGTTTATTCACAGCAAAGTTTTTTGCCCCTTGATGGCATGACACATATTGTCCTTTTCTGCTGTCAGCAATTAAGAGAAGGCCTCGGCAGATTAAAAAAAAAGCCTTGTGACATAGAGAACATTTGCCTGAAATGTTCCCATGTGAGCCACGATCTTGGCTAAACTCTGAAAGGGAGGAGGGAGAGTGAATAAGGCTTTTGTTGAAGAGTGACAGGCAGGCAGCGCTGGCTAAGTTTAACTTAAATCCTTTCGTTGATATTGGAAAGTCATAAGCCTGCAGATGACATTGCCACATTCAACGCACTGTGTGATCTGGGACTTTGTTGCTTGTATCACTGTGTGGGTATGTATACAGTGTAAACATTTTATGAACTGCAGTTTCTGATCCATCGGTCTGTCTGGGCAAGAATGTCCCTTGATACTAAAAAGAACAGCAATCAGGACAGAATTGGTCAATGCGGCATGTCTAATGGTGGGAAGATATTTGAAGGACTCACTATAGACACAATAGACTCTCTAAATAGCCTCTTTGCACCCTGAGTCTTATTGCAAACAGGTTCATTAAGGAGAGACATTCTGACACACAGCATCACAGTAATGAAAGTAGCTCTGTTTTTCTAATATTGTATCTTGCCACTTCAGTTATGCTGCCAGTACAAGATTTCCCTTGTGTTGCTGTATATTTCTCCAGAAAAAGAATCAGTCTTCATAGAATATACAATTATTTTGTACGGGAATATATAACTCACACCTAAGATACAGCCTTTTCCTGTTTATGTGCACTAGTGCAAAAATAATTGGCAAACCCATCTTCCAGACTAAAATGCCAAAATAAAAATAAGCTCCCACCTTCTATTGGAAAGATTTTAAACAAAGTGGGAAATAGCAGAGAAAAATAAACACCATTATAATAAAATCCTCTGCCAACCTGTAGCAATGTACAGTACTCTAAATAAAATATTTTTCCCCTTCTGTAGCCTATTCTACATTATAAGCATTCAGATTGTGAATCATTGTGCTGGTAACGTTCCCCATAGCTGGGATCCAGGGAGTCCTACGTAAGAATAGCAAGTGCTTCCTTTCACAGGATGCTGATGTTTCTTTCCCTCGGAAGCACGTAAGTCCTACTCTGGGTGCCCCAAACCTTTAGAAGCAGCTTTGTGGGACTGCAGCAGGCAGCAGACGGATCGCAAAGGTTCTGGCACCATATATGGGCCATTGCCTGCTTCAGTGGGGATGGTTCCTTCCCTCTTATTTATTTATTTATTTATTTATTTATTTATTTATTTATTTATTTATTTATTTAAAACATTTCTATGCCGCCCCATTCGCCGAAGCCTCGGGGCGGCTCACAACATAAAATTAAAATATAATACATCCAAATATACAACAAATTAACAATATAAAATAAGTCACCCTGGCCTGATAAAATAAGCAAATAATATTAACAATTAAAATGACGTTTAAATAAAAAGGTCTTCGTCTGGCGCCAAAAAACAAATAACGACGGCGCCAGGCGGACCTCTCTGGGGAGCGCATTCCATAGATTGGGCGCCACCACAGAGAAAGCCCCCTCCGAGTACCTACCCTCCTAATTTCTTTCACGG
>NW_025335550.1:14837890-14938393 GCF_004798865.1 Varanus komodoensis | reverse complement strand
CGTCAGCAACCTGGCAGCTCTATTTTGAACCAATTGAAGTATCCGGACCATCTTCAAGGGTAGCCCCACATAGAGCGTGTTACAGAAGTCAAGTCGGGAAGTCACCAGCGCGTGTGTCACTGTTATATGTGGAGAACATCTCCTTAAGGTGGGGGCCTATATACTAGGTCCAGCCTACTTGCTTTATTGTTGAGTTAATTGTGTTTTTAATTTGTAAACCTACATGAGATTTTTAAATGAATAATGATATAGAACATTTTTAAATAAATAAATAATGGCTCCTCACTCCTCCTTTCATTTCCCTTGCCACCATTAAACTACACCCCTTATTTGAAATACGCATTTTCCACTAAGGTATGTGGGTCTTACGCAGAAGACAAAACAAAACAGAGGTACCAGGAAAGCAAACAGTGGTGTATAGTGGTTAGAGTGTTGGGCTGGAATGCAGGTGATCCAGAATCTAGTCCCTCTCAGCCATGAAGCTCACTTGGTGATTTTGGCCTTGTCATTGACCCTTAGTCTAATGTACCTCACAGGGATGTTGTGAAGATAAAATAGAGGAGGACTTTGTAAGCCACTTTGAATTCATTCCAAGAAAAAGAAAAATGGAGCATAAAGGTCATATTACAACAGCAGCAGCAACATAGTGTACTACATTGTATTAAACAGAAAACCTGAAAGATTATCATTGACAGATTTTGTTCCTATTTTTAAACAGGATTTCCATGTAGTTACTTTTACCACCAGTCAGGTGTAGAAGCCCCAGCTCCTTCTCCTGACCAGCCTTTAGGCAATTCCCTGATGAAGCTCCTCAGCAGGTTACTTAGCAGCCTAACAGTGAAATTTGAATGCCAACCTGCTTCCTGAGCAGCTTCCAGTCAGTCAACCTATAAACCACCACAAAAATTAAAAAAAAAATGCATTGGGTCTGCAGACCTTTTAACAACAAAATTGCAAACTCTGTTTAAAGTTTCGTTTGTAAAAAGAATTGTACAGGCAGGGGAGCCCTCAGCCCCCCATCTCCCACAGCTAAAGGGCCCCTTCCCTTGGGAACCTCCACAGCTCTCACACCTCGGGCGTCTCCCCGTGTCACAGCAGCTGCCCATCTCCCCACCAAGGTGACCAGCTCTCACCAGGGTTTCAGCCGTTCCCTTTTACTGAAAATAACCTGTAAGGACATCAACTTAGATTCTTTTCATTAAATGCACTTCTGTTGATTTTTATTTTAAAATTTGGTTTTCCCTCTCATTGAGTATGGAGTATCAGTCAAGGGGGTATAAAGAGTGAAATGAGAGAGCATTAAGAATAGACTAAAGCACAATCCAAGTGCAACAATCGGAAACCAGGAGCCTGGCTTTGTTCTGTATCTCATTCCTAGCTCCCCTCCCCCTGCAATTTTTGAGAGCTTACGGGGTGATCCTCCGCTACTCAGACACATGTCTAGCAAAAGTAGCAAGTCCTGCTCAGCTATCAGATATAAAGAAAGAAAGAACACATCCAAGCCGCTGGAGGTCCCTTGGTACACTAGCAGAAAGCTTTGCTATTCTTCTGCCAGCAGTGTATTCCAGAAAGGTGTATGTGTGGTGTAGGGGGGATCATGGCATGTTGGTCCCAAACCTTCTTCCCTGGAAAAGCCAAAAGTCTGTATTATGCCACTTGCCTGGTAAAATTTGTTCTCTTTTATTGATGTCAGTGGGGGCAAATCTGTCCTGGCCACAGTGAGTTGGAAGAATCGTGGACATGAGGAATGACCCACTGCGGTCTTTCTCTTGCTACTTCCCATGTCTGTAGGATCACTCTGTAACAAGGAAAGCTTCTTTGTGGCTACTCAGAACTAAGTAGTGTTCACTGTAGCAGAGATGAGGCGTTGGACCATGGCTGCTTGCAAGTTGGAGGTACCATAGTGGTGCAGACAGGTCAAAACTGTGTGTTCAAGAAAGGCATCACTTGCTGTCTCTTGGTCACAACCTTTTGAAGGGGATGTCCTCTGATCTGTGCTCTCAGCAGATCTAAGCATCATTTCTTACCACCAGTCCCACATGGAAGTCCTTCTTCTCAGAAGATGAGAGCTGTGGCAATGCATCCTTTATTCACACAAGAACATCCTTTTCCTCAAAGGGGAATAGGCTAAGTTTGCTCCCAAGCAGTTTGGAGCAAACTTAACCTATACCATTTCCCACCCATTTGTTACTGTCTAGTGACATCCATTTGAGATCATGGTTGTTCTTGTGTGAATAGAGATGAAGTACTGCAAGAATTCACCCCTGTCCATTTATTTATTACATTTATATCCCAGTCTTTTTCCTCCAAAGGACTCAAAGTGGCTTACATAGTTCTCTTCAGTCTGATTCCCACAGCAACAACCCTGTGAGAAAGTTTGGAGTGAGAGTCACTGACTGGCCCAAAGTCACCCAGTTGGCTCTGTGGCTGAATGGGGACTAGAACCCAGATTGTTTGAGTCTTGTCCCACGCTCTTAACCACTACGCCACATTGGCTCTCAATTGCAGGTATGCCTGAGGAGTTCTCTGCTGTTCTGCCCTCTGTCAGATACACTCTCCATCTCTTCAACTCAGCTCTTCTGGGACCCCTGGGGCAGTGATCTCTTGGCTGTGGGCACATTTTGACACAACAGCCTTATTCATGAGACCTTCTAACATGGTAGAACATGTGTGTGGACATGATCCACCATATAATCTCACCTGACTACTGATTTTTTTTTAAAGATCATTTGCATGTCTTGTTTTTTAAACCTATCATTTTGAAGAGAGGTGGCCACTGGAAATGTGAAGTTTTAGGATGGTTAAAGAGGCTCATTTGCAACATTGAAGTGTGGTGGGGGTCTCTTTACTGCAGTAAGTTGCAGACAGCCATGGTTCCCAGGAATAGTTTGGCAATCCACACTGGCTGTTAGATGACCCTGGGCCAGGCAGCAGAAAGAGCGGAATAAATTACAGAATAGATCCAGTGTGAGGGAAGCCAGGCAGGGTGGCTTGGTCATGTTTGGCATTGTAGTCCTACCTTTCTTCCCACCGTAGAACTCACTGACAAAGGGTACCTTACCTGCAGACCAGGTTGGGGTCCAGACTGGCTTCGGGTGCATGACACTTCGTCTGCACTGGAGCTGATCAAGAATGGCTGTCCCTTCAAATGTGACCATTTTGCAATGACAAGGGCAATTATTTTCCACTTTGCAAAATGATTTTCTGGCTCTCATGCAGCCCTCGCTTCCACCTGCTATGTACTTAAGTCAGGTGAAAATGCGGAACGGAGGAGGGGAGTTGTTTGTAGGTGGCTGCAACTGATTAAAGTGCAGCAAGTGTGATCAAGAGCGCAGAAACGCCTTGTGGCATTTGGTAGAGTTTAGCAGAACTTCCTCTCTTTTTGTCTGAGGTCATCTAATTGCAGTCTTGGTGGTAACCTCAGAGTGCTATTTCCTCCCATTTATTTACTTTTGCCTCAGCTCATGGATTGATGGTTTCATAGATGTTAAAGTGAGAAATAACCATGAATTCCCTGTGGAAGATGCTTCACAGGACCAAACTTGATGTTCAGTGGCAAACCCATGTCTTGATATTCAGGGTGCTGCGAAACAGCAGCAAACTAGCAGGTGTGTGTGTGTAAGGAGAGGTATGATTAACCCTCCCCCCCTTTGGAGTCCTTTCCCTGGTTGCAGCCCCCTGGCAACACGGCAAACAGGATTCCCTCAGCTACAGGGGAAACGGTTGAAGGGAAGGGGGTGGGTGAAGGAAAAGCTGGGATGGGAAGTCTTAAGCATCCCACCTTCAACCGATTAAAGCTTCCCTACTTTAAAGCTTACCTTTCCCTGGTGAGCTTTGCAGGTGTTTGGTGATCAATCCATAGAAGAAGTGGTTAAGCTGCCCACAATTACGTGTGCACCTCATTACAATGACGACCACAGAGCTCCTCTCAAAAATACTCGAGAACCAGTGTCACATGTTTCTAATTAAAGCTGTGTGTAATTTTTATAGACTTCTTTGTATTAGTTTTTGGTGGCGTCGCCTTCCTTTGTAAGCTTTGTGGCTTCTAAGAATTGGACCAGCTGAGTTACACATTTCTCAAGGCTCACTTTCTTCATCCTGGTATTGATTTCAGAGGAGCTCTTCACAGCTGCTGCCATATGGGCCCTTTTCCAACTGAAATATAGATTGTGATAGATAATAGGAAGTACCACACATTTCTTACTGGCCTTTTAGTTTTTGTTACTTTGAACTCTCCCTAGCATACAATTATATAGTAATCCCCATGCAGTGACTAAATCGTACCATTAGAACTTATAAATCACATCACTATGCCTTTCTTTAAAAAATAGAAATAGCTTTTTAAAAAAACAACTGCTATTGAAAGATCCACAGACACGTCAATATTTAGGCTCACCCAGCAGTGTTTTGCATAGTGGTGAACAGAGCTGGTATGGCAGAGTGGAGTAGCTAGGACTAGTTTACTGGGTAGCCCTTGTCTCATTCATGTGGGTTGGGAGGGGGGGCAGATGCCCAGGAAGACCCCTGTTGTTGGGGTGGGAGAGAAGAGGGATGAGCCGAAGGTCTGTCTTGGCTGAGAGGCGGAGATTTGGAAGCAGCGGCGTCATGGACAGGTTGCCAGCCCTTCTAATGCAGCTGCCCTTTTCTAGGCTTGTGGTCCAACATCTTACTGTGTCTAATTTCTAAAGTAAACTTCAAAACCGGTATGTACAGCATGCACAAGTGTAGTGTTTGCTACTATCCATGGTTCAGGTATCCACTGGGGGGCTTGAAACCTATCCCTGCCAATAGTACTGCTGTACTGTGGTCATTGTATTCCAGTTGCATGAAGGACTTGTGCATACTCTGAGAAGCTTCTTTTCTTGGAGTGTGGGCTTGTAATCCCGGTATGTGTTCTTGCTGTATGCCTGCCGGAGAAGCACAAGACCTGTCCAGTTATCACGTGCTAGTTTCCATATTTAGTTTGTGAAGTGTGTTTAGGCTCCCTGGCAGGTGCAGAAGCTTTCCTTTCTCAGTTCTTCAGAAGGGGTAGTTAAGCAAAGTTGAAAGAAATTAACCTCAATTAAAGGAAATATTGATTGATTGTTACAGAGATAAATATGATATATTGCCCAGGAAAATAATAAACACATTAAAATAACATTAAATTGTGACAAAACAAGCTGGAAGACAGAACATTTATAGGAAAAAGGGGAATATAAAATTATTTAAAGCTCTTCTTTAAAAAAAAAACCCAGAAAGCTAGTGAGAGCAGGTTATGGTATGGAAGTTGTTACAGTGTAGTGTCAGGATATTAGGATTTTATCCCTTGGGCATGTTTTGATATTGATGTATGGTGTTTGAGCTACTCAGCATCATTAGGCAAGTTGAGTTGGGAAAATCTGTACTTCAGCTGTGAATTCATCTTCCTTTCCTATTCTCCATCACTTTACATGTAGCTTCTTGCAAAGACGTTTGGAATAGTCTAGTGGGAACTTGCATGAAAGTCCAGTTTAGTGGGCTAGGAGTTACAGAAGAGCAAAGATGTACTCCTGTGAAGGTTGTAAGATAGATGTTCTTGATGGATTATGAGCAATGATGCACAAATATCCTCTGAGCCCTAAGAGGCAGGCAACAGTTACCTAAATTAGAAAAACAGTGTTCTAAACGTGAACCTATGTCATGGTATAAACCACTGGAAGTATATAGTAAGCATATAATATACAATTACTATTTCTAGATAATCTGAATGCAAAATGTTCTAGGCTTTTGTAAAGGCTGGATGAGTTGGATACTAATGATCGTACTGGAAACTGGTTTGGTTCATTTCTTCTACTGTATAGTCACGGCTGTGAAAGGTGTCCAGAGAAGGACCCTGAGGGAGTGTGGTTCTGCTTAGCTGGATGAAAGTGAAAGTCTGGGAATGCCACTTACTCAAGATGAAGGATATGAATTATAGTAGTAGTACATTGTGTTGAAGTGCCTACTAATCTGGCTGGGGTTTTATGATAGTTAATTTTAATGTATTTTCTTACCTTTTAAAATCTGTTTATTTACTCATATTGAGCTGGTCTTTGACCATAATAAACTCTATCCGTCCGTCCATCCATCCTATAGTTCTGTTGTCTTTTAGTGAATTTTCCTAAGAAAAAAATCTAGTGAAATTTTAAAGAAAAGAACCTGTGCAAAGTAGGAATTGTAGCTTTTTGAGGAGCAGTGCAACTAAATATTAGGAAGGAGGACACCAAAGCAGTTTGCAAATTTGTTAGGCATCCAGAGTGTTAGAAAACTGTATTCATATTTTATCTTATTTTCTTTCCAGACACACATTTCATATTTATATTATGACCCCCTTTTGTTTTCCCGGAGTCCCAGTTTAGTCAAGTCATTCCATAAAATTAGGATTCTTCACCCTTTTAAAAAAAGCAATCCGAAAAACAAAAATCCAGCACACATTTATTATCGGTAGGGATCCTTCCAATAGTTTTTGTGAAACTTTAAGCATTTCTTCCAAATTTTTCCCACAAATTTATTTCAAATGCTTCTTGTAATGTACAGAACCACAATGCATACCTACACAGGAGTAAATTCTCTTGCAACCAATGGACTTTACTTTCAGCCTCCCAGATTTATATAACCTTTGTCACTCTTTGGCTCCCCTTGAGATGGCACTATGTGTCTATTCAGGGTCCTCTGCATCTGCTTGACATGGTCACCTTCTTGGGAAACGAAGGCTGCAGCTGCCTAAAAGGATGGTAGACACCTTCCCAGCGCACATCAAAATATTGGGATGCCTCATTCACCAGTGTAATGGAAGATACCTATATTTAGCCCAATTTTTGTGAGAGATTTGGTGACTGTAGCTTGCTCTGACTTTAACCTGTTCCTTTGCAAATGTGCCTGCTACTTTCCATCCGTAGTGAGACTCCTGAGCCAAGGACTCAGTTCCTGACAATGCAATTACGAATGCTTTTAATCCTCCTGCTCTTCATAGCAAAGCAGGAAAGTGCTGATTCTATTGGAAAATCATGTTTTAACCATCTGGCAGGTGATGATTTATTTATTCTTACATTTCTATCCCGCCCTTCCTCCAAGGAGCTCATAGTGGCATGTGTGGCTCACCTTTGCATTTTGTCCTGAGAACAACCCTGTAAGGTACTTTTGGTTGGAAGACGGGGACTGGCCCAAGGTCAGCCCACGGCTTTGTGGCTGGGGGGGGGGGGGGGACTTGCATAGGACCAGATAGGTCAAAGAATCCACTTGCATTGGCCCGGATCAGTGTTTCTTCCTTGCCCCTCCTGGAAGAGATCTGAAGATCTTGTTTCCTATATTGGACAGAGATGTTGTGCCTCTATTATACCTGTCAGACTAGATCTCCCCTTGCCGTTTCATTGTGCTCTTGGGTGACCAAGCAGCAGGGAAAGGTTTGGGAGTCAGTCGGGGCAGAGGGGGCCCCTTTTCTAGAATGCATATGCCATTGCTTGCTCTGGCAATGAAATGGCAGGACGTGGTTAAATGCAGAGATTTTGACACTGGGTACATGGAGGGCATTCTTCGCGCAAATATCTGAGCAGTTTATGGGCTGCATTTCGGTCAAAAGTAGAAACTACAAAATGCAGGATGTGTATCTACAGTGTTCTGTTCAGGAGCTGACTTTTCTGATGCACTGAAGCTTACATCACTGGACAAACATGTCTGCACAAATCTTAGTGAATAATCAAATCAAGAATATTATGGCATGGGAAAACCATCTCCATGAAATGCACTTGATTTTTTCAGCCCAGTGGCAAGTTGCATGCATGCATGCATACATACATACATGCACATGTGTGCACACACATGCACACACACACAGCTTCTGGATATGAAAGGGCTCAAACATTCACTTCAAAAGAAGGGCTGTTTTGGTTATATAGTATCATCGCATGTGCAGATTATTATTATTATTATTATTAATTTTGACTGAGGTCTTAAAAAACTCACCCAAAGAATATAGGTTATATAGAAGGATTTCACAACTGAAAGAACAAATGAATGAATGAAATATGCATTAAAAACGTCACTTTTTGGAGGGGCTAGCCCTGGCTCCTCCTCGTGCATCTCCATTGCCCTGCATGCAGGACGCCAACTTTCTGAGGAGAAAATCTGCCCGTATCTGTGGAGTCCTCCCACATAGTTTTTCCCAAGCGTGCACGTGCAGGGGCTGGGTTGGGGCCAGCAGGTGCAATGTGCTGCTCCTCGCACACATTCTGCAGACCTCTTAGGGGAAAGGGCTGGGGGGATTGGCTTAGTCTGCTGCCAACCTTGTTGCCAACTGTGCTGCAAACAAAGGGCTGAAGTAGGAGGCCGTGTCAGTCCACAGTACATTTGCAGTCTGCTGTGCTTTGCTACAGTCTGACACCCAGTGCGTTAAGCCAGCAGCTTAGAACGGAAGCAGGCTGTCTAACATTGTGCACTAACCTCTGATGTCCAGGGTGTAAAAGACATTTTTCTTTTAAGGTTTAAAATCGGAGGCTTCACTCAAAAAGCTTTATGTATTTTCTAGATTAGCTCCAGGACCAGCCTCTAGATTAGCGTCCATGGAAGTGCATGATATCCCAGTTAGTACTGCCTCCTGGCATGCTGCTCCCCTTTGTTAATTAGCCAGGGTTCAGGATGAGACTGAGCTTCCTTGACCAAGCTGCTTTTAGTTTGCCCCCCTGTGCTTGTCTGTGGTGGTGGCATTGCTATTCCTTCTCGAGATGCCGCCACTGTCCGTGCATTGGCAGAGGGAGGGGGCGGGGCACCAAACAAGACAGTTTGTTTCATTGTTCAAGGTGCCTTTCAGCCCCTTCCTGCAGCCACTTTTCAGGAGGGGAAGAAACCCCACTCATGCCCCACCTTTGCCACCGATATCTTACCTTGTAGGTCTCAAGGCTGCAGGAGTAAGCCCAGTTGAGTGACTCCAGTGGAACTCCTTCCTGCATATGAGTGCCCTAGAAACACTTGCCCAAGATAGTAACAGGTATGGTTAGGTCAAGGAAGTATCAGTGTGTGCCAGTTAGGAGTGTGGCTTTATTTCTCTAATACTTGTCCTTGCTGCATACTTTCTCCCCGCTTTGAATAAGTTTTATTATTATTATTTTCTACAAACTAAGAAAATTAAAACATCAGTCATCAAAGACATCAGACATACTGGGTCAGCCTCCCATATTTTTTTTTATAACACTCCATAGCTATATCCAAATCTAAGCATAGTCCCGTTTCTCTAGCTATTAGTAAAAGGAGTTCCAAGTTTGATAGAAATATGTATCCTCTTTCTCCTTCAGAGACAAACTTTTTCCCTTCTTTGGAGTGACATTTAAACCAGTAATGTTTAAAAGACCAAGAGTTCATAACATGTTAGCCAAAGTGAAAGTGGCAAAGTCATCTATTGTACATCAGTATTCCATGTCTCTATTTTTCTTGTTGGAAAAAGAAAAACATTGGACTTCTAAATGCAATACAAATGTCATCCATGATCATAACAAGTATGCAAAAACATTTAAAAATATTAGTAATGTATGGAAGCAATTACTAGCCTTGAATGAAGCGCACAATCCTGGTATGGGATCTAGCCATATGTATGTGCGCGCGCGTGTGCTTAAAAATTTATAAGCAAAATTACATTTGTACGGGAGGAAATAGAGGGAAATAAAGTGGGGTTAACTTTTATTAGTAACCCATTTTAAACCGTATTTTTAATACCAATACAATTTTTTGTAACTCGAACAACAAAACTGCTTCATATTAGGTTTGGGTCCGTGATTAACTGTCATCAGACTCCAAATTCTTTAGATTATAAAAATAAAACTTTAATTATCTCAACGTACACAAATAGTAACCCCGGCTTATGTTACATAGTGCTTGCTCTGTTTGTACTCCACCTAGGCTGCTGTGGCTGTGATAGCAACTGTGTTTCATAACATACTATTAGGTTTATCTTTCCCAAACACTGAGCCTTTGTCATGATTTGAATTTCTCCCTACAAAGGCTCCCAGGACTACAAAAATAATTTCTTGAACCTCAAGGCATGTACCTATTGAAACCCATTATTTATCATATTAGCTTGGCCAGTGACTGTGTTGTGTAATAGCTGGCAATACACACTTGATTCTCTTCAGCATTTTTTCTAGAACATAAGTAGATTGCTATGTTTCTGTCACAGTTTATCATCATTACATGTGCCATTGCAACTTTAAGGGTGCATGTTTGATGAGCTGCTGGATGGGACAGATTACCTCTGGATTACCTCTGTCACCCCGGGCAGAAATGATTGGGCAGAGCATGCATTTCAAAAGCAGCATCTTTCATGTTCTTTTATTTGATGAAGAGTGTGGCCACTATATTATTTTTTCCTAGTGTGGGAGTAAATCGTAAGGAAAATAGTAATTTTAATCCTGCTGATGTAGGCATATAAAAAGTACAGGGCTGCAGAAAATACTATTGATATTAATGTGAGAATATGTTCCTACTGTTAGGAAGGTGTAAATGTATGCTTTTCTTAGTATTGCAATTGTCCTTTGGACCATGATCATCCACATCAGCACCACTGTAAGAGAATCAGGCAAAGACACTGCTGAGACCATCAACAAAAATGTCTGGCCTTGGAAGCCACATGCTCAGTTGATTGAAGGCCATGTATTCCAGTACATGGCTGATAGCTGAGTGTCTAGTTGAGCAAATACGATTTTATTTCAAGAAAACATACACAGGATCAGGCAATAAACAGACCTAAAAGGGGAAGAAAGGAAAGAGTCACTAATGTACAGTATAACATCAGGATTGTAGTGCCTGCAATGGGTTTTTTGTTGCTGTTAGTTGCGAAGTCATGTCCGATCCACCGCGACCCATGGACAACATTTCTCCAGGCCTTCCTGTCCTCGACCATCCCCTGGAGTCCACTTAAGCTCACGCTGACTGCCTCAGTGACTTCATCCAGCCGCCTCATTCTCTGCCGTCCCCTTCTTCTTTTCCCGCCAATTGTTCCCAGCATCAGAGTCTTCTCCAGTGGGTCCTTCCTTCCCATTAGGTGGCCAAAGTATTTGAGTTTCATCTTCAGTATTTCACCTTCTAAAGTCCATAAATAGGAGGAACTCCACAATACATGATTTTTGGGCACATTCAGATGTTATTCAAAATCATGGTTTGGTGTTATATATATTAGCATAAAGGGAGCTGAGTATGGAGCTGGAAAGTTGTAGTTTGCCAGTAAATAGGAAGTCCGTGTTGAAGTTTCAGCAGAGGAGGAAGAGGAGGAGGAGAGATCACTGACTCTGCTGGCTTAAAGGATGTGAGGGGTGTGTGTGTGTGTTTTGCTGGTGCTGATGGGAGGAACCAAGGTGGCAGAGGTCGGTGTTTCAAACCAGCTTTTCAGGGGCAGATGCTCCCACAGTTGCTAAACAAGTCTCTCTTGGAAGACTCCCTATATGACTATTTCCACTGATTGGCTCAGCTGACCTCATCACAGTTGGAAAAACAATGAAGTGATACTGTCTGACCACTTACTGGGCTTGCTTAGCACTGGATTCCCTACATCAGCAGTAATTCTATTAGATGACCTTTGAGATTCCTTACAGCTTTGTGATTCTATGATTATGACCTAGAGAGGTATAAGGATGGCACTTCTTCTGTAAAAGTCAGTGTAGTCATGGTGATAAGTGTGGAGAAGTGTCCTCTTGATTCTAGTAGGCAACATTAACAAGAATTTCCAGTCTATATTGAAACAGCATAAATTGTTGGAAAATGCCAAGATAAAAAGCATTGTGATCTTTCATAGTGTTAACCTCCTCCCATGATGCTTGGGAATAAGGGAAGAAGGAGGATCCACGAAAAAGTTAGCAGAGGGATGTTTCAACCCATGAGATGGATCAGGAGAAGGGATATTTTCTTTCCTCCTTGGACAATGTTCAACTGAGAAAAAGCACTGGGTGTTCTGTTCCATCATGAGTCAGAGTGATCAGAGCCTCCAGGCCAGTATCAGAGGCATCGTTATATAAGATGAATGGCTTGTTGACATCAGGACTGCTCAGCTTAAGCTTTGCATTTGGGTTGGTTTCCAAGGGCTCAGATGTATCTGGCACTCAAGTGTCTGGAGACTGACTTTTTAAAAAAGCAGATCCAGTAGACAACATGGTGGACATGAATTCACCATACTAGTCATGAGTCTTAGTCACTGTCTCACTGTTACCTAGACTATGGCAGTCTCTGGATAGAAACGGCTATTTTTCCACTACTGACTTCACCTGTCCATGAAGCTGAGTGGTAATTCTAGGAATAGCTAGGAAACACCACTTCTTGGATAGTTTATAAGGTTTGCTTATGTTTGCTATTGTCTCCCCCAGATATGCTGCACATTTTTATTTAGCAACAAATGTTCACAAAAAATCCCTACTGTGAATAATCCAAATGGCATAATAAATAGGAATATTACAGAAGTGATTGTTTTCTCTAAATCTGAAGAAACTAGAGATCTGTTTTCAGCTCAGTTAATCCATTTGACCCCATTATTATTATAGCTTCATTTTATCCTCACAGCAGCTCTGCGAGATTGGCTAGGCTGAGAGTGAGTGTCTGGTCCAAAGACCCCCAATGGGCTCCATGGCTGAGTGGGGACTGGAACCCAGATCTCCCAGGTCCCCAGTCCAACATTCGGACCAACACACCACAGTATGTGTATCATGACTGTCATCCCTTACTTTTCCTTATTCACGCTGTTTTGGGGAGATTTATCCTGGTGGCCACAAATCCTGCAAACATGCGTCTGACACCAGGAGTCACTGACATGGACTGCTGACCAGGACCCAAGTGATACACAAAGTCACACAGCACACAGAGTACCCTGGGATGGTACCATCCTCCCTCCCCAAACAGCAGATTCATTCACATGTACACATATATTTATTACACATTTATTCACATATATACCACTCCAAACCTAAATAGATTCCATAGAGGTGAACAATAAATGATGAAGAGATAACAGGAATAAAAGTAAGTTATTTGTTTTTTAAAGCAGAATACTAAGAAATCTGTGGCTGAATCCCAACCTCACCACATCATGATACATGCCTGCCTTCACTCCTTCTTTCTACCACTTTATCCATCATAAATGCTGGCAGTCCTTTTGTGAGATTAATATTTACCTGCCTGCAATTATTTGTAGGTATGAGGTTTGCTGCGCTGGTGGAACATGTTGAAGTGGGCAGGTGGGAAAAAGAAAGACCTTCTCAAATGTATACATACTGAGCATTGTCTTTATTATTATTGCTCTAGCTGTCCCCATTATTTTTTGCTTCGCAGGTTGTTTTCACACCACAAAGAATATGGTCATTGCTGATTGGCTGTGCTGAAAAACCATATTTTGAGAGAAGGGTATTTTATTTAAAGAAGTCCAGTTCAGGGAGCAGAGAGCAAAGTGGGAGTAGCAGAGTCAGCAAGGCAATTCTCTGACAAGAGATGAGTCTGCTCCATAACTTCCTGACCATATTGTTTAAGTCAGACCTGCTTGACATACTGGGCAATATCCAATGCTGTCATTCCACAAAGTCAAATAGCACTTATTATTATAATAATTACGTTGCATTTATAGGCTGTGTTTTTTCCGCTTGCGCGGAACCCGAAGCACCTTACATAGTTCTGCTCCACTCCATTTTATCTTCACAAGTCCAACCTTGTGAGGTGGCTTAGACTGAGAGTGAGTAGCTGGGCCAAAGTTACCCAGTGACTTCATGGCTGACTGAAGATTAGAGCCTGCATTTTCAGGGCCCCAGTCCAGCACTCTGGCTGCCACACTGGCTCACACTGGCAGCGTTTCTTTGAATCTCTGTGTTGTGCAAGCGATTGCGCATTAGCCTTGCACAAATGATGGCAGGTTACAAGATGAGTTGTGCAACCTTTTTAACAAGCATAATGCAGCACTGTGTTGTGCAACAGATCGCACGAGCTTAATATACAGCCATACTTGCACAAACATAGCCTTATCTGGATTCTCCTGTGTGGTTTAGAACCTAGTTTCTGCTAGCACAATGTCATTTGCACTACCAGAATGACAGTTGGCTTCTGCCCATTAGTTAAAAAGTGCACTCCTTCATTGATGACTAGGTGCCCTTTATATAACACCCCTATCATCTGTGGCACATTGTGGTGGTGAAAGTGATCCAATGGACAGATAACGAGTGGTTAGAATGTTCACATCCATGATGGATGGGCTTTTATCATCTCAGTTAATAGTCTTTTTCCCTCCTTACTAGCTGCCTTTTTGTCTACTGAACCCAGTTAAGCCAACAAAAGCAAAGTGAACAAGGGAAGATGGAGCAACTCCTTTTATTTCATCCATTTGAAGTCCATAACAAATAGCTCTTATTGTACAGAAGAGAAAGGGAAAAAAAGAATATGTAATACACATTAGGCCTGTATCAAAAAGTGAAGCCAAACGTTGACTTTGACAAAGATTTACCAACCCAGCAAGTGTAGAAGTGTTCTGTAGGCTAACCATTTTAATGGGTTTATCTTAGACAGTACTTCAGTTGTGAAAGTGTCAGTTAATAATTTACCCATCCCAAGAGGCCGTGGAAGCAATCACACTCTGTAGTAAGGTACTCTTGGGCCTGTCGCTTCACGGTAGCTCATCTTGGCTGTAGCAATGCACCATTGGATGCGACATCAGCACTGTGTCTGCACTTTGACAAATGAAGTCTTGTAAGAGCTAAATAAGGCATGGGAAGTTTTAGAATGAGCAAATAGCTCTTCAGCTGATTTCTGCAGTAATGGATTACTGTAAATGTCCATCAGCTGCACATCCAAAGAACACCGGTTTTAAACGGATCCTGCTCTTTCCTATCCCCCACTTCTTTATTTTATATCCCCATTTAATTTGAGAAGAATCTTATCCTGGGAGAATATTTTGTTAAGATATAGACAACATTAGAAATATTTGTTTGATACTAGCTATGTAGTTATGCTTCTAAGGTGATGCATTGCACAATTGGGCAAGAAGTGAAATTTGCTGCCAGAAATGTGAATGTTTAACATAAAAAACCCTCTCAGATATAGTACTTATGCCATCACCTTTCTCCATTCAATTTGTTGTGTTGTAGTTGTTAACACGGAATGAACACCATTTATGAGCATTTGATCTTCCAGTTTCCTGATCTAATCTTACTGTTTTCTTGGCATGCTAAGGTTTTGCAATTTGTTCTCTTGGATATGAAGGACTGGGTTTTTGAAAAGAAAATCCAAAATAATCACTTTGACTACAGTATTGTGTTAAAAAAATTACACCATTATAAAGATTTATGGTTATTTAATAATGATTTATCGTAGTAATTTATTCTGCCAGCTGCAGTACTCCTTTTCCAACAAAATTTGTGAACAGAATTTATATCAAAATTTGTTAGAAGAATGCATTTAAAATTCTAATGAAATGTATATCAAAACACATCTTAAAAACTGAACAGACATGTTGGAAAGGAAAAGGGAGGGGGAGGTTACTGGTGGTTTTTAGAGTTTGCAAGGAGGATTTCTTTTTCTGTTTTATAGGATCAGTAAGAAAATGGAAAGTGTGCAACCAGGGAAAATAGAGTTGTTGCTTTCCTTCCCTGAAAAGCCACCTCAAAGGGAGTGGGGCATGGTAGCAAATGCAGTGGATGGTCCACAGCAGAGGTGCCCAAGCCACAACCTGCAGGGGGCTCTCCAGCGGCTGGGAGGCAGCATCCACAGCTGCACTCCATTTTTGCCATGGAACACCCCCCCCACTCGTTTTTTATATTATGCATTGCATATATGATTAATAAATGCAGCTTATTATATTACCATTGATATAGGATGATTTGACATGCTGAATTTGGTGCTTGCATCATTGGTTTGATTTGATATTGCAGATGCGCAGCATGAATGGGCACAAGGCTTGTGACTATATTGCTAGGGAGAGACCCTGGAAAAGCCTGAGTCCAAGCCTAGTTTGGGCTTTAAAAAGGTGTTACCCACGTCTTGACTTCTATGCATAGCATCTGCATCTAGGTGTAACTCTTTTGGCATGCAACTTTGGCAAAGAAAAAAAAAGGACAGTTGCAATAAGACTTTGAAGTGCTTGGAGTTATGCTGATTGTAAGAACTTATTAATCCATAGGCACCAGACATGTTAAAGTCCCATCTGTAGATAACACAGTTCAATAGCCACCTTCAATCTTAGGCTGAAATCCTGTGCACACTTACCTGGGAGCAAACATTGCATAAAGTGAGGCGCTCTCCTGAGAGTCAAGCATCACGTTATGTTACTTATGTTATTTGCTGCTCCCTGGATTGGCTTTTTATTTACTTGAAAGTTAGTGTGCTGAATCCTTACTTAAATTAGGAGCACTGTGCAGGGAGAAGGGATGCTTAAGTCTTGCTGCTGTGCTCTCAAAGTACACTCCCTTAGCTGTTAAATGCAAAGAAGCCTCCACTAATGCCAATCCAGGGGCGGTGGGGGGGGGATTTTATTTTTTTAAGAGCCACATGGGAGGCGGAACTCATTTCAGAAGAGAGGCAGCAGGGGAGGAAAAGTTTCCACCTATGGTCTAGCCCCTTGCACTAGGTTTCGGGTAAAAAAAGCCCAGAGAGCTGGAGGCCGTGCAATTAACATCTTCCTGACTTGAAGGATGCAGTAAAAGGTGGTGCTGAGCTATTATTGTTCTGTCCCTTGGCAGTTCTGCTGTGGGGCACATTCCCCCTCCTCCATCACCATTTGCCAACATCAACATGAAAGCACTGGAAAGGCTCTCTGAATTCTCTCCCCCCATGGAGGTGCGGCAGTGCAGAGTCCGTGTGTTGGAATGGACTCAACGAGGGCCATTAAAAGGAGGCTTAATCCAGACAAGACAAGAGTACGGTTAATGGGTGGTTCATCTGCCCGGCTAAGCAGGGTTAAGTATGTTCTTGAGAGGGTTGCAAGAGCACTCCTGAAATACAATCTGATACTTTAGAGGAAGTCGTGGATAGGTATTTTGGGGCTGCTCTTGGATCGAGATCGTCACTCCAAGGCACAATTGGCATGTGTGGCACAGAGCACTTTTTATCAGCTTAGGTTGATTCTTGAATTACAATCCTGTCTGGCCTGGGAGAGCCAAACTAATTATCTGTACTCTGGAGATCTCTCATTTCAGTCATTGCCATGTGTTACATGTAGGGCTCTCTTTGACAGAGAGAGAGGTCCATAATGAGGTGATGTGGACTAGCCAATGTGACCATACTGTGCCAGCTTCTAGCCCATTTCTGGGCCCAGTTTTACTTTTCAGAGGGCCAAATAGGCTGGGCCCAGATTACCTGAAGGATCATTTCCTGTCATGCACATGTGCCCAGACCTTAAAATTTCCTTCAGAGGTGCCCTTACCAAATGAGCTGAGGCAGCTGGTTATTAAGACAAGGGGCTTTATTTAGTGGTGATGCCCTGGATGTAGAACTCCAGAGAGGATTGCCTGGAACCTGCATTACTGTTGCTGGTTTTCCCAGCACCAGGTGAATACTTCTTTATTTTCCTTTCGCTTTGTTTTTAAATGTGATGTATCTTAATAATCTTTGTACAGATTTCACTCTAGTTTTGTTCTATTCTAAATTTTTAAAGGTTTTATGTGATGCTTTATCACAAAGCTGGGGGACTATGGCTCTGCACCATGGCAGCTATGCCATGGAGTACCACAGGGGTCCATTTTGTCCCCTTTGCTGTTTAACATCTACATGAAACCCCTGGGAGAGGTCATCAGGAGGTGTGGGCTGCGGAATCATCAGTATGCTGATGATACCCAGCTCTACCTCTCATTTTCCACCAATCCGGGTGAGGCAGTGGCTGTGCTGAACCAGTGCCTGGCTGAGGTAATGGGCTGGATGAGGGCCAATAAACTGAACTCAATCCAGACAAGACGGAGGTCCTGTTGGTTGGTGGATCGGGCTTCGGTGAGGGTGAATTGAACCTAGTCCTGAATGGGGTTGCACTCCCTCTTAGGGACAAGGTCCGCAGCTTGGGAGTGCTCCTTGACCCAGAGCTTTCACTGGGAGCTCAGGTGACAGCGGTGGTGAGGAGCGCTTTCTTTCAGCTTCGGCTGATCCATCAGCTGCGCCCCTACCTGGAGTACGACTGCCTGGCGACAATGACACACGCGTTGGTGACTTCCCGACTTGACTTCTGTAACGCGCTCTACGTGGGGCTACCCTTGAAGACGGTCCGGATACTTCAGTTGGTTCAAAATAGAGCTGCCAGGCTGCTGACGGGGACTGGGCGTTATGTTCACATGACTCCAGTCCTCCGTCAGCTTCACTGGCTTCCCATTGAAGTCCGGGCCCAATTCAAGGTGTTGGTGATGACCTATAAAGCCCTAAACGGCTTGGGTCCTGGTTACCTGAAGGAGCGCTTACGTCCATATATGCCCTCCCGCCCCTTGAGATCTGCAGGAGAGGCCCTTCTCTGGGAACCCTCCGTGAAGGAAATTAGGAGGGTAAGTACTCGGAGGAGGGCTTTCTCTGCAGTGGCGCCCAATCTATGGAATGCGCTCCCCAGAGAGGTCTGCCTGGCACCGTCATTTGCTTTTCAGCGCCAGGCGAAGACCTTTTTATTCAAACGTCATTTTAACTGTTAATACTATTTATTTATTTTATTCTTCGGCCAGGGTGACTTATTTTATATTGTAAACTTGTTTTATATTTTATTGTATTATATTTTAATTGATACATTTGTGAGCTGCCCTGAGGCTTCGGCGAATGGGGCAGCATAGAAATTTTCTAAATAAATAAATTATTTTAGGGGTTTAATTTCTCCAAGCTGCTTAAAGAACTGTTGCTATAGGTTGGTAAAGAATTACAATAAATACATACATTTTAAGAGCCTGCTGTGCTGAGTCTTTTAGAAGAACAAGTGCAAAATATGTCCCTTTTAAAAACATTTCTTTTTTCTGAACAGGGCTGCAGTGTCATATGGGGAAGTATTTGCCTTTGAGTTCATTGGAACTTACTTCTGAGTAGCACTTATAGGATCTCACAGGAAGTTGCATATACTTGAGAAACAATTAATAACGTCAAGAATGCGATGATGCAAGATGGTTTGAATTTGATCTCAGAAGCACACTGCACCTTGCTTTGTGACCTGTGAAAATCAATTGTTCTGCCTGTGTAGACAAGTAGAGGATCTGACATTGCAAGATAATCAGATACGTATTCTTGCTTATCCCAGATTAGAACTACCTCTTTAGTACAAAGTTAAGATTGCATACCTGTGCAAGTAAAAAATATTTGGCCTTTCCCAAAACCCCTGTTCAGAAGAAGTCAAGTCCAGTTGGACCTTAGTCAGGTCCCTCTGTGCCACATGCCAAAGGCTGTGTCAAGTGTTGCCACGTTGGCCATTTCCTGGTAAGTTTTGTTTGGACTCTGGCAGAATTGAAGTAGCTTCAGGTTGAACTAGTAGGGTAGGAGCATTGCTCAAGAAGCACTGTGTGGCTTCAAGAAGAGGCAGGGAAATGTTCTGACAGCAGTAGGCAAGCACAAGAGCGACCCTTAAAGAGGCTTACAGGAACCCAGGCCAGCTAACTGATGGTTTAGGGGAGCACCTGGAAGTATTTACGCCTGAGCAGGGACACCGCTACCCAAGCAAGCATGCAGCAGTTCATCACAGCTGTCCATTAAGATTTGCTTGTGCATTAATCCCTATCAGTTGGAGAACATGTGTTCCCCAATTTGTACTGTCCTTATATTTTGGACTACAATGCCAGTCAGCCACAGACAGCATGCTGATGGTCAGAGATGATAGCAATTGCATACAGAATACGGGGAATGCACCAAGTCCGGGTGGGCTGTTACAGAAAGATGCATGTTCTACCTCCCCCTTCACACACTATTTCTAACAAAACATAGATACGTAAGGAGAAGCAGAGAGACTGATCACACTTTTCCTCCATTACTTAAATATATGCAGCGGCTCTTAGTGGCACATTTTATTTATCCAAAGGTTTATATCTGATATGTTGTTGGTGTTTTTTGAAGGATACAGATCTCATGAACTGGAGAAACCAAAATGACTACTTGCCAGGCTTTGGTTTATAAACCACAGCTGGTGTTTGCTTAAGAAAATATATAAGTTCCGTGCAGTCGTGCTTTCGCAATTAAGGACTTGACATGTCGCAAGCTCCCTGTGTCGGTGAAGGCCATTCATGCGGCAAATCCATGAAAGGACCCCAGCCTCCGGTCCTGGAGTGCTTGATCTGGAGACATCGACTCGGTCAAGCTGCATGGATAGGGTACCTCACAGAGGCATCTCTCCTTTGTGCAGCCCGATCAGGGGATGCAAGATGCCTCTCAAAAAGAATGACGTATATTAATAATAAGACCAATATTCAGTGATCTTTCATTGTGAAATACTTAACTTTGGTGGCAATTAATATTAGAGAAGGTTCCTTTTCACAGAGGTGGAATGAGGGCTGTGTGCCAGGCATGCTGTCATGAAAGCTTCATACTGGCCCCTTCCCTGCAGTATCCCATGTTCAGCCTTGGATTGTCACTGGTATAGAGGGGGCACTCGGGTACATGAGATGGCACCAACCATCACAGTTCTGGCAGCACAGATTCTGAGCAGAACCAGAAAGCAAGCCATAGCACATGAGCCCTATGACAGAGCGAGTAGGGAATACAAACCATTCACTTAAAACTCTTCCTGTCCCTGCTTTCTTCTCTAAGCATGCATTGTTCATGGAGCGGGGAGAAACTCTGAAAGCAGTATTTTCAGATACACAGATGGAGGTGCAGACTTATCCCAAGGATCTTAAAGAATGTGGTTCACATGTAGGCTGAATCATGGGGTTTTTGTATTGGCATAACCTTTGAGGTGGTTTTGGGACTAGCATAAACAAAACAGTGGGATATATGTGCCTGCTGGCTAGCAGATGAAAACATTGTGCCCACAATCCCAGATAGTACTCTAACCATTCCTTAGGTAATATTTGGAACTACTTCCTATTAAGAGAATTCTACTGAGCTACGGCATATTCCTTAAAGTGCTCTTGCCATGACTGCCTCCTTTTCCTTCTTGTATTTATTTATTTGATTTAAAATACTTCCAGGCTGGCTTTCAGGGCAGAAGCCCTCCCAAGGTAGATTACAATATTAAAATTCATATAATAAAAACTCTTACAGGAATTGAAGCTACTGAGTAGAGCACGCCAATAAAATATAATCGGGGAAGGCCAGAGTAAACAAGTAGGTCTTAAGGGCCTTCCTAAAATCCTGCAAGGATGGAGCCTAGTGAATCCTCAAAAGCAACCCATTCCAGAGGAGTGGGCCACTGTGGAAAAGGCCTTCTTTCATGTATTTGCTACATCTTAAAGCAAGTCAGGCTGATGCCAGTGACTGCAGCCATTCAAGTATTTTGCTACTAAGCTCTTTAAGATTTTAACAGTCTAAACAAGCCCTTTAAATTGGGCTCGGAAACACTGTTAATTAGCGCAGCTGGTGTTCTGTGAGCATTACATGACCTGACAACTTCATCCCCAGCAACACTCGTGCAGCCACCAACTGAGGTTTCTGGACCATCTCCAAAGGAAGCCCCACATACGGTGCATGACAGAAGCCTGGCCTGGACATCACTAATCCATGGATAACCAAGGCAAGAACTCATCCATTAAAAGGTGTACCATAATGTTATGGTGGTGGGGAGAGAGCAAACTAGGATAGGCAGGCCTGTTCTAGATGACACTCAGCTCCTGTGCTGAGCCCTCGGCTGTGGCCAGCTGATCTGTAGAGCTCCAAAGGACTCTCCACTTGATAGCTTTGACTGTGTCCCTCAAAGCCAAGCACAGCAGGTGAGACTTTTATTTACTTACTATATTTATATCCCTGCCATAGAATCCACCCAGACCACAAACTCAAGGCAATTAAAACAGCAAGTACACGTTTATTTGTGGCACATTATAACCCAAATAAGTAGCCATCTGATAAATAAAAATAAGGAATGGTTCTGCTGATCATGTAAGCTTGCCAACTGCTTCTATCAGAGTTGACTCCTACCTAGCACTGCACACATTTTCTGAGTTTTCTATTTTTAACCATATGTTGTTGGGAAGGCCAAAAAGAAATTGTGCCCAAACATGATGGGAAAAGGTGAGAATTTTGGAGAAATTTCTACTAGGAGTAAAGCTTCACTGCACACCTTATTCCAAGGTAGTGGTGCTGTATATGCACTTTATTTTACCGTGATCATCCCCATTTGTCCCTGAAGCTTGAGCTTTCTGAGAATCTCCCCTGGAGGACTTAACCAGGGCTCCCTGCCTTGGGCCTTTCTGGTGCCGCTGCTGCTGGGAAGACGAGCACAGAGATCTTGTTGTTAAAGGGACTTTGAACAACAACAAAACAGAGCAAAAGGAATAACTGCCATTCAAAAGAACTGAACATGAGTTATAGTACACTCCTATCCCAACTTGGGGTTTTCCTTTGCTTGCTTGCTTTTTAATGAAAAGCTTGGGAATAGGAAAAGCACACTAGAATTGTTTCAGGCAAGAAAAGTGTGTTATGCTTAATTTCCGTGCACCTCCATAATTCAAACACTCGCTTTTAGTGGCTCTTTTAACATTGACATTAACACAAGGTACATAATAGGAAGTGTTTCACTTAGGCCTAAGTGATTAGGCGCACTTCTCATGACGTGATGTTTTTAATGATGACTCCATGCAGATGCTGTGAACACTCCACAGGTTTACTTAATTTAAACAACTGTAAGATGTCCAGCCTTCTTGGGATCAGGATTGAATTCCATGAGTAGAGATAATATATTTCCTGAAAATTAGCCGGAATATTATTCTGGAAAATTAAATTTTGGGCTTTCAAACTGGAATTGATTAAAATCAATGTAGCCATGGGAATCTGCTGTGAGAAAACACAATTTGCATTATGTATTTTGAATATATGTAACAGTTCCACTGAAAGGTGGCCCAACTCTGAAAAACACTGAAATATATATGTGTTAATATGCTTGTGTTTAAGTAATCCATTTAAAGCTATAATATTAAATATGGTGGGAGCAAATATATGTAGAACAAATAGCGTATAATAAAGTATTTTCTCTGGTTTGCACTGTCCTAGTTAGGGTCTGTCTGTAATAACATGGGAATTTTCCATTTTGCACTTTGAAGTAACTATTTTTGAAAGCCAGTGAATTGGGATAGCAACTTAGAAGTATTCAAAAGTTTATTGACTTGTATTGCACTTCTGAGCACCTGATGAATTATTTAATTGTCTGATGGATATGTGGCTACCAAGCTATAAGGGCATGAAATATGCACTGTTCTTATAGTATACTGTAGGGAGACCTGTTTATAAAGTATTTAGTATTGGTTTTATAATGTACTGTTGACAACAAGAGACCACGAAGCTCAAAGATCAATCTCATCCAAGCCCTCAGCAGTAATGTTATTTGAAGCTCCTCACTGTGTATGAAGGTGTGCTTTCAAACGTCATGAAACTAGATCTCAGTTGGAGCCTTCTTCTGCTTTTTTTTGCTTTGTTTTGATTTTGGTGAGAGGTGGAATTGCCCATCCCTTGGCAACTACAGAAGAGCTACATGGCCAGGCAATTTCTATAAGAATAAATAAGTTACAGTCTTCCACATAATGTGTTTTATGTTTATCAAGCAACTGCGGGCATCCTGAGTTTTGTACCTGGCCCAGTTGGATTCTAAACTGAGCCAGTTCTTATGTCTATCAGTAAAGTACTCAACCTATTAAATGGATGATGAGGCTTATGTTTTGTTTTACTCTAGTGTAAGCATGCATGGCTTCCATTCAGATCAGGATTACTACATTCCAGAAGAGTATTAAACTCCCCCGGCTCCCTAACCCTACACAGGAGGGTTAGCAAAATAGGATCAGTTGATGTTGATGAAAGTTTTTTTTCTTTTATTACCTCCCCACTGAGGGAGGATAGGGAATATAGAGAGAAATCAAGGGCAGTGCTAGGTCCTGAAAAATATGGGGCCCATACCCAGAAGACCAATCTCCCCTGCTCCCCACATTGGTATGTTATTTTTTGTATGCTCTAAAAAGATCCTGTCTCCTAAGATAGCTATATTTGTCAAAAAAAGGATGTATGGACAGGAGAAGGGAGGACATTTGATTTCAGGAAAAAAAACCAGGTTATGGGGCCTGTAGAGAGGACATACATGTAGGCTCCAAACCAGCTAGCCTAGAGATCTTTGGGCCCCTATACCTTTCTTCAGCAAGTGCTCTTTGAAAGCAGGGTGGTGGGATAGATGGTTTTCTGGAGCTCAGGGGCTCCAAATTTAGGAGCCCTTCAGGCTGTTCCCTAACGTTGCCTCTAGTGGAAATGGGAGCATAGTTCTTGTAACCTAAATTGGGGCCCTCTATACGCTTATATAAGAGTAAGCAAAAGATAAACTTCAGCCACATGCTTTGTAATTAGGGTAACGTGTAGTTTGTTCCTTAAGGTGAGCATCCTTTCACAAATGGCTTTTTTGCCTGTATTTGTCACTGTGGCTTCCCATTTGCAAGACATATTTTAACAGAGGAATCTCTTTGTTCGAGTTGTTACTGTGGTGTAAAGAGGGCTTGGTGGTAGGTCTTGCTATGACAAGTGTTTACTGTTTCCTGCAGACAAACAGAGACTGCTGAATATCTCCTAAATCTAGCTTTTAGTAATTGTAGATAAGATGTAAGGACATAAGGGGACTCTGCCATTTCTATGTAAGCAGTCCCCCATCCCCATCCTCCCGATTACAAATGAATTCTGTACCTGAGAAAATGGTCAGATTTGTATGTAACTTGGAGCACATATAGTCAGTCCTCCAGATTGTGGGCAGTGGGGCACAGGACCCCCATGAAAGTGGAAAAACCATGAATATCTCTAGCCTCCCCAACACCCAAACTCCCCAGGGCTTCCTCTTTGCAGCATGGAAATGTTGGAGAGATTTTCCTCACCAGATGGGCAGGGCAGGAAGGCGTGCTTTGGAAGCCTCCTTCTCTCCCCTTTGCGTCCTCTGTCTCTGTGGTGATGACAATTTTTTGCAGTATTTTTTCAAAAACTGATAGTCTTTATTGCAGTTTGTTCATAAGACTGTGTTGTTTGTAACATGGACATTTGTAACTCAGGGTCTGCCTATATTCAGTTCATAAATTACAATGGTTAGCACGTCCACTCAGAAGTCCCCATTGCATTCTGTGGAAATGACCCTCAGGAAAGTGCACAGTTTGGTAATTTGCAGGTTTGGTAATTAAAGAAACCTATCTCATTTTTTGATGTGATATTTGCAGAGAAATACCTTATCAAGGACTTGGATTGTTTTTCTTCCGTCTGTTGGTCCATCCTTCCTTCCTTTGAGGGAGTATACAAGATAATACTGGGAAAAAAATCAGTAAAAGTCATAATTTCAGAAAAACACACCATTTCCACAATTCAAAGAAGCCTCTCAAAACTTAGCTGGTAAAAGTCTCTCAAGCAGTTCTTATAATGGTAGTGTCTTCATTTTTGAAAACACATAATTAATTATTGTAGAAGATAACAAAAATTGTGATTATAGTTTAACTGTGCTTGCATGAATTGTTTTGGGAAATCAGATATAGATTCCACAAGTCTTCTGTATACAGATAATCATCCAAGGAAATTGAGGTGGCTTATATGGACCCCTCCTTTATTATTTGCACAACAAACCAGCAAAGTTGTTTAGAAGAAAGCTGCTGGCTCAAAGTCACCATCCTGAATGCATGGAGCAGGAAATGCATTCATGTTGGTTGGCCTGCGTAGTAAACAGAAGATAGCAACAGAGTTTTTACTTGCACAGGCACTTCCAAGCTCTGCTTTGGGTTTCCTTTCCTAGTTTCTGTTATATGTGTGGCAGTCGGGCTACACACTAAGTGAAAAGGGCAATTTGACACACAGTGTCAAAAGGACTTTGAAAACTTGTTTTTTGTTTTTTGTTTTTCTTGAAAAAGAATGTCAAGAAAGCAACGGTGAGGACATTCTGGTTCCTGACTACTAGAAGAGCAGAGCCCCAGTTGGTCCAGGGTCTCTGGGACACAAACAGCCAAGCTCCCAGGGAATGAGCAACTAGAGTGAGCAAACAGAAGTTTGGTGGTGGGGTTGTAGCAGAGGAAGAGACAAAGGCAGGCAAAGTCAAGGCAGAGACAGGACCGCACTAGCCCAGCAAACAGTCTTTTGTTTTCTAAGATACAATTGAAGGGATGTTCCAGATTAGCTGATTGCTGATTAACTGAAGGGGAGTGGACTGATCAGCTAGCCTCAGTTGATCCATTTAGGTTTCTCCAAGCAGAGCAAGCTGCCCCAGATGGTCTAGGACCTCTGGGATACAGACAACTAAGCTCCCAGGGAGTGAGTGACCAGAGCGAGCGAGCAAGAGTTTGTTGGTAGAGTTCAGTGGGGGAAGGCTTAAGGTTAGGGTCAGGGTTCCTCACACTCTGCACCAGATGTCCTGCACCAGTGGAAGCAGTGGTACTCTCGAACCACTTTAAGTTACTTGAGGACGAGACAAGTGAGAAACCCACTGTGAAAGACTATATGACACACTGCGTAACTCTGAAAGAGGAACAAAAGGTCAATCAAGTAAGGAAAAAGAAAGCAAAGTTTGCAACAACAAAAGGAGAAGAATGATAGTTGTGGGAGATTCCCTGTTTTGCGAGAAGGAAAAATATGTGTGTCGCGTTGACCCAGAGAATCGCCAAGTATGCTGTCTCCTTGGAGCCAAGATGAAAGATATAACCAATGAGTTCACACATCTCATAAAATTCACTGACAAATACCCCTTCCTTCTCATCTGCGTGGGAAGTAATGACACTGTCAGGAGAAGTTTTGAGGAAATCGCATCAGACTTTGAAGCTCTTGGGAGGAAAATCAAAAACACTGGAGCCCAGATAGTCTTATCGCAATTCTACCAGTATGTGGAAGAGGGATTGATAGGGAAAGAAAAATTCTTCATGTGAATGACTGGCTATGATGGTGGTGCCATAAAGAGAGATTTAGATTCGAGGACCACAAGCTGAGGTGCCTGGAAGATGGACTACTGGCAAATGATGGGTTGCATGTCATGAAGAATGGAAAGCATGTGTTTGGCCACTACATGAAAAAATTCATAAAGAAGACTTTAGGCTGAAACACGGGAGAGGGAGACACGCAGCATGGCGTTCCATCACCTGACAAAGACTTACATATTTTAACAGAGAAAAAACCTCAAGCAGGGCTTAACATCAGTCTCCCAAAAAATATAGGGAACAAACCAGGACACACCAAGAATGAACTTCATTGTCTCTATACCAATGCCAGGGTATGGGAAACAACACGAACTTGAGCTGATAGTACATGAGGGCAATTGTGATCTTATAGGAATAACGGAAACTTGATGGGATGACTCACATGACTGAAACTCTGCAAGTGATGGATACAAGCTGTTTAAGAAAAAATAAGACAAAAAGGGAGGTGGAATTGTACTCAACGTAAGAGACACATATATTGGCAAGAAGAAGAGCCTAGTAGCCCCATTGGAGGGATCTGGCTTAATTTAAAGGGAGCCAAAAATAAGAAAAACATAGTTGTTGGCATCTATTATCAACCACCCTGTCAAAAAGAAAATAAGGATGTAAACTTCAAAAAGCAACTTGCCTGTGTTTTCAGGAAGAATGAAGTATACTGGGAGACAATTTCTGCCAGAAATGGCCCCTCCAAGAAATTCCTGATATGTGTTGCTAACAACTTCCTCCAGCAGAAAGTAGACGAAAAAAAAAGAGGATCTACTATCCTTGATTTAATACTAACTGGGATGAGCCAGTGGACAAAATAGCAGCTATGGGAACTGTGGAGGAAAGTGACCATGCGATTCTTGAATTCTCAATTATAAAGGAGATAAAGGAGACAAAGGTTACCTGGAGCCCCTGGACATATACCCTGGACTTCAGGCAAGCCAACTTGCCTGTTCATTAAACTCAGAACAATGATAAGTGAGGTGCCATGACAACTCACCCTTAAGGGAAGAGGAATCCAAGAGGGGTGGGAAATTTTGAAAAAAAATTCTCCAAGCACAACTATGAACAATTCCAACAAGAAGAAAGTGTAGAAGACAGCAGAGGAAGCCCACATGACTCCACAGAAAGCTAAGTGACAAACTTGAAAGAAAAAAGAGCATGTACAGGAGCCAGAAGCAGGACCAGGCCACAAGGAAGAGTATAAACTTCTATAGCAAGGAGTTACAAGGCTGGCATCAGGAAGGCAAGGGATGCAAACAGCAAGAAAGCCTTCTTCAGATACATCCAAAACAAAAGACATGTGAAAGAGAAAGGTGTCCAGCTACTTAAAGTGGATGGCAGAGTGATAAGAGA
Source organism: Varanus komodoensis (assembly GCF_004798865.1). Lineage (NCBI taxonomy): Eukaryota > Metazoa > Chordata > Lepidosauria > Squamata > Varanidae > Varanus > Varanus komodoensis. The sequence continues at coordinate 14,910,047 of NW_025335550.1, read as the reverse complement.
CGACAAAGAAAAGGCAGAGGCGCTCAATTCCTACTTCACCTCTGAAAGTGAGAGATGACAGCCCCAGATTGACAGACAAATGGTCAAGGAATACCTGGATGGAATACATACATTCAGATCTCTAGGACTCTATGAACTCCATCCCAGAGTCATAAAAGAGCTAGTGGAGGGACTCTCAGAACCACTGGCTATTATCTTTGATCAATCTTGGAAAACAGAAGAAGTTCCAGATAACTGAAGAAGGGCTATCATTGTACCTTGGTTCATCAAAAAAAAAAGGGGGGGGGAGAGATGAACCAGGAACCTACAGACCACTTAGTTTGACATCAGTCTCTGGAAAAATTCTGGAACAAATTATTAAAAGATCAGTCTGTAAGCACCCCAAAGAAAATGCAGTGATTAATAAAACCCAACATGGATTTTTCAAAAATAAATTCTGCATGACTAATTTAATCTAATTTTTTGACTGGGTAACCACCCAAACCTCCCACAGAAGGAACACTGTGGACATAATGTACCATGACTTTAGCAAAGCTGTCGACATAGTGCCCCATGAGTAAGCAAATTAGCAAAACCTGGAGAAGACAGAAAAACTATTAGGTAAATCCAAAATTGGCTGCTAAATTGGACACAAAGAGTGCCATCAATGGCACCTTCTCAAACTGGAGGGAGGTAACTAATGGGGTGCCTCAGGGTCAGTCTTAGGCCCAGTGCTCTTCAACATTTTCGTTAATGATTCAGATGAGGAACTACATGGAAAGATGATCATATTTTCAGATGATACAAATCTGGGTGGAATAGCGAATAGGGCAATCTTGATAAACTTGAACATTGGGCTGAAAGCAACAGAAGATTTAGTAGGGACAAATATCAAGTCCTCCACCTAGGAAAAAGAAACCAAATGCATCAGTACAAGATGGAGAATACATGGCTCAACAGAACTGGAAAAGACCTTGAAGTAATTGTGGACAACAGGCTAAATATGAGCCAACAACAAACGCTATTTTGGGATGCAATAATAGAAGTATTACCTCGAAATCAGAAGAAGTAGTAGTTCCCCTATACTCTTTACTGGTCAGACCTCATCTGGAATACTGTGTTCAGTTCTGGGCACCAAGATTTAACAAAGACGCAGGAAAATTAGAAGGGGTTCAGAGGAGGGCAACAAAGGGTTTGGAAGCATTGCCTATGAGGAGAGACTGAGAGAACTGGCCATGTTCATCCTTGAGAAGGGAAGACTGAGGGGGGACATGATACCCTACTATACCTCAAAGAAAAAAGTCAAGATCTTTTCTCACTGATACCAGAGTGTAGGGCATGGAATAATCAGCTCAAGTTGCAACAAATCAGATTCAGACTAGATACCAGAAAAAGTTTCCTCACTGTCAGAGCAATATGACAGTGGAACCAGTTGCCTAGAGAGGTCGTGGACACTCTCACAGTAGAGACATTCAAGGTGAACTAGACTGTCATTTGAGTGGGATGGTGTAGGCTGATGTTTTACAGCACTGGGGGGTAAAGTGTTGGATCCATTGGCCTTGATTGCCCCTTCCAACTCCACTATTCTACGATGTTATGATCTGTTGTAAGAGCAAACTGTTCTTATAGCAATTGCTCTTTGTAATTCAGAAGCAAAACGCCTGTGACAAATTATCACTGCATGCTGAAGGATTAACTGAATAGCAGCAATACTTGAACTAACACTTTCAGGCCAAACTTTAATTTTTGGTTGTTTTGGGTTCAGACCATTGGGAATGCACAGAAGCCTCCGGACATGCAATATTCCAAGCATCCCATGAAGGGCAGGGGAAGTGCAGAAGCAAAGGTTACCTTCATACTCCTCTTGCTTTCCAAAGAACTTAGAGGATTTCAGGCCACCTGAGTGGAAGAAACAGAAGGCAAGGTACCTCTAGGATATGTCATATCTTGGCAGTGCACTTCTTTCACACTCCAGAATTCCTCCAAAAACCCTTCTCTGAGATCACTCTTACCACCCTCAGAGAAGTGGCTGGCAGGACTTCTTCCATGCTGGCAGTGAGGGACTGGCAGAGGTATTCGCATTGCTGAGGTCAGAGCAGTTTCTGTGAACCTGAAAGGCCCTATGCCTGCCCTGATGTTGTTCGGCAGCCATAGGATTGCACTGCCCGTGTGGCTTGCTATAAAATGTTATCTGCACTTACCTAGCATGATGACACTCCAGCATATAACTCTGCCCTTCAAGCCAGCAGCTGTGTGTGCATGGGTGAAATTGCCTTCAAAATGGGTTGCAGCATATGTTTATATTTTAAGAACATCCTAAGTAGAACACTGTTTATAATCCCTATGTATTAATTGTTTTCCCTTTTTGGATACACACCTTAACGTGATGAGGTATTTCAGTGTGATTGTCATCACTTGTTTCTTGAGAATGAAAACCTGAAAAATAGGGAAGAAAAATTGCAAATGATGAACCACAGATAACACATCCACCCTTTCACTGAATTCATTATTATATTTAATATATATTAATACATCAGGTGACTTGTTTTTCAATTTCTGTTCACTATGTAAAATAATTAAAACAGTGTGACTAGATTTCACGGACTACACCATGATCTGAGGCAATCTAGATAAGCTTGAATGCTGGGCTGAAAGCAACAGAATGAAATTTAATAGGGACCAGTGCCAAGTCCTCTACTTAAGAAAAAGAAACCAAATGCATTGATACAATATGGGGAATACTTGACTCAATATACTGCAAATGAGAAAGATCTTGGAGTTGTTGAGGACAACAAGCTAAATATGAGCCAACACTGTGATGAAGCTGCAAAAAGGGCAAATGCTATTTTAAGATGCATTAATAGAATATCACTTCCAAATCACAATTAGTACTAGTTCCCCTATACTCAGTGCTAGTCAGACTGCATCTAGAATACTGTGTCCAGTTCTGGGTACCAATGTTGATTATTATCCAGAAAGAAAAAGACAAAGTGCTGGGTATTGGCTTAGACTTGGAGTGGAGATGCCATGAAAAATATGAGTCCCCTTCAGGTCATAAGCTGAAGGTTGTAGCAGACTAGAAAACAAATAGCTGTAAGTGCAATAATTTTAAAATTGCCATTGAGAAGCTTTATAAACAAACAGCTTTGGAGCCATTTCTTTAAAAGATGGGACATCTCATAAACATTTGAATTATTCTCCTTTTAGCTTGATACCACATGGTTGGGCAGCAATAAATATGTGTTTGTCTTTTTGACTGCCTTTACTTGTTGCAGATTGTATTAATTATTGGGGGGGGGGTTGGTTTTTATATATGTTAACCTTCTTTGAACAGCTCCTTTTTTGGAGGGGAAAAACATTTTAACTAAACGAAGAAATCTAGAAGCAGCCGTGAGTAATTTCATCTGGAGTTTTGGGGCTGAATCTGTTTGATATGTAGATGATATGTAGCTCTATCTCTGCTTTCGAAATGATGCCAAGGAGGCAGCTCCTGACCTATTGCCTGGGTTCAGTGAAGAATTGGATATGGGTGAACAAACTGAGGCTGAATACTGAGAAGACAGATACCATTGGCTAGCTGGCACCCTAACCCTTAATTGGGATGGTGGCCTGCAACAGTGCTAAATCTAATCTGTTTTTAACAAAGGTCTTACAGCTGTCTCCTTTAGGCAAGATGAGTCACACTTTGCTATAAAGATACACTTTCCACTGCATTGGCCTAGATGTGCACATGTAACCAGTGCAATCATTGTAATTCCTATTTGATGAGGGTGTGCCTTATCTGCCAAAGGCAGGCAGCCACAATTCAGATTGTGGAAACTGCCATCTTCAAGGGCAGCCTTCAAAGTATGAATCAGTGTCCTTATTGCTGTGCTGTTCACAGGAAGGGCCAGAACTTCTGCAAGGAAAAAAACACCTCTAACTTCTTAATGAAGCATGCTTAGGCCCTCCTTTTGATCAAAAGAGGAAACATTTAATCCTATATCGTAGACCTACAGATCCATGTTAAACCTCAAGGACTTTCAACCAGCAGCATCCCCATTTTGTTTGATTTCAGCTGAATTATTTATTCATTTATTTATTTCAAACTTTTATAGAAAGTTGTAATAGCCACATGGGTCTCTGGACAGTTCGCAACAATTAAAAACTATAAACAAAGTATAAAAATCCAAATATTATTAAATTATTATTACAGTTATATCCCACCTTTCTTCTTCTTGCAAGGAACTCAAGGTAGCTTACGGGGTTCTCCTCCATTCCCCATCATCCTCATAACAACCCTGTGAGGTATTTCAGGCTGAGAATACATGACTCATCACAGTGAGCTTCATGCTGAGTGAGGATTAGATCGTCTGAGTTTCAGTCCAACATGCTAACCACTAACCACATGGAGCTCACTGTCTGCTCACTTTATTCACCTAACCACAGTCTCCAGATTATGGTTTGAGGTGGAGAGTTCAACCTCAGGTTGATTTATCAGTTAAATATGGAGGTGGATGTTAGCATGATGACCAACCCTAACCTCCTGGATTATCCCTCCTAGATGTAAAGCCTTCAACACTGAGCTCCATACAGTTCCAGAAACCAATACCTATGCGGACGTGGCAGCTTCTAATGGTCATCAGCTACATCCAAATATGAATAATGGAATCATTGGAACAGCCATACTTTTCCCTTCAAAATGATGCAGGAGAAAGATTCACTTTATGAAATATTATGGGGAGGTCCACAGTGCCTGAAATGAAGTGTCCACTAAGTCTGACTGCATAGGCCAGAATCCAAACTGGGGAGAAGTGGGTGGATCTTGCTTTCTTAAAGATGTAGCTCCTGCCCACCACACAGAGGTATCACCAGTCATAATCAGATTCCCACTAAGACTGCTGTTGCAGACCTTCCCCAGCAGATATGAGTACAATCTGCTTTGTGTAGCTTTCACAAGGCCATCAAATAGTTTCAAGCCTGAAAAAGAGAAAATCAAATTGATCCGAGCAACTGCAACAGATGGTTCCTATTTATGGGTTTGAATTGATTTGTACCCCACCTTTCTGCCAAAAAATGGCACTCAAGACAGTTTACAGAGACAATTAAAATGGATTAAAACAATGCATTAAATACAATAAACATGACAATTACAGAACAGAAACAGGAGCCCACCCAGCAAACCCACTTAGAGGCCAAAGGCCTTCTTCATAAGCAGTCACTGAATGGAGGTGCACAGATTTCTACTCCATTTTTTGACAGCCATTAAATTTGCATATATTTTCCTGTCCAAAAAATCCATATTTTTACAACTGTCAGGGAGTTGTAGGAACTGAAGCAGTAAGTGCTCTTTCCCTGACAAAATACTTGAAAAATGGTGGCGGCGGTGGTGGGAAATTAATATCCTCCTTATTTTGAGCTGCTGGAAAGTCAAGATGAATAGGTGGAGGGCACCGAGAACCATCAGGTTAGCATTTAAAAGCCCCTTTTAGAGCACCTCCTTTCACTGTTTTTCGCCTTTTACTTTTCCACTTACAGGCAGGCCATTGGCAGTTGACAGTTGGTAACTGTGAGCAAATTAGCCTATATGCAGTCTTGCCTTGCCAATTTCCATGCTCATTACCTACTCCACTTTACAGTACCCTTTGACAGCTGAAACTTACGAGACCATTGACAAGCCAAGACTACGCATATTGCACAGCACATGCATGAAAGACCAGCAAAATTAATAAAGAGCAGTAAATAAATAAATAAAACTATGACCCCATTTGCATTTTTTGATGCTCCTTTTAAACAATAGCAGAAAATGACTGAAGTGGTGAGCAGGAGATAAGATGGGCACTGTTGTGAAGGACACTTGGATACTGGCTGGAGGATGGAAGTGGAATTAGAGGCAGAACAAGCCATGACTGCATGGAAGGTGGATTTTGATTGTTCTGTGAAGAGCCCAACATGTGTAGTGTGTTTACTGCATAGCTTAACATGTTGCGTGAGTATGCCTTTGCCTTGTGGCAGAAGGATAGCCAAGAGGAAACAATTCTAGCTTTGAATGGGGAGCAACCACTGACAAGTTTAGTAGAAATTCTTTATCAATTACTGTGTCATAATATATAAAAGCGAATAATCATGTAAAATAGTCACAGCAAGCCACAGATGTTCATTGCTCAGGCGTCATAAGCATCATCTCATCCAGAAAAGGCATAGGGAAAAGCTGGTGGGTGACTCACAAACTGGAGGAAAGCAGCTGGAGACATGTGTGCAACTCTGTCCTACCTTCCAGGTGGTTTTCCCTGTTAGTTTCCAGATGGCTGGATCCTTATGAAGAGGCATTTGTAGCATTTCATTGGGGTGGGGGGGGTTACAAAACAAAAATAGTCAACAGGGAAAGAGTAAGTGTGCCTGCATGTGTCCGTGTATGCACGAGAACACACGCTTAGTCATGCAAACACTTTGCCTGGCATTTCTTTACAAAATGTAGCCATTGGAGCTTTATAATGCACATTTGTGTAACAATTTACCCTGTATAGGTCTGGAAGAGATTGAGAAATTCTTGATCTCTTAACCACTCTAGTGCTTTCCTCCTTCCTCTTCTCTCTTCCTTTGCTTCTCTTACTGAAGTCAACCATAGTTTAGCATTACTATGAATGTGAATGGATGAGAAACACAGCTTTGGAACAGGATTTGAATGAAACCATGATTAGAAGGAAATCAGGAATATCATGTCTGCATTGAACAGAACTGTTCCATGACCGCCTTGTGTATTTAGAGCCTAGAGTTTTTTCAGCATCGTTCTTTCTAACCATCATATATTTAATACTTTAGCAGCTGTTTGTGTGAGCTGCAACACTCGAGTTTAAATTCTTGTATTCAAATGTTAAAATGATAAGAGAAGGGCACCAAAGTCCTCCAAGTGGCATCGGCTCCATGGCAGTGATGTGACAATGCTCTGCATGGGCAACAAGTTTGACAAGGAGCTTAAAATGCTCGTCTTGGCCAGGTTTTTTGTTTCTGCAGAATTCAGCTTGTAAGGGCTGCCACAGTTGAATCCATCCATCAAAACTGAACTAATTCAAAACCTATGGATATATATTTTGAACTGATTAGTATTTGAACATAAGGTTCTAAAAATAAGTGTCAATATTGGCAATCGCCTTTTGGAGCAATGTTTTTTTAGTTATGAGTCAGTATCTTCCTACTTACTAAAACACAAGCGGAAGAAATGCTTTATAAGTTTCACAGAAAAGAAGCAAGCTGCCAATATTTTTTTTTTTTCTGTAATATGTGGAAAGTTAGTAGTATTATCTGTTTGGCGTAAGGTTTCCTGTATGGATTCTTCTACTTTTTTTTTTTTTTTTTTACTTAAGACATCTGTTAACATTTCATAGCCTAACAGATGTTGCAGAGCAATTCCTTTTCTTACATTCTTGGGGAAAGAAAATGCTGTCTGCTCTATTGAAATGCCACCTCTGAACTATTGTCATCATGCCAGCTTTGTGTAAATTCCATGTATTAAATCCCTTGTCTTGTAAGGGTACATAGTGCCATCTTTTCCATAAGCACATAAAGACATGTATGCATGATTCTTAGTATAATTTTTGATTTGCGGCAGCTGAAAGAAGCAGAAAGTGAGCATGGGTTTCAGATTAGTGGTGATGCTGTGTAAGCCATCAGGGTATCATCTGCTGAAATGGTCAGTGCCAAGGCTAAACATGCTGTGGCACTTGCTGAGGGCCAGCATTCCAGCAGGGGCCCGTTAAATTGCTGCTCCTCTTCACTAGTACACCCTGCTTTTTCACTCTGGCACAGACAACAGGGGTGGCAAGAAGGATGACCAGTAGACGCCCCTGCTGTCTTCTGCCCTGGCTGTCTTGCCTGTCATGCAAGCAAGTGGAAGCGGTGATGAGAAGAGGAAGGAGGAGTAAGAATAGCCAGTGATGATGGTGAGAAGAAGGCGGCCTCACTGAAGGAAAAGTTTTGCTCAGGGTCCCACAGGAATGGACCAGCACAGAGCTTCACCTGTGTCTGGCAAAGGCAAGGGGGAAAGGTGAGAGAAAAACAAGTGGAAAGGGGTGAGTAAAGGAGGCATGAGAGGTGGGTTTAAAATAGGCATAGTGTGGGGGGAGAGGGATTTTTCTCCCTCTGTTGTAACACTCAGTTTGGGGTCATCCCTTGAAGCTGATTGGGGGCAGTTTAGGACAGATAAAAGGAAGTGCTTCTCACAGTGTGTAGTTAAACTATGGAATCCATTGCTGTGGGAAGTTGTGATGGCTGCCAGGCTGGATGGGACAGATTCTGAGGGAGGAGGTATCAGTGGCTACTAGCCTTGCTGGCTAAGTGCTGCCTCCTTTATCAGAGGAGACATGCCTGTACACATGAGTTGCTGAGGAGCTTGGGCAGGAGGCGGACTTGCACCCATCCTGCTTGAGGGATCCTGTGGGCCACTGCATTGCCACCATGTGTATGGAGTGCTGGTCTAAATGAACTCTTGATCTGATCTAGCATGGCTTTTATGTTCTGAGAATTAAGATGGGGTTATATCCTTGGAAGGGCAAAGTTTGGTATGGTAGGCTAGGACATACAGCCTACCACCTCTGCTTTGAGAACCAGCAGTGGCCCAACAAACATTGTCTTCTGTTCCATATGAGCCCTTGTATTGATGTGGTGGAACAAGGAAGCTGGTAATGACCATCTGCTGAGAGTCAGCATGGCTGAATTGGTAGCACCTTGGACTGCTTGAGTTCAGAAAAACCCTGAATGTTCCAGCCATGTTTGTGTGATTTTTATTCACCATTCATAACATGGGGATAATTAGTTTACCCTACAGAGCTGTTAAAAGAATGAATGAGATTAATAATGTAAAGCTCTTTTTACGTGCAATTATAAATGATAAATAACAACTTTCTATTTTTAAATACTACTTCCTGGGTTTTCTTACACTGTAGCATGACCAACACTGCAGTCTAGTACATGTCCACTCAAAGGAAGTTCCACTGAGCTCAGCAGATGAAATAGCATGACCAATTGTACCATGACTCCCTTTAAAGTCCGTGAAACAAAGTACATGGTCTGCAATTTGCAAGACTGCTAGAGGAAATAATCATTTGTCCTTTTGCTTATGAGGGACAGTGGCTGTTTATTTCCGCCACTTAAGTGCACCCATTCCTGTGTGAAATACACTGCTGAACCTGAAGACTTTTGCAGATGAGTGCAAACCTTTTGCCTTTCAGCACTAGCAGATGGTTCAAGCTCCGCAAAGGGAGGTTCTGCAGAGCTGGAGTATCTCACATCAGTCCCAGATTATATGGGCCTTCTTTCTGTTCCTCCTCCCACCATCATAATAAGAATGAATTTTCCATTTCCATCACTGTCAAGGACCTCTGAGCATTACTAGCAGAGGGCTCAGCATCTGATGGCAACATGGGACAGTTCAACACATGAGCACAGCTGATCAGTGTGAGAGTGCAGCACCATTCCAGTTTACCCAGCCAGTTTTACACACACAGACCCATTCCGACCCTTCATTTAGTCTTCTGGAATTTACCCACATGCAGCCTCCACTCTGTGTGTGTGTATACTAAGTTCAGCGTGCACACATTTCCACCTGAAATCCTGATCAGTACTGTATTGTACAGTTACTGAACATTTCTGCTTTTACATATTTATACAGTTGACCATACTGACCAATTCTCTCTGTTAAATGGAAGATCTGTCTTCATCCCTTACTCAGTATGATGGGAGAGTTGGACACAGTTGTGCTCACCAGCCTGGTTCATTGAATCTTCCCAAGCCCTGGTTTGGCTTTGGTTTTGATGGAGAAGATCTACACACACTGTGCTGCTTTCTTGATTAGTCTATTCCCATCTGGCATGAGCATCCACAGGCAGTTACCAAAGCCAGAGCATCCTGGCAGAGACCACCGGGTGGACTTACCCAATGAGAAGTGGCAGCACAGTGCCCAAGAGCAGGATGGCATTAAGGAGGTGTGGGCAGCCGCCTATTGCTGATTGTGGTGGTGGCGTTTCTACCACCTTTTGTGGGAAAGACCCACCAGAAGGCATTTTGTGGGTGGAGAGAGCATACTGCAGCAGGTACTGTAACTGTGCCTACACCAGAACCATCCCATCCTGGTAAAAGTAAGTGCATGAAAAGGATTGCAGGGCTGGATCTCCAAGAGGGTTGTGGTCTCTGGGTGAAATTAGGGAACCTCTGCCCCCATTTTTTCCAGCTGGATCTGCCTTCTGCACCAGATAGGATGCCAGTTCCGGCTGCTACCATGGGTGCAGATGCACCAGTCCTGAGAAAACCAGTTGTGTTTTAGAGATGAGCGAAGAAGGGTCTGCATGCTTGACTTCTGAACCCTAGGCTGATGTGTCTTTCTGGCATCCATGTGAACCAGCAGATCAGAGTAGTTAATGGTTTAAGGACAAGTGAGGAAACAAAGGCCAGAACAAGCTAAGAGTAAGGCTGTGTTCCCCAGCATCCGTCCTGCTCAGTAAACCTCTTAATGGTGACATTGTCCTTTGGAAAGGGCCCTAGCTCAGTGGCAGAGCACATGGGTGTATTCCAAGATGTCAGCACTTGTCGGCAAGAAGGGCAATAGACTTGCCACAGTCATGTGACAACTGGAACAGCCAAAAGAACCCTAACTAATGCCTTACAATATGGTGCCACATCTGTTTTATTGTAAGTAGCTTCATAAATTCATTCTGCAGTGAAAGCAAGAGCTAAAGTGGAACTTCATGATTAAGCCAAACGTCTTCCTAGCCTCAGTGTTCCCAATATACTACGAACTGACATGCTCATTTCAGGCCTTGTAATCCCTGATTGGACCTTTGGTTAGGAGTCTGTACTATTAAGCACGAAAGAATAATATTCCTCTGTGTTTGCTAAAAATGCCTCTCTCTTTTGCTGAACCAGTTCCAGACACTCAGTTGGAAAAATCTCTAGAAAGTTATCTAAGCTTAGCTCTTTGGAGACAAGTAAGGGCTGATTGTCATGCGATGTGGAGGACCCATTTTATTATTTTGGCAAGAACAGGGACAGTTTTGTCCTAACAGGCCATTAGATGAATACCAGAGCGTGTCACATGAAAAACTACTGATCTTTAACCCAGCAATCTATTTAACCAAGCCTAGAAAATGAATAGTGAATAAGAGAAGAGCAAAGGCCAGTTTACTGTCATTACAGATTACAGAATCTGTTAACAGCTGCAACAAACTGAACTCTGGGAATTACAGGTACTGTACAGTAAGTCAATGGAGCATACGGAATACTTAACGAACTTATATATGCTTGGAAAAGCAGACTGGACCAAATATTTTTCCTAGTAAATACAGCATTTTTCAAGCATTGATACCTTTCTGGCTGTTGCAAAAATCCCAAATATGCCATGAGGTTCCATGAAGAGTGAGAAGAAGGAAACTCATGCACCTTTTCATAATTTTATATCATGTAATCCCCTGTCTTAAATCTTGGACCAGAAGGTAGACCTTGGTACTATACTATTCTATTGTGTTTGGCTTGACATGCTTTGAGCTCGAGTGTGAGCTGCCATTTTGAAGGTTTACCATGCGGTAATTGTTTGTATTTGGTTGATTTATACCTCGTCCATCAATGGGTTCATAAAGTAGGTTTTCCATATTAGACTAAAAATGTCAAAGTTTTGCAAACTGCCCTAATAATAAAGGTGTCTTATGCCTGCTCTTCTCTGTGCTCAAAGAGCTGTAACACTTTGTTCTCATGAGTTTATGGGTCAGAGAGGCTCAGACACCCTAGACACGTCTATGTATCAATTTGTATGACTCTCAAAGGCAAACATTATTCATGTTTTGGGTGATTCTGCACCGAAACGTAGAACCAGAGTCTCATGGTGCAGTCCTATGGATCTTTATTCAGTTCCACTGTGTTCAGTGGGGCCTATGAACCAGAAAGTGAGCACAGAACTGTGACCTTAGTGTATTAAAGCTGTTTTTAAGGTTCCAGCCTGCATGGCTGCCCATTGCCCTCCAAACGGGCATCCAGTGAAGAGTTACGGAGAATGGTAGTTAAGACCTCTACTACATTCCCTTTACCTTCCAAAATATTTAGACAGCTACCTGAAGCACCAACTGGATTCATTAGGCAGTGCTGGTGTGTTGCTCCTTCCTTTCTGCTCCCTCCCAGTGTCCCCAGTGCCTGCTCCAAAGAAGATCTTTGATTCCCTGAGCGAGTACGGAAGGAACTTTATCAGCTGTGAGAGCAGAGCGAGGGCACTCTGAAGATAGGGTCCATTTCAGTCTAGGAGGGCTTTTCCTGTGGTTGGCCAGGCAGTGTCTACTGGCCTTTGGACTGTGCCCTTAATGCGTTGCGATCGTATTTATGAAAAGACATGACTGGCGCTGCAAGGTTTTCCCTCCAGACTGCTGCATAGGACACTGCTCTGTGATACAGTTAATACAAGCATTTATAGTGAGCTCCTAGATGTTAAGAAAACAAATATTGTAAAGATCAGTAACATTTTAAAATTATCAGTTGTGGGAATTAATGCTTATAGGAAACCAACATTCTTTCTTGTGTTGCTGGTTGAATTGCATTGTCTCCCTACAGTCTTGTTAGCTCATGGTAACTGAAATGCAAATTTTGCAGCTAATTGGATCTCATTGAATGTACATGTACGGTACACAATTATATGCATGTAGCATTAAAAAATCTGTAATTATTTTTCTGATTAATATCTGGTCTAGGAAGAAACACTTTTAAAGACTTTTCATATTATTGGACCTTAAAGATAGTACATATTCAATAAATTAACAGGGACAAATTGACAGAATGAAGGAATAGAGACAAAAAGAAATAAAATACTTTTTGTTTTTAAAAATTCTATTTTTTCACATTTAAATTTCACATTTAAAATGTTCAGTATTAAGTAAAGAATATTGGGAACCATAACCCACAAAATTTTGAATAAAAAGAAGCAATTATTCAGTGTTGCTTTTATATAGATTTAAAAAGTCTATATAAAATTTTATATTTAAAATGAATCTAGGATTTGATTTTATAGAGAGTTCTTTCAAACAAAGAACTGTGGCTGAATAACTTTTCTTGTGGGTAAAACATAACATTTTCAGAGAAGATTTATAATCTATCTAAAGGCCTAGGTGTGGCTTCTATTGGGCATTACTTCACCAAAGATATTGAAAATTCAGTGGCTTTATGAAAAAAGGGGAAGTATTGGTAAAAAGGATAGAGTTAGTTTGAAAAATTTCAAAAGGCTTACTGGAAATTTTTTCAAGTTCAGGATTTGTCTAAAGCAAATACATTCAAAACATCGAAGTAGTAGTAAATAGGACAGTTTGCATGCCATAAGTCACCATTCACCATTCGAGAAACAATGAGACACATGCTGGCCACCATTTTGAATACGCAAGCCATAGCAGAGGTGAGGGGTGATGTGCATGCCGTGTGAACCTGGGCATAGGTTAATTGAGGGATCTTTTGGAGCATTTTTTAAATCCTGGAGATGTAGAAAATAATTCCATTATCTGGAGAATTAGTGAGTTATCACATTGCACCTAAGTTTGTTGAGAGAGTTTGCTCAAAACAAAACAAAACACCACCTGCCTTCAGTAACAATAATGGTATAATTTCAGAGGGAAATGTTGACATCAGGGATTGGATTTTGAGAATATTGCATCAGTTTTAACAAGATCCAAGGGCCACAAATTCAAAATTAGGTACAAAATTCCTAAACAGAAAGTATCTCCATGTAAGAATTAATGTGAAATCTGTCTGTGAATTGGCATGTTGTTCGGATTTTCTTGTGTTCATGCTCCGTGGCTTCTATCGGGTGTACTCTTGTACAGTTCCCACATCTGGGCAATCACATATGGATTACATGTGCAGATTTGTAATTCCTTGAGTGCAGGAAGCAGAGTGTGATGTAGCCTGACTCTAAATTGGTTTTCTTGGAAGTAAGGAGTCAGTGGCGCTTAGTTCCACTTAACTATGTAGCCTTACCATGAGATTCTCGGTGTATTGTTTCCCTCTTCTTCTTCCTCCTCCTCTCCCTTTTTTTCCTGATTGAGAGTTCTGGGAAATGCAAAACTTTGCACAGTTTTGAAGAAACCTGGTTGATCTTAATAAATGTATTTGCCAACCATGATTTTTTTTTTCCTGTGCAGACCAATAGAGTTACCTTTGTTTCTTTGTTTTAATGTTTTGGTTGCGGCAACAACAGGGTAGTTGTTACTCCTAGTTTGATTGGTATCTGGTGCATCATTCTGCTAGGGCATCTGGAATGTGTTTCTTTACTCCTTGGTTCTAATATATCTATTAGAACTATTATTGCTTTAATAGGAATGTGCCATTAAATGTACTTAGTGGTGAGGAAGGCTATAATATGTTATTCCGCTGGTTTCCTCTTCATTGTATTAGCAGGCACTCCCCCCACCCCTTGTTTCTCTTGAATGCCATGATGTGGTCACTCCATGAAAGGCTCCTTCTGATGCCACGTCCTGCAGTTGCAGAAATCCCTCTGCCCCAACCCTGGTAGGTAGAATTTTGGCTGCTGCCTGGGAAGACCAGATTTGGATGTATTAGCTAGTCAGCCTAATAACCCTGTACAGACTCTATTGATTTTCTAGGAGAGAGTTTATGAACTAAATAAACTTGGAGTTGGTGTCTTAATAAACTGCTTCTCTCAGACTGTCACATTTAGTTACAGAGCTGTGCAGTTTGGGAGTGGGGGGGGGGCTAATTCTGTTACAGATTGTTCACAGCAGGGTCTCCAAATTAGCCCTTTGTTTTGTAATGCCACCTTGCGTGGGCTCGCTTTGAGCACATTTCTCAGTTTTACCCTAATGAGTTGCAACACTGATAATGTGGCTGATGATCTTTCATTGATTTCACTATCACTTGCTTGTCTGGTAATTGATCCGTTGCTGAGCCTCTAGTTAATTATATCGGCTTTGACATGGCCCAGTCCACTGGGAATTTCAAGTCTTGCAGAATAACAGTTTTAATAAAAGAGTCTATTACTGCAGGTGCTTGCTGCTGCATGCCAGTTGATTTTGTGTGCGTGGGATTTTTCCCCCTCTCCCCCTCCACCCTCTCTGGGAGTAGAGAGGACTGCAGGACAGGAGGAAAAGAGCGGAGAGGTGGGGAGACGGCGTGCAGGAGATGCAGAGAGGAGCAGAGAGGAGGGAGCAGGCTATTGACAGTGTCCTTAAGCCTCCCACAAATAACAGCCATTAGTGGGAAGGTCAGGAGCTGAGCAGGCAGCTTGACTAAGGCACTGAGTGCCACTTCAGAAAGCAAGAGGCTAGCAAATTTTAGAGGGAGTTTAAGTGGGTAATAGCTAGCTGTAAAGGTACAGCCACTGTTGGCACAATTGACTCAGAGGGGCTTCTCTGCCCCCACCCCTTGTTCCATGCAACAAGGATATTTTTATTGACCACAGGTGGACCTAATACATTTTAAAGCAACAGTTCTTTGGGCTCATTTTCGTTTTGTTTTGTTTTGCTTTTGTTTGTTCTGTTCTGTTTTTGTTTCTCAGATATTGAATTTGCAGCTTCTGAGACTTTTTTTTGTCCTTAATGGTGGTGAACTGGAGGGAAGTTTAACAGAAAAGCTTTCAGGAGATGCCAGGATCTAAAGGGGAAGACACATTTGTGTCAACATAGTGTACGCTTTCTCATCTTTTCTCATTGCACACTAATGACACCAGGCTGCCATTGAAGCTTTCTTGTGATTCGTTTGTTGTTTTGCAGGAGAAGTGAGGTTTATTGTTGTTCTTCACCTGAGGAAAAGCTGTGAGAGTGGTACATTTGTCCTCTAAATTTGTAGATTTTATGAGAAGATGAATGTTCCTTATAGTTTCAGTTAAGATTCTCTTCTTCTCTCTCTCTCTCTCTCTCTCTCTCTCTCTCTCTCTCTCTCTCTCTCCTTTTAACGTGTCTTGTTTTTATGAGAGGCTATGAATTTTGTTTTACATTTTTTGAAGTTATAGTGTTTATGCAATCCATGTAGGTGTTCTCTGCCTTTCGCCCCTCCCTCTAGCAATTCCTCCTAGGAGAGCAAAGTACGTAGCAGCACTGGGAAAATACAAAGTGCATTGTTCTAAATAGGGGTTGATTTTTAAAAAGTTGTTTATAGCAATGGCTTTCAGTTTCTCATGATGACTAGTAATTGTTAATCTTGACGCCTGAGATCTTATTAGAGAGATGCATTCCTTTTGCTGGAGAGAGCAGTCTTCGCCCTCTACCTTGCTTCCTTCCTTTCACCTCCTGTTTGTGATTTGAAAGGTTATGTACTTGAAATACATTTTAAAAATCCTACTTTTGATCTTTCTGAAAAAGAGGGAGGACACTTCTCTTTACTCTGACTTATGCTCCTTAAGGCATTTTAGGCAATTAACAGGGGAAAACAAAGATGTGAGAGATGAAACATGCGCGCAATCTTTCTAGTTTTCTTTTTAAAAGAAGTTGGAGATCATCTTATTTCCTTGCAGCCCCTTCTTTTTTGGTAAGCGCTTTACTATGTGTTTTCTCATTTGGGTTGGGATTGTTGCGGAATAGTTGCATACTGCCAGTATCTTTTAAATCAGTCAGTCCATTGCCAGACCAACTTTTGTGCGGTGTTCTGCATGCCTATTGTCTATATGAGTGAGAAATTTGTTGTCCCTCTCCACTCCTTTCCTCTCCCTTCTCTGTTAGGAGGTTTGCAGTCTGTGTTTAATAGGCAAGTGTCAGCAATTACATGCTGTTCTTGACAGCATTGTTGAAGCAAAACAGGGGAAAGGGCCACACTTGTTCTTCTGAATTCACCCTGATCAGCATGCTGCTTCAGAGTGTGCATGTGTGGCTTAAGACTGGGAGAGGTCTAGTGCAGGATGTCATTTGGAGCCTGGCAGTGGAACAGGGCAGTTGACTCTCTCTTGCACTGCTGTCCAATGACATCCAGTGGCTCAGAGTATGAAGCTGATGGTTGGGTCTCTCCAGTGCTGCATGCACACCTGACAGGCAGCTGTTAAGCCAAGCACAGGCGAGCCTGGGGAGTCACCGCGTATGCATAAATGATAGGGGTATCTGTGCAGAAGGTGCGAAAGAAGCTCTGGCCCCCTCTCCAAAGCCCCCCTTCCCAAATGAAACGCACCGTGCGGCTAGCTTAGCTACACTACACTCCTGCTACTGGCTGCCAAGAGGCTCAAAAAAAAAAAAATCCACCTTCACTTTTCAGTCAGAAGAGGCAGAAGTGGATGTGAGAGACAGAGGCACTCAGAGACACACAGAGCGAAAGAGGGCAAGAGACTTGACTTTAAGAGACGCCTGCACTAACAGCTCCATGCAGTTCGGAACAAGAACAGCAACGGCCGAATCTGGTTTCATGGGGACATGGCAGAACGCTGACACTAACCTCTTATTCAGAATGTCCCAGCAGGTATGTTGCTTTCCTTTTTTTTTCCATGTCACATGTTGAAGTGTCACTTGGTTATTGGGCTGTGTTTTTATTCCTTCCCTTTCTTCTTTTTTGTAAATGCATTTTTACTTTTTATGTCTGCATTTCACTTTTGTTTAATTTTAACACTGCACAGTTTCTGTAGTGTCATAACTAAGTCATTGGAATGTTCATGCTGACTTCACTCCATCCCCAGGGCTTCTTTAGAAAAAGTTTGAAAGAGCTGATAGTGCTTTTAAATCACCCCTTTTTATTTAAAGTTTTCCAACCAGATCATTTACTCATGTTAAGATTTGTTGCCTTTGTTTTCCTTTGTTTTCTTTCCTTTTCCCCCTCCTTCTCCCTCCTTCTCTCCCTCCCTCCCTCTTCTTTCCCCTCCCTTTTTAAATAAAAAAGTATCCTACCATCCCAGCAAAAAGTCCTTTCTTCCCACCCCCTGAATATGTAAGCCCCCATATCAAAACTGATACTAAACTTAAGGGGGCCCCTCTGAGCAGCTTAATTGAGTTCAGGTGGCAGAAAAGAGCATTCTGCAGGACCTACGGAGGGAAAGCGAGAGCAGTTGGGCTGGAATCGCTGCCAGAGCAGAGCTGAGGGTCGTTAGATGAGAGAGTTTCTGTTGCTGGTCTCTCTCTCTTTTTTCTCAGGCTCACACACACACACTGTTTCTGCAGAGCTGTGTCTTGGCGTCCTCCCCAGAGCAGTTCCTTCACCGGGGGCCGCGTTAAGGCAGCCTGGTATGGCGGTTCTGACGGGAAAGCTACAACGTTACTGCAAGGCCAGTAATAACTGATAATTAATCACAGGGACTGCTGGTGTCTCTGCACCACGCACTTGGTGATATGCACCCAGCGTGCCGTGGCTACTCTTTCACAACCGCTTGGCTCTTGCATGGGGATTATGCCCTGCATGAAACACACACACACTATTTCAAGGGAGGGAGAAATAAACTTTCAACTTGGACTGGACTCAACGAGGGGAGGGAAGTTTAAAACAAGGGACTCTAAAATGCATAGGGTAGGGTTATCTTGACTGGGGGAAAAACAACAACATAAACGGCCTTCTAGGAAAGTTGCTTCACATCCCCTACACAAAAAAGCTGAAGCAACAAAAAGTTGTGACGTGCATTGTGCCGCTCCATGAGCCTTTTTCTTTTCAGGGCTTTTTTTTATGAATGAATTCCATTGACGTAAAAGTGCTGTCATTTATACTGCAGCTATAGCAGGGGAACTCTAACTTGCTTTTGGTAATGTAAAAAACAGAGCGTCTCCTAACGATCTTTACAAAAGAAAACCAACCAACAAGCAAACCCTGACAAAACCCCAACATAACACCCCAGTTGTGTTTAGAGCAGAATTTAAATAGCATGTTTCTCTCCATAGGATGCCTGCATTCAAATAAGGTATATTTAGATCTATCCTGTAGAGGGACCCTGATTACAACTGATACCAGCTTACTGTACAGAAATATAATCAACATAAGCCAAAACCGCCCCCAGCTCTTTATATATATTTTCTTATGCTTAAAAGTAAAAAGATCAGAGTCCATTGAAAGGAGTTTGTTGCTGGAGACTAAGATATGTGTGATTGTTCATTCTGGTGGACCGCCTGGGTGTGATATTTCTTGCATTTTGGTGTTTTTACATGCATTTACTAGGAAGAAAATGAAACCTGTCCACAAATGCATCTGTCACTTTGTTTTTTTGTTTTCGGTTTGTTTTTCTTTTTTTAATAGCCTCATACGTATTCAACTGTAAATGCTTAGAATGAAGGATTTTTCCTGCTGTGGCAACAAAAGAGTTAACTCAACTAGAGCCAGATAGTAATCAATGGATAAATCACTGTTGAAGCACGGAAATAGTGTTAGATTGCCAGTTAGAATGTTTGACTTTTCCAAAGTTAGATATTCATAGTTTTGGAGAATACTATAAAGAAGATGGGGTGAATGAAACTTAAGAGGAAGACAGCTTCGTGCAAATAATCTGACAAAAAATGTTCGACGAATGCAAACTCATTCACAACTCGTTTATTACTTTTCTATTGTTGTTGGTTTCGCTATTGCATGAGGATCCCCCCCCCCCATTTCATTACTGGACACATATGGTCATGTTTATTTTCAGAGTCTGTGTTGGGAAAAGAATAATAATACGTGTAGTGTATGGCTAAATGCATGGCAGATGCTGTATCAGTGTGGATCACTCCTCTGGAATACACACACAGACACAGTAGCATTGTAAAGGTGGTAATGATGAACATATTTATTTTGCAAGAGTGTGCTTTGCCTTCATGTCTATGGTGGTTAGAATGTTGCTGTCTGCTTAAAATATTCTGCCTGGATACACTTAGGAGTTTTGTATTTCTCTCCCTCCCTTCTTTTATTTTAAGAGGGTAAGTTCATTCCACTTGGAAAGGGTAACAGCTTTAACTTTCCTTGACTTGCTGATTGTCTTCTAAGGTATGTTTTCTTGTATATAACTGTTTGCTAGGGTACCTGAAAATATGCCTGACATCTGCAACTACTATAAGGTTTTCTCTCCCTTTTAACGGTATTACGAGAGCAGCTGATGTTCATCCCTTCCCCTAACCTACCTATTGCAATTAGGGCTTGTGAAAATGGAATTATTTGATAGTAGTAGTAGTTGTAGTGTGCTTGAAGGTAACTTTTACCTTTGATCAAAGTACCTGGGGAAGATACAAAATAGGTTTCTGTTCTAAGCAAAAGTTTGCCATGGTTTAACTGAATGCTTAGTGAGATTTATATATGTACTCTAAATAATGAAATACATTATTTAGAGGACATCTTTAGAATACATTTAAAAATATTTACTTAGGTTGGAGTGATCTTAATTTCAGGTGGGTTTGTGGTATAATGACAGAAAGACAATAGCTGCACGGAGATCAGTATAAAACCCCAGTTTATTGTATTTGAAGACTTTGCAGAAGATAGAATAGAAAAAAAATAATGATATAAATAGCCCAGAGGATTTGGGCAAATTTTGGATGTGTTCAGGTAATTTATTTGTTGTTATTCCTGTATACATCTAAATAATCCTTCCTGTAAAACAATTATTCATGACATAGAGTGCTTAGATTACTATTAGAGAAGAAGGGTAACAGCAGAGATCTCCAGCCCCTTTTTTGGAAAAGTTTAAAATATGGCCACTTCACCCTATATTTGTTCTCCTTGCATATATTTTTTTAAAAAATCGAACACTGCGTGTTTATGACCCTTTTAAGGAGCCATCCATGCTCTGTATTCAGAGATATTTGCTGATACTCTGAAAGAACATAAAACTCAACTTTTTAAGGAGAGTTCACTTTAATCAGTGGCAGGTCGAAAATGACCAGAAACCTTTGGCTTCAGTTCCCCACTTATCTGTAGAGACTAGGGTTCAGTCCAGGCTGTGTGTGCATACACAAAGAATGTCCCACTCCAGTTTACAAGGAATTGTTTAAAACTAGAAAAGAAGGTCTTTCAGATTGATTAAATAAAAAGAGAAGGCTCTCTGATTTTTCTGCTTTCATAGATGTTTTGTGCATTTGTCAGAATAAGAAATGTCACTTTCCCTCTTCCAGTTTACCCTTAAGGGCTGCGGTGTTCTAACATACTTTTAAGCAATGAGACCATAGCAGCAAACTAGCAATAACCCACAATGACACAAAATGCCAGAGATGAGAAAAGCTTGCCTTCTCTTTCCTGTTTCAAATGCAAAGGAGAGATTTCTCTTGAACGTATCTCTTCAGCCAATTAAAGGGGTAAGATCATGATTACACATGCATCTGTGAACCATTATTCAGTAATTTAAAATTCATCCAATGATGTAGCAAAATTAACAACATAATTTTATTGTGTAACTGTATCTTATTAAAGGACAACTGTCTGACATTTTTCTACACTTGCCTTATTTAACTTCCTGCAATTATTATTAGTAGTGACAATTTTCCTATTGTGCATTAGATTCTCTCATTAACACATTGTCTTAGTTATCACTAGAGAAATCATTTCCTAGATAGGTGAGGGGTAAGCTGAGGAATCTAAAAATCAAATCAGTAGATTTGATTTAATAGGGAGGCATCTGTCCATCGTACACTATGAGGGTGGCACAGGTAGTATATGGTGTGTGTGTGGGGTGGGGGGGGGATTCATGCTTCCTTGTTTTGCTGAAATAAAATTCTGCCTATTCCAGGTGAAGGTTTTTAGCTTGAAATACATGAAATATACACATATAAACTGCTGCAGAAATACTTGGATTAAAATCATGTGTAAACATATTATTTAAATTCTACTAGTGTCCTATTTGTTTGTGAAACCATGTATACATCATTTACTGAGTTGATAGTTAAAATCAGAAATGTTGGCTACATCTAACTGCAGATCATCTTCACTGAGAGTAAAAAAAACCAAGAGCAACAAACCTGTTTCTGTATTTCTTTGTATTACATACAGCATTTGACTTTCAATATCCTTTAAAAACACATGATTTTCATTTGTTTTTTAAAAGGTAGATATATTGCAGTAAATGAAATTATATTTGATACACAGGTTTGTTGTCAAAGCTCTTTTGTAAAGGGCTTCTTAAGAGAAGCCCATAGCAAACAAGAGAGTGGTGCTCCTTTTATTGCCAATCACTAGCAATTTAATTGTTTATGTAGTTTCTTTGATGATGATGATGATGATGATGATGATGCAGTAGTGAAGTTCATCCTTGTTAGTTTTGTTTGAAAGAATCTGTAGTAAGGTTTCAGACTATCAGATCATAGAATGTATGTGAAATATAGCTTATTTATTTAAAAATAGGGTGTTGGCTTTAGATGTTTGTTGTTGATTAAAAAAAGTTATCCTAAGTAGTTTAGCAAGAGTTTTTGTATGTCTGATATTAGAGACAAAAGGTGCTTATGCCACCTAGTACAGTATAACCTGAGCATATCGGTGTACTTGTCACGTGAATGTTGGTACTTGTTAAGCTGGTGAATTTATTAAAAACCACAACCATTAGTACAGGAATAAAAATGCCAACCATTATTTGTTGGGGTGGGAGGTTAAAGTAATGTAGACTTCCTGTTTCCAGAACTTCCCTTGTTTTTCTGCACACATCTATGTGTGATTGCATCTCAGAAACACGTATTCTAAGATATCACTTGCACATAAGTGTCATTAATCTGATTAGGACATACATATTTGTAGGAAATCTTTTGAAAAGGAATATCTACCACACGTGCACACACAGGCTGCAAATCCTTTGCCCATTTACCTGGGAGCAAGTCCCAGTGAGCTCAGTAAGTTATTTTTGAGTACACATGAATACGATTTTGGTGTTAAGGTATTTAGCTGTAACATCACCATGTTCAGAATGTTTCACAACTCTTGCATGCATGAGACTGTGTGTCTATATGTATATACTATGTAGGTGTACATTTATACCTCATTGTATCTTGGTGTGTATGTACACTGAAGGAACTCAATAATGTTACTTCAAAGTAAGGCTTCACTGAGACGTAGCTGCTAATAATAGGCTAGAAGAATATTGTAAAAGGCTGTCTGTATACCTACAAGACATCTATTTATATACAGTCTGTTGTATGTATACCTATTCACCATATGGTTTATATATAATCACCCCGTACGCACACATACACACAATCCTTTCGTATTTCTAAGTGTTTTGTGTTGCATGGGTTGAGAGGTTATGTGCGTGTGTGCATGTGCGTGCCAGTGTGTGTGTTTGAGTGCACAAGGGGGCATTGTTTTATTCATGTGTAAGGCAAATGTGCTTTTTTCCTCGAATTATAGTATGTGATGTTTTTCCAGTCTAGCTGGAAAGCCAGTTTTCACATTGGCAACATGCACAGCCACACGGCCATCTACTTGAATGACGTAATAGATATTTTGAATGGCGAAGGAGTGTGGCGATGTGATGCAATTGTACTTGCTAGGTTTGAAAGGCTTGCTTTTGGTATGCCTACGAATATCCCCGAGATTAGCACAGTGAACTACAACCACATTCGGAGATGTAGCAGCAGTAACTTCCCTGCTTCAGGGATGGCTTGCCTTGACTTTTAACCCCAACTAATTAGATGCTGAGTAAGGCATCCCTGAGATGTTGGGGCAAAAGTGAGTTGGTCGCAGCTGAGACACAATTGCAGGGATTGCGCTGATAGTGAAAGAATTCACATTCACTAGGTCATTGTGACTCTGTGGAGTGATTGCAAAGGAACACTCTGTTTACTGATACAGAGCTGGCGTCACAAGTGAGAAACAAAAAGGCCTTATTGAATTTCTCCCTTTCACCAGGAATATTCGGTGTCTGTGGCAAGATTTTTTTACATCAGTTTAATTTTCATTCATGCAGACCACTAGATCATCACAGCTAAGATTTTCAGAACTCAGGGCTTCAAATGCGTGCAGAAGGTTAAAAATAAAAACTTGTTGGAGAGGAAGAAATGAACATATAAAATCAGAATAGATCTTTTCCCATTACATTTGAACTTTGGTGGCAAATTAATGAGGTAATTCTTTTAGAATGCTTAATTTATCTTAGACATTTTTTACAAGTCCTGCAAGTTAGTGTAAGTGCAAGAAAGGGGCATAGGGTTCTTTTAGCCAAAACTGTTCTACTGCGGCTTCTCACTGGCAAGCACACTGCTCGTTCATTATGTATTTCTGTGACCATATGCAGCATAGATCCTATTTTAACTTACGAGAAGAAAAAATACATTTTTAAACCTAAAAATAATTCTAATGCAGGGTATCTCAAAAGAAGGTCCCTTCTTAGTGACAACAGGGATTCAGAATTGCTTTAATTAATTGGGAGAAACATGCTTCTCCCAGTGTGGTGTAGATTTTATTGGAATGCTGCTGTTTCCACACCACTTGTGGTGTGAGAAGCAAGACGTTACTGCTACTTCTAGGACACCACATTTTTGAATAAGGACTGGCATCGGGTTCTGCCTTCCTCCCTTGGACTCACATAGTGAAGATAAGCAGCCGTGTTGATTGAATGAATAGTTTGCTTACAGTGAGAAAAATAAATAACTTAGAAAATGGTTAGAGAAAATGGGCATCTTCCATGCACATGAAAAGATAAACTTGCTATAACATTTCTTACCCATAGAAAAGTAATGCCTCAAAAGCCATATGCTATGTTGCCTGTATCTGTGTACAGCAAAAATGCTACGGTTGTTCAACACTGTTTTTCTTTCTTTCTTGGTGAATGTTTCCCTGTTGTTAGTGTTCCGAGGTGTAGCCAAGAAACTGAGTAACCAATAAATGGTTGGTTTTGTATTTATCATTTTTATTTGCATAATCAATATGTCCTTAGGGCATATACTACACATCCCGGTGTGTGTTTTTGTTTGTGCCCAATCTAAATAGGTGAAGATTTGAGGGGATTGTTGTGTAAGGCTGTCCACAGTGGAAAGAACATTATCAGAGGACTACATAGGCTTCATTTACATTAATCGTATCTATTGTTAAGCTTCATATGTGCGTGATAATTTTGCAAATATAGCAGCTTTCTGGACAAAATAGCAGTGTGTTTTTATAAGCTGTGAAAGAGTAACTTGCACAGTATTTCTTTCAAGTACCATTAAAAAATAAAACTGATCATTTTGAGTGTGCTGCTCACTGGTGTATATGTAGGCACACACATGCCAGACTTACACCTCTTTAGATTTATTTCTGTGGGACCCAGTTCCATGGAGTGTGATTCAGCTGAACACAAACTGCATAATACTCCTCACTTACTTGGCAGTAAGTCTCATTGAACTCACTGGGGCTTACATCTTTATAAACATGCATGGAATCAGGCTGAAATCCTAATGGAAATCAATGAAACTTAAGCACACTTGCTGTTTTCCCACATGACATGAAAAAGTACTTTTTCCTCCTTTCTGGTGCAGTACCTTTCTGGTATTGCAAGTGAATATTGTTCATTTTTTATATAAGTGGAAGAGAAAATATATTTTAGATCATATAGGTTTAAAGGAACAAAGAATACCTCTCTTTTGTTTACTTCAAAAACTGATGATAGAAATTCCATCATAGGGCCCGTCATTTCCATAAAAAACCCCTGAACATTGTGACCTGTTGCAAGGAACTATTTTCTGAGAATTCAGTTGCCCTCATGTCCCAGGCATACTGCCCAGGAAAGAATGGGTTGATTTCTGCAGAAAGCAAAGGAAAATAGCCCTTCTCTAAGATAGTCATTTTTGTCAAAGTTTTGTTACAGTGATTAAGCTGTGCCCCATCCCTTTGGGTTTTCTGTAAGGGCTACATGCAGTAAACAGCTACACACCTTAATGTCACTGTATTACAGATCATAACTGTGTGTTTGTTTAAAAATCACAACTGTTCATGATCTTGGAGGTCCACACTAAACTTTGCAATGTTTGCTTTGGCAACTTTGTGGTCTGTTTTCACACTTCAAATAAGATAGCATAAGGCTTCATTCCATTATTCTCTGAAGCCAGGCAGGTGTCATGGAAATCCTGATCATTTATGCTCCCCCCCCCCACAATCAGATAAACATCCAGAACATTTGAGGTGGTAT
This sequence comes from Varanus komodoensis, assembly GCF_004798865.1. Lineage (NCBI taxonomy): Eukaryota > Metazoa > Chordata > Lepidosauria > Squamata > Varanidae > Varanus > Varanus komodoensis. The sequence goes on along the minus strand of NW_025335550.1, from coordinate 14,884,108 downwards.
ATGAAATGCAATTTGGATGTTACCCACTGAAAACCTACCTTTCTCTTGCATTATTTGTAGAGGTGCCCACACCTGCATTGAGAGACAAGCAGAGACTCCGATAGGCTGCCTAGTGTATATGTCTGTAAAGGAAGACAGGGTAAAAATGTGTGACCTGATGCATTTGCTTATTACAGTAGAGGCTGCTAAATCAGATCTTTATGATATATAAGAAGGAGCAGAGACTAGCATGCATAGATGTTTTTCCCAACATAGCTATGTTTTTGTTTTGTTTTGTTTTTTAAAATGGTCTGTTCTGAACAGTAAGATCTTTAATTAAGATTTTTGAGCTTTCATTGTTTCTAATGACAATAAAGTAAAGAACAAAGGGGGGGACCTCCTGGTGTAGAAAAGATGTATGATGAATGTACTACATTTTCTATGCACAGATTTGTTAGGAAAAGACACGTTAAATTGGGCATTATTTATTCTTGCGTGGCTGCATGATTGGATCTGAATGCCCCAATTTTGTATGTTGAGGTAAAAAAAATGTATAATTTTGGAAGCAGCAAAATAATAATAATGTTAAAAGTCTTAGAATTAGAAAGAGATGTTTTATATTGATATTTAGCATGTTGAATTACACATTGATTGATTTCAGTGTAAGAGTTTAGCACTTGGTTAAAACTGTCCTATTGAAATCAATGAGATTTACATCCCAGTCTTATTCGTATTTACACAAAAGCAAGTCTCACTGTATTTCTATTGGAGTTGCATCTTAAGAAGTGCGCTTCAGTTTGAAGCCCTAAAAATGATTTATTTTGGTTTAAATTAGATTGGATCTTGGCCTTAAGCCTTTTTCCTTCCTTTTTTAAGGAACATTGCAAGTTTATCAATTTCATTAAGATAGCTTTTAGTGGCTATTTTTTCCCGAGACAATTGATCTAAGACTTACATTTGCCAAGAACATCTGAACTAGCTGTCTGGAGGGGAAAAAATATCACACACTAATGAAGACTACACGTGAAAAAAAAATAATTACTTCCAGCTGGCTTTATGCAATAACAAAACTAATATCAAATTGAGATGCTTAATTAGCATAGATTCAGATATATTATTTTCTTGCATTCAAAGGAACATTGTAATTCTGTTTAAAAATCTGAATTTAAATATTTGTCAATGCATGAAGGCGTTTGGTTTTGTGATAATCAAGCATGGAAAAGGAGAACCCCATCGATACATCTGCCCTGCCCTACAGCACTTGACATTGCCAGCATGGCTTCTGCAGCTGGTGGCATATGACTGTCATTTTGCAGGCAGGATACACTGAGAGATTTTACACAATGGAGGCATTCATGAAAGCATTCCTCATCTGGGACTCTGCAAACCCTCATTTTATTGACCCTGTCAGGATTTAACTGGAATGCTGTCAGGTAATGTGTTGCTTTATCTGTATTAGGATTTTTTTCCCTTTTTAAATTAGAAGCCACCAAGCTATTGGAGTGGGTGGGGAAGCAGTGCCACCCACAGCATGAGCCTCTGGAGAAATACCTTCAGCGCTCAGGTTTAGAATCTGACATCTAGAAAGATCTGCCCTGTACTTCCTGCATGAGGACATGCGTGCCTAATGGCGTTTTCGGTGGTTTGAATACACAACTGAAACAACCTGGCCTCGTGTGTGCTGTGTAACATGAATGGACCTAGCCTCTAAAGGTGAAACAGACCTGATTCGGATTCTGTTGCGTTAAGTTTCAGTATAATCCGGCTTGTATACTTTGGGTTGAATTTGGGTCAACTACACCAGAATGAAGTATTCTTAAGTCACACTGCCTTCTTTGGAATAATTAAATCTAATAAAATCAAAAAAGGTGGAGCTGCTTCTGCTGTTCCTTAAAAGAGTGGAAGAGAATAATGCAAGGTGAAATGAAATATCATATCCTTGTGATGTGATATTGGATATGATATTTCATTTTACCTTGCATTACTCCACTACTGTGGCCATCAGTGATATAAGGCAGCCCAGGTCAAAGAACAACATGGTAACACAACATGTATCTTTACCTGGAAGCTAAAAGAAGAGGGTGAGAAGCCACACTGACTGGCAGCCATTCTGTGTCCCTCCTAACATCTCAGTAAGCTCTTAAGCACATGCTTAAGTCTAGCCTGTTGAAATCCCCTAGGTCCCTTGATTTAAGTTTCCCATTACGCTCTTGGCCTGAAATCACTCACAGTTGATCAGCAAGGCCTATTGAGATCAGCAGCACTCACATCCAGAGGGCTGCAATCACTGTTCGTAATACTAATTGTACAAGTCAAGATTATAGGGTGTTTAAGAATAGTGTGCATTGGGAAACAAAGGGATGAGGGCTACAATTACACCCCCAGTTATAACTGTATTCTTTTAAGTTCTTACAAATGCATGTTTTCTTCTTCTTTCTGAAGGACCTGCTCCATGCTTGTTTTCATTGAATTATTAAAAAAAGCATACTCAATTTGTATGATAAAAATCCAGACAGGCACGCCAATGTCTGAGAAATAAATGTGCGCAAAATTTCTTCTGGGTCCTGTTTTGGTTTAATGCTAGCGGGCGGAATTGCAAACATTGCACTCTGTTCTTTAAGAATACCTTCTCTTTTTAACATACCCATCTGATCTGCCAGCTGCTCATTAATGGTTTGCATTTGGTCCAGCAAGAGTGTGGCTGAACAATCTTGCATGGGAAGTGATAAAACTCAGAATGTTTATATGTTCTATCTAGGTTTCTGCTGGAATTAGCCTAACTTATGAGCCTGACAGCACACTACTAACAGTCTGCTGCGTGACCCTTATCTAAGTGACAATGTACTGTGCAAATATAACCCAGGCAAACCCCACAGAATCAAGAGTTGTACAAGGGCTCACCTGTGCTGTTATGCTTTGCACACGGCCCTGAATTTCAGTGGGACTTCGAGTTTAAGGCAGAAGTCTATGCTTTAGCATGGGATGTTCCCTCTGAATTCTTGTTGCTGCAGAAGTATTTTACAAAGTCAGTCCTGATCACAGAACAAAATAACTAGAAAGGAGTTAATCGTATGTGAGATACTAACACAAAGAACTAAGAAGGTGAGGAAATGTATATCCATCGCACAGACCTTTTTTTTAATGATTACGAAGTTTTGCACCCTGCCAAAAGAAGTTTCTACACTTTCACTTGGCAATAGGCATTGAACATGTTAATGCACTACAACCTTGTGCATGTTACTTTGGAAGGAAGTCCCACTGTACCCAACCAAGCATACTCAAATGTGCATAAAATTGCAGCTTTAGGAATGTTTGCAAACTAGAACTAAGATTATCCATGTATTTGAGAGTAAAACCTGACTCAGTCTGAGTTACGAGTGAGCTAACAATAGCATCCAGTTATTAAGGATGCAATCCAGTGAATGTTCGTATAGAAAAAGGCCCTACATGCTAGAAGTTGTAGGACTTTTTAGTCTAGACATGCATAAGATCACATTCTCACGGGTCTTGCTTGATGACGAGAGTGGTATTGTTTTCAGGACCTATGTGTGACTTCTAAAAATAATTTCAGAGCAGTACTTGAGATAGTGAGAAGTGAATGGATTGAGTCAAATAAGCTGCTACCATATTCTGCAGAATTGCCCTAAATAGAAGGAAAACCAGAACTCTTCAGTAAGAACATTCCCCTAAGACTGCAGTCTTACACCCAGTTTCCTGGGAATAAGCTACATTTAAGTCAATGGAACGTACTTCTCTGTAGGCAAGTATAGGATGGTGATGTAAAGGAGATAAAGAAGTATTGCCATCAAGTATTGAATTGACAGTTCTTGGTGTCCTCCACCCTTTTAACGTTTGCTTCTCCAGAAAAGAGAGATATTAATTCTCCCACTTAATGGTGTGCTTATTGCAGTTCCCTGATAGACTGCAAAAAGTCTCTGAGAAGGCAACTGAATGAAAAGGAGTGCATGAGGCCCCAGTGCTGGGGCAGGTGTGGATACTGATAGTGCTGGCATCCCAGTTGCTCCTTTCCATTTTGCCGCCTCTAAGGTTGTTCTTGTTGTTTTTGATTTGAATACTAAGAGTTTGTGCATTTTGTGGTGAGTGGACTGGGAAAAAACCCTCAAATTTGATGGCTAAGAGGAATTTCACATACATTGTGATGCTGGAAAGTAAATAAAGGAGAAATTTGCATATCTGCGTTTACTTCCCAGCCTGCCTTCCTTCCTCTGTGTGCAGGGTTCTTTTAGAACAGCAGACTTGAGTATCTACAGCAGTAAGTGGTTCAAAGAAGAATTCCAATAAGTGAAGGAGTTAATATCTTTCCTTTCCAGACTAGCTAGAGACCTGGGGAAGTGTTGAAAGGTAGAGGGCATTAAGAGGTGTCGTTCAGCACTTAGAATCACAATGACAGGGGTGAGATCTTGTCCCTTCTTTGCCACTTTCGTCCTCCTTACCAGTGATTTTTAATTGACATCTAGGGAACCGATCCCTGGCAACTGTGCATATATTTGCCCAGATGTAGTCCTACCTTGTCTGTTTCCCAGAGCAGTTCACTGCTGTTATTTTCAGATGAAATAAGTAAATGGATGATACTTGCTTTTGAAAGAAGATGTGTTTAAAATTTAGTGGAATAACAAGAAGATAGTGACAATATTTAATGGACAGTGACAACCTCTGCAACATATTATAACCATGTGAAATTGCTGTTCACTGTTAAGTAAAATATATTATAAAATGTTGATAAAGGATATACTGTTATAATTAAATGCAATATCATTAAGTATTATTTTGCATCACATTGCACAATAAATGAGAAGAGGACCTATTGATCAATCTAAATTCCATTGCTGTGAAAGGGGCTAATAATAGGTCAGTTTGCACAGCACACTACGCCACTGTGTGAATAAGCAGTGCAGTATGAATCGTTCATGGAACAATCCTTGAGGCACACCCAATAGACAATTTGCTGCATTGTGGTTTGTCTTTACCCTTCTCTTCAGTCTTCCAGGTGGACTTGCACATGGTAGGCATGCCATGAGTGGAGCTGGCTGGAGCCAGGGGTCAGACTAGATGGCCTGGGAGACCCCTTCTGACTCCCTCTGTTTCCATGTATCCCAGCATTCTTTATGGCAAAAACCATCTTGTGTCTCCGTCTCCCTCAGTATCCCCTTTTGTTTGCTGCTGCTGCTGCTTTTAAAAAATTCTTTTTGGATCTATTTTTTCAGTTAAAAAAGAAATAAAGTGTCATTGTAGTGATCATCACCATCAATATTGTTGTAGATAGTATTTAGAGGTGTCCAACATGTGTAGTTTTGTATGATCAATTTCTTTGTTTCAGCTTGAATTAGATAACATACATGGAAATTGACCATGCAAGACTGCACTTAGACTAATTTTCCTAGGACAGGAAAATGTCCTAGCTGACAGTTGAGGGCACTGAGAAAGTGGGGGGAAAGCGGCAAAAGCCAGTGTGGTGTAGTGGTTAAGAGCGTGGGACTGGGACTCAGGCGATCTGGGTTCAAGTCCCCACTCAGCCATGGAGCCAACTGGGTGACTTTGGGCCAGTCACAGACTCTCAGCCCAACCTCCCTCACAGGGTTGTTGTTGTGGGGATAAGATGGAGGAGGAGAAATTATGTAAGCTGCCTTGAGCCCTTTGTAGGAAAAAGGCAGGCTATAAATTGAAAAATAAAAATAAAATAAAAATAAAAGTAGGTGCACAAAAAAGGGTGGGGACAAGATTTCCACCTTGGGAATGTGATCCTGTCACCTTCGAGGGTTGAGGCAACATTTCTTGGTATTTCCACATAGGGATGTGCAAAGAATCTGCTTGGAGGTGAGAATTTGTCGGATTCTTGGGAGTCAGCTCTCTGCACTGCATTCTGCTTTGCAGCGGCCATGAATCCAAGTTCCTGGCAAGCACTCCCAGCGTTTATGGGGTGCTCACCAGTAATGGATCCCTATGCGCTGCAGAGGTAGCACTTCTCCTCCACACCTGGTGCTGTCCCTGCCAGCTGCCCTTGGCTGGGAAGACGTTTGGAACAATGCTTGATGCAACCACTCACAGTGCCCCTCTTCTGCATCCTGCAGCCACTCTTGATGGGAAAGGTTGCCAGTTCTGCAGCCAGAGGCCCACAGGCATTCACGGACTTCCTCTTGGCTCAGCTCACTTTGCAGGACTAGGCTGAGCTCGAGAGGAAGTCTGCACATGCCAGACGGACAGATCCAAAGGAGCTTGTTCCAACTCCACTTCCCCAAGTCCTCAGCTACTCTAGGAAGGGAAAGTACTGGCTCCCCACCATTTCATGGCTCCTTTTTGGAATGCTTGCTGCTTTGGTTATTCTGTGTTGCTAACAGCTGTAAAAAACCCACAGAAGCAGTTGGAACAGAATTCTGCATACATTTAGGGACTGGGCAATAAACTGAAGGGAAATTTGTGCATTAGCATTAACTACTCCATAACTGCAGGTGCACTAACTTTCCCTCCCTTTACTTCTCACTCTTACATTTAAATTAATTTCCCAGTCCCCCAGAATTGCCTAAATATTCCTGACAGTTTTTTAAAACCCTGATAGAGGTAGCAGCCCACAATGGAGCAGATGAGGCAACAGCACCTGGTACTTATATTCCCCCACGCCATGGGAGCCTGTGCATTCTGTCCTACTCCGTTGCTTTCTTGAGTTGGAATGTTGAAAGGCTTGAGAGCATTGAGAATAATCAATTCAACATTTAAAAGGGACAGGATCACATTGACAAGGAAGAAATATTTTTTCTCGTTTTGGTGCACCAACTTTTGTTTCTCTTTTCTTCTTTCTGGAGCTTTTAACCCACAACTTGACATTTGTTCCAGCTTAGCCCATAAGCATCTTTGCCTTGTCAATTTCCATGCAAGTTACTCTAACTTGCTGCTCCTTTTGATAGTGGAAGCAGGCAAGGCTGTTATTGACCAGTCAAGACTAGACAACTGTAACAGCATACTTACGAAAGACCAAGAAAATTAATAATAAAATAAAAATTCCAGAAACACATTTTCTGGAACTATTTTTAACGGGAGGTTATGAATTAGTGACAGTCATTCCACTGATGGAGGGGCTGTCACTGCTGGCAACAAAAGCAAAATCGTGAAAGGGGGCAGGAAGTTTTGCTATTTCTGCTGAGCTGCTTGTTAGCAGATCCTGGCAACTCACAATGAAATTCATCTTCCAGGTTTGGACAACACATTCATGGATTGTATAGCCCCTAGAACAAGGCCTGGGTTGTCAGGGTGGCTTGTTGCTCCCAAATATGCCAGCCTATGGGAAGTGATCTCAGTTTGGACAGCAGACAAACTGTCATGGCTAATTACTCACAATGGGTTGTTCGGCCCTGTGAACTAGGTGAGTGACTTACTGGAAAGGGGCTGGAAATGGACAAGATCTGTTTAAAAAGAACAGGTTGAGCTTTTTGTTTTGGTTAGTAATAAAAGCCATATTTGTATGCATTGAGAAATACTCATTTTTACTACCTTGGCCAGTTTTACCAAGGTAATCATCAAATACATAAAGAATGTTCCCTTTTGAGATAAAAAACAAAAAAGGGGAAGGCATTGTACAGAGAAGTGCCTGTGTTGGTTTTGCATTGCAAATTAAGAATAAGCATTCCCACCTGTTGTCCTGGGTGGTTAGAAGCATGCAGTCTTTCTCCAGAACAGTTTCATGGTAGCTTCAGTCTACATGCTGACTCTTCATGTAAATGAGTGGATGCACAAACTGATATTCAGATGATGTTAAACATTGCAGCCTTCAGGTGCATCTGGGGTTCTTTCTGTTTGTCCTGCTGTGGCTTTCACCCGCCTCCTTTATGCAACATTCAGTCACATTTAGTTATGGAAGTTCAATCTAAACCATATCCAACAATGGAATTTTTAAAATTCATCAACTGAAAGTAAAATCGTATAAAATGCTGCATCCGGGAGAGGGGAATGTAGCATGGGCAGATGCCAGCTGGAATCTGATATATATCTCTGCTCTCTTCAGTGGCACCATTTTATTGATGAAGTGGGAATGTAGTTAAACAAAAGCTACAGCTGTTTGGTTAAATAAGAATCCATGCAAATTCCTGTTGTGAACTTATGGATTCACAATGCAAATAAAATCTCATTTATACAAACTTTGTTGACGTACCAACTGAAATGGCAACGACACCATGCAAGATATCCAACCTGTTTTTGTCCCAGGAAGAAATATTGCTTAGAAGTGTGCATTTCTGGTTTGTTTGTGTGAATGCAATGTCTTCCAAGGAAGGCCCTGCTCAGACCTCCAAATCCCCCCTACCTGTGTGCATGTGTTCTTGCATGCGTGCAGAGACAGTAGCCTGGTTCACATGTAAGAACAACTCTGCCTTGAGTATGCATTGTCATTGAAGCATGGGTTGTCAAATTATGGGTTGTCATTAAATGCAATGACTATCCACGATGGTGTAAATATGGATTCTTAACCATACAGCAGGGGTCCTCAAACTTTTTCAATAGGGGGCCGGTTGAAAGACGGCAGCTACATTCGTGGGCCGGTGAGGGGAGGGGGCTGGGCGCACAGGCCGATAAGGAAGCGTTGGGTACGCTCCAGCGGCGGGCATGAGCAGTGGCAACTCTTGCTCGGAGAGCTCCCAACAAGTCCAAAACCATCTCCGAGCAAGCAAGCCACCACCTCCCACCCGTGTGGCGAAGTGGGCGGTGGCGCGGGCTGGATGGATGGGCATGGTGGGCCGGATCCATCCCGCGGGCTGTAGTTTGAGGACCCATGCCATACACAATCCAAAATTAATAACCAAATAACAAAGCATGGGATAGTTTCCTGGGCTTTTTGTACAGGAAAAAAGCCAGGACCTAAACATAGTCCTGGCTTCAAATATAACAGCAGTCTATGATTGAGGGAAAGCCCATAATTAATCCATACTTTGGGTTGTCATTACCTGCAAACCGGACTTGTCAGAGTAAATCCTGCAGCTATAGCAAATAAAGTTCAGAAATTGCTGCCAGCTTTCATTAACCAGTCCATATTAATACTTACTGTCACTGTAGAAAATAACTGAGAATGTGTATGTATGAAGTGAGTTGCTTTGTGTGTAAAATGCAGCAAGTCCTGTTTCTCATTGCAATTCTCTGGTCACCTGCACTGCTGCTAGTAGCCTTACACACCCTAGATAACAACTTTTACTGTGCCATCAATAACATCCTAAAAGCCACAAACATTTTATTTAGTAGTGTTCTAGGGCAGTAGCCCTTCCCATGAGAACTTGCACTGAAGTCATTGTGAGCAGGTGTTTGTGAGATTGAATGTCCCAAATATGATAGCACCGAATATGAAAAGTTTCCAAAGAAAACTTTCATCTGCAATCAGCAGCTATCATTTTGGGATAATTGGTAAAACCACCTCTGGCATAATAGCAGGTGTTCCTTCTATTAATGGTCAGTTATGTGGGATGTAATGGCCAGTTCACAACACTGGGACAGCAGTGCAATCCCTTGAAAACAACCCATCTGTCTCTGCACACAAACACTCCGTGCAGAGCACTATGGACAACTAGAAATCCACATGGCAGCACTTACATACCGGAAATAGTTGTGAGAATCACTTGATGTAGAATTAGGGTTTTTGTGTTATGCGTATTAACATTAGAAAGACAGAAATGGTGTACTCATAATTGAATTCTCTAGGCAAATCAAATACCAACATTTCTCAGCCCAACAAGTAATTAATTAGTTTGTGTTTTAAATAGAAGACAATCCTGTTATTGATTTTGTTTCTTTGTAGAAGCAAAGAAAGAAGATAGCTGATTAAAATGGCATATACATGTGACAGGTAGTGGGTGGAACATGGTGTTTGCTATTGTCAGTTGTGGATGGGAGAAACTGGACAGTGTCAAGTTCTCATTGGGATGCAGATAGCTTCTTTTGGTTTGTTTCCAAAACTCGGGGATGGGGGTTGGGAAACAAAGTCGAGAAGAAACCAGAGATTAACAATTTGTTTTACAGCCTAGTCAAGTATTTCAAATCAAGTGACTGGTGCTGCTTGTAACGAAGCATCTGCAAAGTGTGTCGGGATGACGCTGGTATGCCTTTAAAAAAAGTTAAATGTCAACACAGCTGCAGCTTACCACCTTTTGAAACCTTTCACCTGGGAGTTAGATAAAATATCTTGAATTTGGGCAAGGAAGCACAGGAAAAGTACTGTTTGAAATGCTATTAATTCTTGCAAAATAATATTTGTACTCTTTGCCTGACTAGATAAATCTACAGTGCGGGGGGGGGGGGGTCCACCTTTCGTTTCATGTGCCAGGCTGTTTTTTTCATTATCATTTCCTTGTCTGCCGTGTTTATCTTCTCTGAAAATGCTGAAATGTAAGCTATTGCAATGCTGGGTGGGTGGCATTGATGTTCACAATGCCTTCTAAAAAGAAACAGAATGAGCATTTCATTTAGACCCTACAAACCTCTGAGAGAACTTAATGCAGCTGCATAAAAGTGAAAAGCATTTTTAAAAGAAGAAAATCTTGCTTTCCATTCTAAAATAACCTTGGGGCTTTTGAGTCAGATACTTCCAGGTTGACACATTTCACACAGTATGGAATGACAGTGGCATTGAGCATATCCTTAATGTTCCACAGGAACTCTCTTCACTTTTTTATGAACTCCAAAAGCATGCTCATCCTTAACAAAATGTCAAGTTAAAACATGTCACTTTGCCGTGACTTGCTTGCCTTTAATCAAAAGACTACTCTTAATGGTCTGTTTTACTGTAGGCAGTTGTAAGAGAAGCTTCCCAGCAGTGTTGCTTTCCCATTACTGCTGTCATCCTAAGTTCTCGTCCCTAGTTAGCCCCAGTGATAGAAAAAGAGCAATAGGTTCAAGAAGGAGAAGGCTGAAACAGCAATTAGGCAAGTACTACATGGAATCATCTTGCCCTAAACAAGAGTTATTTTCTTTGGAGAAATGTAGATTTTTCTTTTACAGGTGCATTTAAGGCAAGCTGCTGCATTCTCCCTTGACTGTGTACTGCTCAACAGATGAGACCATCTGTAGTATTGGACTGTGTTACAGCAACAGTTTAAATGAAAATATTTTCCTTTGGTGGTTCATGGAGTAATCAAATCCCAACCCCAAAATTTACTGTATTTCTCCGAACCCTGGGTTGCAAGGTGTGGGAATCACAGACACCCCTTCCTCTAGTCTGAGGGGACCGAGGGATGTTGCAGATTTCTTCTTTTGAGGACATGGGGGGATCTTCGATACAGACAATCTTTAGGATGCTCAATGGTTGTATACCTATTTCGTGTTGTCTTCTTTAAAGCAATGAGGGGCATGATCCTATCAGTGCATGTTCAAACACAAAATAATTTTTATTTGTAAAACTCATTTTTATTTTTATATACTGCCTCATTCCCATAGGCTCTGGGTGGTTTACAACCCAACAGTTTCAACCAAAACCCAAGCATGTTAAATAAGGCTAACCTGGGAACTAATCTGGAAAGGCCTGTCAGAAGAGAGATGCCTTTAACTCCCTCCTGAAAGTAGCAGTGTGGGATGCATCTTTCCCAACAAGCTATTCTGGAGATCAGGGACAAGCACTGATGAAGCCCTCTGTGCAGTTGACAGCAATCTTACAGAAGAGAGTCTCAAAAAAATATCCCCAGAGGACCTTAGTGGACAAGGTAGAATATATGGGCAAAGATGCTCCTGAAGGCATTTTGGACCCAAGCCATGAAGGGCTTTAAGGTAGTTACCAACACCTTGTACTGCATCCAGAAATGTATTGGCAGCCAGTGCAGAGACTTTAATGTCAGTGGCACATGGTCTTTCCATGGTGTCCGAGAGGCCAACCTGACTGCCATTTTTTGTATTAGTTGGAGTACAAATATGGATGTCTAATATTAATTAAATATTAAAGTAATACTTCTTTCTATATAAAGATGCATAGTATTTCTCCATAAATGACTTGAGTTTTTACAGTCCTCTCTGGTTTTTTGCCTTGAGGTCTTATTTAGAAGTGCTTAACATCCAAAAGAGTTATGTGTATCTCTCTTGCTGCTGGATAATAAAAACAGGTCTTTGCTATTAAAGAGATATGTTTAAAAGGACATAGAGAATTCTAACAGTGCTGTTATAAATTCTGCTAAAGAGCATAAGCCACCAAAGAAACCATGCACTTATATGTACCAGAAAGGCAGAAAGTGTAACTTGAATGGCTCATCTGTTTTCATTCATTTTAATTTTTCCATCCATTCTACATTTTTGGCCATGTAACTATTTAATGTAACGTTTAAATGTAACTTCACAAGGTCAGCCTTAGATCTGCAGGCATAAGTGACTGAGAGACCAACTTCTCGGTGGTTATTTTAGACAGAAGCAACTTTGAGGCAGCTTTTCTTGCGCTGTTAATATGATCCTTATAAGTCTTGTTCAAACACTTTGGATGAGGATTTTCTTTAAAAAGCGTTTGTGTATTTAGAAAGAATTAATAGTCTTGAGCAGCCTTTCCCAAGCTGGTGGCCACCAGATGTTTTGCACTACACATCCACTAATCCCTGACTATTGCCATGTTGCTTGGGGCTGATGGGAACTGTAATTTAATCTAAAGTCTTCCAGGAATTCATCTGGGAGGAGTTAGACCAGAATGTCATTGGGCACAGAAACCTTCACTTTTGAGCAATTTCTTAAGGAAAATATTTAAAGTGTAAATATTTAAATATTTAAAAAGAAGTTGTCTATCCTGTAATTCTAGGACACACAGACTCTCTCTCTCTCTAGTGGACAGGAGGAAAGATAAGATAATGATAAATGGACTCTTTGTGTGAGTGCACATGTTTATATTATGATCCTAAAATTTTGACCCATTTTATAAATTAATACCGCACCCCAGATTTCTAGTCGGCTGAACAGAAGATGCAGCTCTTTTATTACATTCATTTTCCTTTCTATTTAAATTAAAAGTAAGGATTAATTCACAGGGTTTTTCTTTCAACCTACTCCCACCATTTCCCACACAAGCAGACAATTCACACATGAGGCATCTCTTGTGAATGAAAATGTTGAAGCAAAACAGTCTCTTTCAAGCACCTTTTTCAGTTAGCAGCTCCTAAAACAAGGAGTGGGGGGTTGCACTTAGTGAATATGATGGTGCAAAATTAAATGATGCATTAATTTTGCATTGTATGCATTTGTCCATGCAAGGGAAAAAAAAGACCTGTGGCAGTTCTCTTTTTCTCTCATATTCATGCACTTGCGCTCTCGCGCTCGCTCGCTCGCTCGCTCTCTCTCTCTCTCTCTCTCTCTCTGTGTGTGTGTGTGAGAGAGAGAGAGACAGAGAGACACAGAGAGAGACAGAGAGATTCACACACTAGTAGAGTTGTAGTTTGTATATATCAGGGTCTTTGGTTGCAAGTCAGAAGGGCAATGGAACCCCAAAGTGCAATATTCCATCTCAAGTGGCTTTTGGTGACTTCATGCTGCTATGCTGACTTTTGTTATGAGATACACTTAATGCCACTTTGGCTTTTTGGTCCTGATTTATGTGCAAATGCTCCATTTTCCGATTTTTCTATTAATCCATGTGTGTGAATGCAATGTTCAATTTTCAGATTTTTCTCCTAATTCATGTTTGTGCAACAGCATATATGTGCAAAAATAGCCAGAAATTTCAGATTTATTTGATTTATTTGTGTGATTATCAATGACTAGTTTTTGTATAGTTTTTACTAATTTGTGTGTGTGTGCACATGTGTGCAAAAATGGTAAGTTTTCATATTTGTTTAAAACTAATTTGTGTGTACAATGACCGGTTTTCAGATTTTTCTACTTATCCATGTCTGTTTACCTAAAAGTATGCCAAATTTCAGCATTCTGGATGACCTAGTGGTGCCTCTCAACTGTTTTGGAGAGGGTGTATTTTGTGCCTACAGTTTTGAGGGGTTGGTGTACAAATGTCTCATGTCCAGGTTTGTTTTATTTCAGCAATTGAGATTTTCTGGGCTACAAATATGTATTCTAGGTACATATTTTAAGGCTCTAGGTCATAAAAAGTACTCTAACAATTTAAATGCCACTGTAAACAGAGAATCATAAAGCTTGGACTGTTGATGATATATAGATACAGATACAGATATATATATATATATAATGCTTCTGTTTGTTTATATTGTGTGTGTGTGTGTGTGTGAGAGAGAGAGAGAGAGAGAGAGAGAGAGAATTTGTGCCGTTGTTTTGAAATTGTGTGCCTGTTAAATAAGATTAGCACTCTAATACATTTTACACCTTAAAGCGCAATATAAATGCTGAGTATTATTACATATTTGCCAGCTCTGCAAACACTAGATTTATTTTTATAGAGGCGAATTCCTCTTTAATTAGGGCAATGTAATCTAACACGAGAGCAAGGAAAGGGATTGGAAGTTAACTTGACCTCCCAGCAGCTGAAATGAGCTAATTCTATTGATCCCTAAGGCAACTCCCACCACACGCGTGCATGCACACACACACTCACGGACGGATGCATGTGCTTGCACCTACAACCCCCATAATGCAGCAACTATCCTAAGAAAGGAGTCGTCAGATAAAGCATAAACATTTGGAGTGCCTGTGTGGTCTCTGTCCACACCAGTGCTTGCAACTAGCATTTCTTAGTCATTTTGCTTTCCTCCTTTGCTGCACAGCTGTCACTTGTGCAGCAAAACGACTCGGAGCCGGGAGTTGGAGGGGGGAAGCGAAGGAAGGAGCCCTGCTAAAATCGTGTCACGTAGCACTAATTCATCTGCTCTCATTAGAGTGAGCGAGGGACAGAAGTGATGGCTAAGACCTGCACTCCACACATGACACACGAACAGTTTGGGGAATAGAAAATTGCTTTCTCAGGAAGCCCAGCCAATTAAGGACTTGACCATATTGAATGTCAAGTGTTAATTTAGGTTTTTCTTCATTTTCCCAGTAGTGATGCGGGTCCTGTGATGAGCAAATACATGTCAAGTAAAAGTTGATTGCATGAAGGACCCAGGTATTATATGTCACTGACAAGTCACAAATGTACTCTAGTCTTTTAACCCCTTAGGTGGGCTGTGTGTGGGGAGGAGAGAAAGGGGGATTAACTGTACTATAATGATAAGAATAGATAGCTCACATAAGGGAGAAGTCTGGGAGGTGGACAGGAATAGTAATTTGTGTAAGTGGCTATTACAGTATTCCTACAGACAGTGTACAAATATGGCACGAGTGGTTTGGGTTAGGATTTAAATGTTTAAAAAACCCAAGATCACAGGGTGTTACAGTATCTCCCAGGCCTCACTTGGTTAACGGTGGCATCCCATATAACATTAAGTGTATGAGTATCTCACTTTGTAAGCATTTAAAAATGCTGTGTCCGTGGGAGGCAGTCAATCTCGTTGCCGCCCTCCATTAAAAATGACAAAGTAATAACCGTTTACTGTGGGGTGAGTTTAGATGTTTTGAGCTGAATTTTCTTCCCCGTATGTATGTGCGGTTAAGATCACAGCTGAAGAAAAGCGGGGGACTTTCCCTCTCTTCCCCCTGCCCCACTTTTTTGAACAGGGTCCTGCTTTGTCCAAGGGCAGCCCCACCCCCTCGGGCCTTTTGTGCGCTACCTGCCTGCCCGCCTGTGGTGGAAGAGGAGTCCCTTTCAGTCCTCCTGAAGAGTGGCTGTGTTTTCGACTTTTTACTAGCTGGGAATACTTTAGAAATCATCTATGGCATCTAATTTCCATTCAACAGCATATTATTTACATATGAATGTTGTGAAAATAAGAGAGTGTCTGTTTCAAGTGCATAATTGATGTGCACACAATAATATCTCCACAATGGACGAGGCGTTTGCTGCGTGGCACCCGATAAATACTCTCCAGTGGAGCTGACAGACCTGGGATGGTTGAGGAAGTGGTTGACACCTTTTGATTTCATTTTTCAAGGACCATGGCTGGATTTGGGGACAGGAAATGATCCACACTTCCTCTTAACTTTCCTTAAGTAAAATAAATAAATCTTCCCAGCAGTCAGTAAAAAGAGAGTATGTTTACTTTTAAAATAGAACTATAGGTGCTAAATCTTCACATATATTTCAGCATTAGAAACTGCAACAGCTAGATGTGTAGAAATAATAATTAGAAGTTTGTGACCATAGAAGTGGATATTCAGATTCAGCATATGAAAGGTATGTAACTGAGGTTTACAAGATGAGTTGGGGTTTTCTTTTTACCTGATCAATTTATTTCTCTCCCTTTTTTAAAGAAAGCGAGGGTGGAATGAATAGCAATCTGTAAAAATAATGGCATCGCACAATAATGTCAAAATCTTAGTGTGAATGGAATGGGTGATGCATATTTACAGAAAGTTATCCTGATTTAATTCCACATTCGTTGTGTGAGGGCTTTCCCCTTTGTCCCCTCCCTGAAAGGAGATACTCACATCTCAAGGTGTCACTTTAGAAACTGCACAGCAGGGCCGACAGCCATGAGGTGGCTTGTGACGTAGCCATTTGGGCCAGCTGCTTCCCCTGTGGCCCATTTCACAATGCTACGTATTTGCTTCGTAATCAAGGCAGGATTGATGTTCTTCGGGTTTTTCCTCTGGATTTCATGTTCTAGTTCTGACATTCCAGGCCCCGTCATATGAACGGGAACCAGAACCTGTTGGTTTAAGTAGAGCCCAGAACTTAGCAGCATTGCCTGAGGTCAGTGGCGTGAAGAGACTCCGCAATTCCTTAAACAGATGTAGTTGATGGCACCTTTGGCTGCTGATTCAAGATGTCCCTCCTCCTCCACTGCCACGGTTGACGGATGGTACCTCATACAATCAGCCACTGCCAGGGAGCAGCCCTTCATTCCGCTGTTGTTCTTCTTTAGCAGCCGCTAAGCATCCCTCCCCCCACCTTGACAGGACAGGCGGCTCCCCCTTAAGCTTCACTTCCCAACACTGAAGCAGGAGATGGTCTCCCTTTGCACGTGTTTTTGATAAATTTAAGAAGTCAAATAGCTGACACAGATGGATAATCCGAGTGTATAGGGTGAAGAGTTATAAATTAACACATTATTCCCTCTTAATGTGAAATACTTGAGAATGCATTTTCTCAGTCCCCTGACATCTACCCAGTGAGGGCTCGCATTGTACTTTTCAAGTGGCATTGATTTGTTAAAGCGCTGAATTAGCATCCTAGACCAGCTGCCTGTTCCACTGTTGCGGGGCTGGGCTCCTTCCCTCTTTCACTTCCTGCTGCCTCGGCCACACACAGGCTTCAGGCTGCTGAGCCCCGCTTTCTCGCCTCGGCTTCTTCCTCCCGTCCTCGCCTCCTTGCCACTGAAGTAGGCTGTACTCTCCCGGCACGCAGCTCTGAGCTCGGGAGCACCGCTCCTGCTACCCCAAACTTCCCGTTCGAGACAGGAGCCTACGTCTCAGCACAGTTCACTTGGCTGGACGTAGAGAAATGAGTGAGTTGCAACATGCCCAGCTGTAGTTACTCATTGTCTACTCTCTTTCTTTTTGAGCATGCTGGAGTCTTTTCCTGCACTGTGGCTGAAACAAATGGGAAGGAAGTAAAGGAGGAGATTGAATGTACATGCAAGGCGGGAACGACATGAGCAGAGGGAGACGTCTGTGCGCTTGGCTTTCCAAGTTGCTAGCTCCTACATGGGGCTTGCCTTTCTTGTGTGCACAGGGTGAAAATACACTTTGGACTTGTGCCATTTTAACAAAAGGTGATGTTTAGTCACAGGCTCAGACACTGTTGGGCTCTGCGTTTTTGTTTTGTTTTGCCTTGCTTTGTTTTTAAAAAGACAACTACAGATGCCTTTTTGGGGGGTGGGGGTGGGGTCTGTTTCATATGTTTCCACACAGTTTAATTCTCCATCTTTCTCATGGTGGGTCTTGACAGATTGTGAAGCATTGCCCTAATTGACTAAATTACATTACCCATATATGTATTCCAGTAATGAAGATTATGCACATGAAATTAACATTACATTTCATTTAAAACTGCTAATAAAATGCTGACATTTTTATTTGTGGATTCTTGGCATGGTAACTTCTGAAAGCCTACAAAAGAGCTGTGCAGTAAATTAGAATTGAGTACTGTGCTGACATCTTCTTAGACAGCATCTGTCAAAGCTAAACTACTTTTTCAGGGGGGGTACTGTCCCCCCTTCTTTAGTTAGGGATAAACTGCAATCTATTTGAGCCGCAGCAAGGTTGTATGCAATGGAAACCTACAAGAATCACAAGTGTATATAAAGTTGAATCTCCACTATTGAGATTTTGATGTGGATTCAGTTTGGGCACATCTGCAGAACTTTTTCTACTCCTGGTTCATCATTTTAAGTGCTAAACCAGAACTACTTGTTCTGAAATTTCTCCTGGGGAGCAGCACTCTGAGCTGTAACCACTGCCATCCGAAATGCGGTAAGGGAGGGTTTTATGCATGTTGCATCCTTTGTGTTTCGCTCAGACAAGTGGCACTGTGCTCTTCTGTTTATATCCAGCCTCTGATTAGTTTAATGTTTTGATGGACTGCAGATCATTAGTATATAATGGTGTTTTGACTCCCATACAAATGAATAGGTAGAACTCTCTCCCAAGTTCAAGGAATTTTGTAGAAGCCAGTGCCTAAAGGCTGAAGAAGTAAGTGTTGGAAGCAAACAGTTTTCAAACCTCAACTGTCATTTCTCTGCTTTAGCAAGGCTCAAGAAGGAAGAATTAGCAGGTTGTTTGGTTTGTCCTTGCCTGCCACTGTTTCTTCCAGTTCCCTCACACCAGGCCTTGCTGTTTCATCTGCTTCTGATGTCCAGCTGAGGGGCTTGCAGGCACAGAAGCAAGTATGGGAGACTTAAATATTCCTTTCCCCCTGCAATTCATGCCTGGTCTCTGCTATGTGGAAAACAAACTTGTCCTACATTCCCAAACCTTGTTTGCCACCAAACACTTAGTTCAAGCCCTCTGTTTTCATCCTTGTTTTAAAAAGCAACCTTCTAGTCTTCATTGCTTTGTGTATACAGTTGAAATTTTGTTGGCAACATCTGCAAACATCAGTAATATTCAAGGGGCACAACATTTTGTGCCCTTGTAGTTAAAATAGGCTTTCCTTTATGCCCCGTAATATATTTGCTTCCCTTTCACACTACAACTAGTTTTTCTAACTGCACCATCCTTTACAAACCAATTTTATCTTTATTAGCAAAAATGCAATAGAAATAAATTAAAAAGCTTTGGAAAGAAGCACAAATCTGGATAAACCTCTTTCCATTAATACTAGGTTGAACCTGAAAGATACCACTTGACTTAACCCTTTGCCAAATTATTTTTCTTCTGTACATGTCGATTTGCACATTTTATTCTGAAAAGCATAATGATTTTTTCTTGTTAAAGCATACACAGCCCTGCATACAAGGCAAATTATCAGTGTGTTCTTGCTACTTGTGCCTTACAGTAAAGGAAGGCATGTTCCCCAGCTGGAGATATACTCAATCAGAGACAGTATCTTGGCAATTAAGATTTGCATGCTAAAGCACATGGGAAG
Source organism: Varanus komodoensis (assembly GCF_004798865.1). Classification (NCBI taxonomy): domain Eukaryota; kingdom Metazoa; phylum Chordata; class Lepidosauria; order Squamata; family Varanidae; genus Varanus; species Varanus komodoensis. The sequence continues at coordinate 14,864,586 of NW_025335550.1, read as the reverse complement.
GGAGTCAGTGTGAATACACTAGGCATGCCTGAGTAAATAACTGCTGGGAGGAGAGTGTGCAGAATGAATGTGGTCTGGTTGAGGTGAAGGCGTGAAACAACCCTATTTCTTAAGTGTCCTTAATGAGCTAATTGAAACCAATATGAGGACCAAAAGAATTAAAACTCGGGGAGACAGTGCATGGTTTTGTTCAGAGAGCTTGCAAGCACACTGGTGCCATCATGAACCAAATATATACAGGGGAGATGCTGTTTGTACACAGGTGTGCATTATTTTGTTGCGTAGGCTAACAGAAGTACGGACCAGCCATTGCAGGTGGCTTACTTGCCTTGGGAGACTGTGGCCCTCATGCATGGCCTTGTTCTATTTGGGAATCCCCGAGGCATGTTCTGAGCACTAATGTGAAGATAAACAGATCCCATCAAATGCGAGTTCCCTGAGCAACTAGGGCGGGAAAACCAAATGAAAGAATGAGTGTAAACTGAAAGGAGCATGAAAGAAATGTAAGTGATTTCCAAAAGGACGCCATGAGAAAGAAAGGGTCAAAAGAAGGAAAGCTGGAACAGAACTAGTAGCAAGAAGGGAAGTAAGCAAGGAAGATGAAGCAAGAAAAAACTCTTCTAAATTGCTTAACAACACTTATATGCCAAGAAATTCTCCCTCCTGTTAGGGTGCAACCCTGTGCCTGTATCAACAGAAGGAAGTCCTACAGTTTAGAGCATTCACAGGCTGGAACTGGATGAGCAAGGCTGGTAGTTGCAGGGCTTTTTCCTGTCTAAACATACATGGAGTCCCATCCACAGTCGTTCAAGTGCTTGGGACACGTTCGTCCTTTGAAAAACGCAGCCAGGCTATCCTCAGCGTTCTGCAAAAGGCCATCCTGAAGGATGGGGCACCCTCCGAAGCAGGTGTTAGGGATGTGTGAGCGACTATAGGTGGGGAATTGGTGCTTTCCCTGTGCTTGTGCAAAAGGACCTGCAGCATGAAGGATCAGGACGAGGCTGGATACAGATCGCTGCATTCATAGTGGCATTGAACCCTTCTGTGAGATGTTTTTGATTTGGTTGGAGAATTCTCTGGGTGACCATGATCTCAGATGGCTGTTCGGGATTAGTAGAACCAAAAGAGGAAACTAAGAAAACATACACGAGAGTGATATACTCCTTCACTTATCTCTCCTCAAGGCTCTGCAGCTGTCTCCTTTGGCACTTAGCCCTGAACTGGATCCAACATGTGAATAGGAAGGAATCCATATTGCTTTGGAGGAGGGGAAAGGCTAGCACCCAGATGTAAACTCTGTCACTAGTTCCACGTGTGCTCATACTGAAAAGAAGTGCATTAGATTTTACCATGTACTGAAGAATACAAATACATGCATTGTCCAAGCAGAAGGAATGCTTAATTTGGTGCTCTTAAATTGTGTTAGTGTCAAATAATTTATCCAGATCTGTTAAAACAACGGGATCCTTTTGTTGCCCAGAACACAGGGTCAAGAATGGTCTATATGCTCTATTCCACCATGTCTGAGCAGAGGCAGAGAAGAAAGATCAGTTTCAGTATTTCACACTCTCTACCTGCTCTTTGCTCTTGAAATTGTTGGATTATCTGGAGGGAAGAAGGGACAGCAGTACCAGCATCACTCTGCTTATGCCATTTGTGTTGCGCAGGTGTGAGCAACCTGTAATGTCAGTACCGAGGAGTTCCTTGTAAGCAGAATGGCAGTATTTGATACTGTCCAAGGTTTTCCTGCTTTACTCAATGGCCCCAATCCAGAATGAGTAACACTTAAGCTCCATTGAAATCAAAGAGTCTCAAGTGATCTGTAAACTTGCTCAGTTCAGTTCACTGTGAATTAAGTATGGCTAACTTTCACTGGATTGAAGCCAATGTGTCTTATCTCATTTAGAGGCGGCAGGATGAGCTCAGAGCAGATTTAAATTCTAGTCTCTATCTTACATTAAATATTTTGGTTCTGAAATAGCCAACATCTAGGGGAATGGGATACTCGGACTTCTTAGGGAAGCTTGAGTTCAAGGAATTGGCTTTCCACATTTTTTTTTTTTTCATAAAGAGATGTAAAGGTTAGTTAGCTTTTAGAAGGAAGTGTTTGTGGTGCTCAACACAAAGTAACAGCCCTAGACCCAATAAGTTGAATTGGAGTAGTTCCATATTGTATTATATTTGAAATATAATGATAAGGGGAGGGGAACTATAGACAACAATAATAAGAACATAACAAAGCTGTATCCATTTGAAATAACTATTTACAACACCACAAGTTAGAAAAAGGGTTCAGCTCTTCTGTTTCAAATACACACGTTAATATAAGCACACCATTATCTAAATAAGCACTCAGATGAAATTGATGACTGTAAGATACACATTCAAATGTAGCAAGAGTGGTAAGATCTTAAGTCCAGGTGGTGAGTGTTTATCCAGACTTGGATAAATGCCTTTGCAGCTATTGGGGTCTCAGAATTTACTTTTGCTAACCATTGGTTAATTTGTTTATCACAGGACTCTAACTTAAAAGGACATGATCATGCACAATTGTAAAAGATTTTTCCAGAACAAAATTAAGTGGCAATCATAGGTAACCAGAGAGAAGACCTCACAGGGCACACACATATCTTATGTCTCAGTGAGGCATTCTCTGTGTTACATCACCAGCACCCAACAAAGCTAGCCAGCTCTTTCCAAAGCACCCTCTGTGAACTCCAGTATTTATGTAACATTTTCTGTTGAACCAGCCTCAGTTTTCAACCTACCGAAATAGTACATATGGAAGCTAATACAACTTTCCATTGCTTAAGTTGCATAAAAAGATAAAGGTAAAGGTTTCCCCTTGACATTAAGTCCAGTCATGTCTGACTCTAGGGGGCGGTGCTCATCTCTGTTTCCTAGCCAAGGGAGCCAGAGTTTGTCCACAGACAGTCTCCGTGGTCATGTGGCTGGCATGACTAAACGCTGAAGTGCACAGAACGCTGTTACCTTGCCAGTGAAGTGGTACCTTTTTATCTACTTGCATTTGCATGCTTTCAAACTGCAAGTTTGATAGGAGTTGGGATGGAGCAATGGGAACTCACCCCGTTGTGCAGATTCAAACTGGCAACCTTTCGATCAGCCAGCACAGCAGTTAAACCACTGCGCCACCTGCATCCCTAGGTTGCATAGAGCATTCTAATTCTCTCTTCCATGCCATCTCATCTCATTCTAACATAGTGAACACCTACTTTATTTCATCCCAAAATCATGTATATACAGCTACTGTAGACTTTTTGTAAAAGTCAAATTACTTCCTCCAATATTATAGGAGACACGGAAGCAGCCATCACCAGTGGCCCATATAAGATACCAGAAGTGCTACAATTATTGCCAACAAGCACTGGATGATTCCTGATATTGGCACTGGCCTATTGAAAATGGTGCTAACTCATCCAATCCTATTGACTGAGCTAAAGTATACATTCTGCTATCAGCCCAAATCCTCCTCAGAATTGGCTGTTTTTCTAGTTTCAAATCAGGATTCCTTGTAAAGTGAATTTAACATGACAATAAGGGTTGAACTTTGTCTGATGAAACTTGATCTTTCTCTAACCGCTGAAATTGCAGGTCGAGTCATTCCTTTATTTGTAATGTGTCTGGATCCTAGTGCCATCCAACCAAAAGGAGGAGTCAAATAATTTGGATCCCACACTACTCATGGAGGGGTGGTAAATGAAAAAAATATCTTCCAGTCATTGATACAAAAACAGCAGATAAGCCTCATGATATAAACTGATATCTGGTCAGTTAAATCCTCCCTCCTTTATTGGCAACTGCATTCTCATAAGTGAAAACTGGGGAGGAGTCCCTCTCTCAAGATAAGCTCCTGAAATATGGTACTGGGATTTGAAAATGCATTTGGGTAATATATAAAGAAATGTTATAGAATATATAAATTCCAGAATACTTACTCAGAGATCAACTTAGCATATGCAATGTTTGCTTCCCATTTAAATTGACATCTAACTAATCTTCAGGAAAAGTAAAATACCTTGATCACACTAAGCTCACCAAAGGTCTGCCACAGTGTTAAATCTTGTCCTCAACACTTAGTGCTTTCTTGGCATCTTCTCGTATTATTTCATCATGTCCAAGAGGTCAAGGGGAGATAAGTCTAGCATAGACTTGATATGGCAAAATCAATTCATCCTGAGAAGTGAGTTCAAGTTGAAATAATCAAAGTCAATCAGGGAGAGTGGCTATTAAAGGAACTCTGCAAATCCTTCCTGTCAGATATCTTCATTGTACCAATGATAGAACCGAACATCCAAGTTCTTCTTTACTTTGTTTCCAGGAGTTCTGACTGCTGCTCTCTAACTTGCTATTCTAGCAAATAGTGTTCCAGCAAAACACTATTCATTTGACTTGATTCACATTTTATTCCACAGGATCCATGGGAAAGTTACAAGTTGTTAAAGTTATAATAAAATCAAACCAAATAGAAAATTAAAACACAGTTAAATTGTGACATAAAAGATCAGTATTGAAGCAGCTAGAAGAATTAGGCATTGCCATCAAGAAGCATGAAAACCGTGTACAAAACATTTAAATGATGTTTAAAGACTTAACATACAGAAAATAAAAAAGATATTTGCCTGCTACTGAAATGACATTAAAGTAGGCTGCAAGCAATCTTTCCTGGGCTGAGCTTTCTAAAGTCGGGTGCTATCACTGAGTGTGTCCTTTTAACTATAACTCAGTTACCTGGGCGGCCAAAGAAGGACTTCTGTTAAAGATGTGAATTTATGAGAAGGCAGACATGGGGACAAACTGTCCTTCAAGTCTGGGCACAAGCTGTACTTTATATAACCCAGCCGTAAGTGATGAGATTGCTTCAGCATCAAAACTAGTACTGGGAACTGGGAACCAGTGCCGTTGGTGAGGCATCATAGCCAGTTAGCCTTGTAAAGCATTGTGTGTGCTTTGAAGTGAGGCAGCAGCACAGAGCTCATGGCAGCATTGGGGTTCTTCTGTAAAGCGTCTGATGGATGGCTGTGCCCTGAACCAGATGCAGGCTTGGTATTGATCGGTGCCAGTCCACCCGCATTGGCCCAGAAGGCAGAGCCACTGCCATGCTCAGACAGTGACGATGGCTTCACACGCTATCGCAAGAAACAACCATGTTGATGGGGAATTGCCAGTCTGCTCCGCTGTCTTTCTCTGCCCACCCCTGTGACGCCTGCAGTGATCTTCAGAAAGGCACTAAAAGAATGGAAGATGAATGTTGCAACACGAAGGACTCCGGGTGTAATAACTGTGTTACTTGGGGGTCAGTTGTACAGTGTATTATCTTTATGAATTCTAACATGCACTGACCCCATCATTACTTCCTGAACTAATCTGCAGGTTGGACTGTTGCAATCCATCTGATTTTCCACTTCGATCATGGTAACATATTTGAAATGCATATTTGGATAAAAAAACATTTTACAAAGTATTTAGAGATATGTTTAAATGCATTTGGTTAAAAACATTTCAGATTGATGTGGGGACAGGGTGGCACTGACTGATGGATTAACATATGATTGTTATTCATGGCCCAGAGAGCTTTGAAATTAAATAAATAAAACACATGAAACCTTCAAGGCTAGAAATGGGTAATCCATCCAGCCTGAACTGTAGTAGGATTACTGTATCATCTCTTCATCTGCAGTTGTAATTCTCATGTGACCACTGACATTTCTCAGCCTTAGCTTCTCATCTGTATCAATAGTTGAGAGGGAGCACCTTCTCCTTTATCGCCCTGCCCAGCCTCTGAGCTCATCAGCCGGCATGCTTCTGAAGGTTTAGCCTAGACCTGTGGTCCCCTTGGAGAGACTTGTGTGTGGTGGCTCCTTTCCTATGGAACTCCCAGGCAGGGACCAATATTGTATAATTTCTTGTACCTCCTGAAAGCATCTTTTTTGCAGAAACCTTCCTTGGTTGACCAGGTACTATTTTTATTGACACTCTGCTTTTAATAGTGTTTTAATTCTTTTTATCTTTTTTACTTTTGTTGTTTAGTTCTCTGCAGTCTGTATAGCTATGCTGTGTTATATGAAGGGTTAAATAAAGAAAATGAATATATAAGTAAGCCTAGAAAGGCATGAGTTTTAATTTTTCCTGTGCCACATAATTAAGTAATAGTTCTAGAAATAGTCAACATTGCAATGCTATAAAAGACAATGTGAAATCCTTTCTAAAAGGAGTATTAGGTCAAAAACAATTTCAGCCTAGAGATAACAACTGGTTATGTACCTAAATATTGCTCCAACAGTTTAACCTCTGTTGTACTAATAACTGGCCATTTCCATTAAATCTGTTTGCAATATTATTTAAAACAAAAAAGAAAGCCATATGTTTAATGTATCTTGATACAGATATTTATTTAGTGCCTTATGCATGCTATTTTTAAGTAATGGTATGAAATAGTAGCCACACAAATGGAAGTGGAATCAAAATAATGAATGTGCTAATATTTCCTCTAAAATTTCTGTGCTATTTGATGAGAGTGGATACTTTCTGAGTTCAAAACAAAAAGGGAAATCCATGTGTGTAACTTAAGCTATTAAGTGAATAGGAACTAAATTGCTTACTTCCTGATGCTACTAGTATGTTTCCTCTTTGTAGTAGAATAATAATGACACACTGCCCAAAAAGGTTAAGAGACCTTCACTTTCCCATCAGTGTTTCCCAACATTCATGAGGAAAACCTCTCCTTTAAAAATACATATTAATTACAAAAATAATAACAATAAAAAGAACATCTTGCCAGAATACAGATGCAGTGTCAGATTTGGTAACTAGCCATCAGCTATTGTGCCAGTCATCCAAATTTATTTCCCACAAAAGGTCAAAATAATAATAATAATAATAATAATAATAATAATAGGAGGAGGAGGAGGCGGAGGAGGAGCGGGGGGAGAAGAATAGGAAAGCATTTCAGTCTTAAATGCATGGAGTGCAATCTGGTGCACTATTAAGTGTGCTTCAAGAGCACTGAAATTAGCAGGACATAAGAGTGCTGGACTGTGGCCATAATATTGAATAACAACAGCAGTTGTAAGAAAGCCAGAGCTGTCCGGCAACTGATTGAAGTGGCTGCCGAGGCGAGAGCAGCTAGCCTGCCGAGCCCCCTGGCTCAGCCAGAGTCCGGGGGGCGACCCCCGTCCGTTCTCCAGCACTGAGGTTGGGCAGGAGCCGTGGTGAAGAGCAGGGTGTTGCTGGCCAAAGCTGAGGAAGCAGAGGTGGCCCCTCTGTGCTCCGTGTGTGGGTCTGTGTACTCCTTTCCCGTCAGCGTTGGGCCAGCCCAGCCAAAAAAGCAGTTCCTTGGCAAGGCTTAATGGCAGGATGATGTAGTCTGTTGTGACTAGTGCATTCCTTTCAGGTTAAACTAGGGAAATGGCATTGTGTTAAAATTCCAAGTCGCATGAATGTTTTATTGCCACAAGTGCACTGAGGTCTCAAGGGGAGAAGAGTGAGTGTTCAGGGCTGGGGGGAGGAAGGCAGGGGAGGCGGGGAGGGTGACTTAGAAGCTCGGGAACTATCAGAGGAACACTCCCCTTGGAAAATGTTATCCAGTGGTGTGTGAAGCTGCCTGGCTGTGATAGTCACTTCGAAGCGTTTCGCTTTCCCCCAACTGTGGCTGTTTAAAATCTCTCAGTCCAGACAATTAACAGCTGAAGAAAATATGACAAGACACACGCAGCGAGGTTGGGAGATAGAGAGAAGGAATGCGCCAGAAGAGAGTTGAATTGCCGCCTTGTACACGAACTGGCAGATCTCCTCTCCTCATCACCCTCCCTGCTTGCTCCAACGCACCCCCAGAGCTGTGTTTTTCCCTTTTCCTTTTTTCCCCTGTCTGCTGAAGGCCAGGACCGATCTGTTAACTGTACACCACTGACGGGGAGGCCAAAGCCGCTCATGGTACCGTATGTTACCATTACTACTCCCTCATTCCTTTTTACATTTCTCAAGCATTGCTTCGTAATAAGGGTTTACGTGAGTCAGAAGGATTTGAATGATTGATTTTTTTTTTTTTAGGTTGTGAAAAGAGCAGAGCACATTCTTGTAGCAAACTTTAAAAATTAAACAAGTTGGGCAATTCTTGTGCTTTCTCATTTATATTAGATGTTGATAATTATTTCAAGCAAATCTTTAAACAGTGTTTTTAATGCCGAAGTAATGCATGGGTACGGATGGTAACTATGCATATATAATACTTGTAATGAAATACCGTGAAGTGGAATTGGGTTGCTTTTGTTTGGGTCATGCAATACTTGTTCTGTTTTGGTTCCTTAATTCTTGGCTCCTCGGGATCAATGAGAAGGGGCGTGCGGGTTAGCCTCGTGTTGGCTTGCGTCTCGTGGAACTCTCCTATATAAAATGGGGTCAGGCAGCCTGGTCTTCTCCAGATGTTTTGAATGACTATACTCACTGGGGCTGATGGGGTTTGTTGTCCACCGTATCTGGAGGGCAGCTTGGGAGCAAAGTATTCTAGTGTTGTTGTGAGCTGGGAGATGCTCGGGTGCAATTCTGTGATATAGTTTTCTTTTCAAACATTTCAGTCAGGGTTATGGTTAGGGTTACGGTTAGGGTTAGGCACCTTGTGGCTTTTCAGCCTATAGCTGCCACTTCTCTTCACCATTGGCTGTGCTGGCTAGGACTGATGGGAACTGTAGGCCAAAATATCAGGGCAGCTGCAGGTCCCCTACTCCTGATCTAAGTCAAAGGGTTTTCCAAGTTGAAGCATTTGCAGTGGGGTTCAAGTCTTTCGCCCTCCCCTGCACCGTGCCTGACTCTCATACACACACAGGCCAAGAATGAGAGGGAGGCTAAAAAATAAATGCCTCAAATCACTGAAGCGAAGACCATTTGATCAGCTTTACTCAAAGACGCAAGTTATTGAATTATGTGAATGTTCTGCTTACGGGCCTATGTCTCTTTATTGTTAAATTTATGTCCTGACTTTTCCACCAAGGAACCCAAGGTGGCATACATGATCCTCCTCATCCTCTCCATTTCATTCTCTCAGCAACCCTGTGAGGTAAGCTAGGCTGCAAGTCTAGACTCAAATTCATCCATGGATGTCTGTGGACTGGAGCGCAGGTCATAGTCCAAAATGCTAACGTTTCCATCCCACTGGCTGTTGACCTTCATGGGACTTAATTGTAACCTGAACTTTCTTTGCTAGGACCCCACAGATGCAAACTGGAGGATTTGAATGTAGAACGGTGTTGCTTTCTAAAGAAATAAAACTGACCTCCTACTTGTGGGCAGCACCTTTTCCAAATTTCAGGCCTTTATATCAATGGAGTATATGGCAGTAAAGCATGTCTTCCACTGGCAAGAGTGTTCAATTTCCATTCCATGTTTGAAAACAGGTGCAACAATTTGAATGATGGAAATGATTTTAAAGTTTCTGGCTGGAAACATCATACAAGCATTGGAATAGATGCTCCCCACTCTTGTAGTCAAACGCTTTGGAGAAGACAATGCCTCTGAGCAAAGTGCTCCTAGCCTTGGTGTAATGCGACAGTTACCCTAAAATATTTGAGCCATTAAATGTGTGGACGTTCTAGACATATATTTGTGTGTGTGTGTGTATTGTTTATATAAAGTCATATATTTCAAACAAGTTTTAGTTGCAATGCTTCTATCATTTTTTTTCTTGAAAACCATATGAAGTACAAATTGCATGGATACAGATATATTATCCAACTTTTAATCATATGCAAGATGAGGTGTGTTGTTTTATTTAGTATGCAGAGGACTTTATCCTTCTGCATGTTATTTTATTTTATGTGAATATGTATGTGCCTGTGCCGCAAAGATGTAGAAAACATGAAGACACCGATCCAGTCTGAATGCACTTCCATAGCATCCAAGACAGACAATTATCTGTATCTATATTCAGATTCTCTTCTGAATGTAGTTGTTGTCTATTCACGCTGCATTACTTTTAGTTAGTTGCCCATTTGTTCAGGTGCTCCTATCCCTCCATGTTCTGCTGCTCTAACTCATTTTGATGCTTTGGGTAACCTCATGAGACCAGAGCTGGATTGGGCTTTTATTTCATGGGACCACACTCTCAAAAGAGCATTATAGGCTTCCTGGGATGAACGAAGAGGTGTTCTTTACGTGCTGGAATTATTGTCGCTACAACATGTTGCAGCTTAGTATTTCACGAGAAAACTGTTGCTAGGAGTGGAGGCAGGGTGGTATAGTGGTCAGACTTTTGGACTAGACTTAGGAGGCCCAAGTTTTAGTCATGAAGCTTGGTGACTTTGGCCCAATTGTTGACTCTGAACCTAGCCTACCTCATAGGACTGTTGCCAGGATAACATAGAAAGAAGGTAGAAGATTATAATAGATGTCTTGGTTTTCTTGGAGGAAAAATCAGGATATAGATATAATAAATACATAACAAAAGACAACACATGTATTCATGTTAAAAAGGTTTTATGTTCCAAGGCAAATGTAGAATGCCCCACTTTACCTTGTAACTGCTTGTTTTTAATTTACTCAAATTAGGTATATGTGTATATGTTTTCCCTAGGTGCACAATGACATCATGTGTTGTATATTTAACTCTCTACTTAATTTCCATAATTTGTAAAACTTTTGTAAGAAAAAAAGTATATGTGTGCATAACACAACAGCTCATAGGTGATATGCTCTTTGGGGTCGTCAGTCAGTCTACACTAATGCAAATGTTCGATAAATTGTCCATTAAATAGTAAGATTTTAAAAATAAATAACTTATTGGTAGCTTTTTATGCATCTCATTTAATTTTTGGATAGATAACAGAATGATTCACATGTGTTTGTGTGATTTATTTATTTTGTCTGTATAAGAGGAATGATTATGTCATAAACATAACTTTAATCTGATTAGTGCTGTTTTTATGATGGTTGGTAGTAGTAGTGGCTTAAAAAAACCCAGTTATATTGACAAGGTTTATGGAGGGTCGTAAACTCAACAAGCAGTCAGCTCTATTGCAAAACCATGATTTATGTCCAGATTCAGCCCTTCAGATTTCTGAAACTCTCATTAGCATCTCATAGATTCTAGCGATTGCCCACTTAGAGCTATATTTTTTCAGCTACAAACTATTCTGAATGCTCAGTAATGCAAGAATTTATTTCTAATAGGTTGAACATGTCACATTTTAATTGATGTTTTCCAAAGAAACATGGAAGTGATAGATTCATATTTTTCTGTGCTTGAATCACTGTTTTTAAATTTAATTTGTAAATGGATAATTAATTGTGATACATGAAGAAAAACTTTTAAAAGGAGGGGTGGAAATGTGCATTGGCATTGGTCAGATGAGATCTTGTGAGTAACAGACTTTCTCTTGCACAATTAAATACATTTTGAAATAAAGCATGACAATTTTTTTCCTGTGAGATTAATGAACATTCATAGTTCAAGATGATTACCAAATTTTGGAAAATATTTCACTTAAACCTGACTAAACATATTGTAAATAAATAATAAACATGATACAAAGACCAAACAAAGCAGCAATTAAATATGCATTGAAAACATTCTCCCTTTCACTTAATTACAGGGTAAAGAAAGAAGAAAGGGGAGGATTTGAAATGAAAGTACTGTGACCAGAAATAACCGCTCATCTTGGATTTTTTAATGTTGCTAGTGAAATGCCTGCACAGTTGTTGCTGTGATGTGTGAACCTATCCTACAATCTATGATTGCAGTGTTCACATGACATAACAAGCCCTGGAGAGGAGTTCAATACTCAAGATGCCAGCCACATGTCCACCACACTCTCACTGGGGATTAAATATCCCATGGTTGGCTATCATATCATGTGAGTAGCCCTGGTGGTAATCACATTAATACTGGCCGTTCACAAAGCAATACAAACATCAGGGCATTAGGTAAGCCAATCAACAGCTGTAGTGTGCTTTTAAAAATGAATATGCAGATCTATATTCTGGTTTAAGCCATAGAAAATGGATTTCTCTGTAGGGGTGGAAAATAGCCTGTTAAAAGACCAGTGTTCTATTGCCTCTCCACCTTTCTTTAATATGTTGGACAGATTCATGAGGAAGGAGGCTATTAGTGGCCACTGACCTTGCTGGCCAAGTGCTACCTCCTTTTCCAGATGCATGCCTACATAAACCAGTTGCTGAGGAGCTTAGGCACCCATCCTGCTTGAGGGACCAGTGGACAGCTGGTTTACCACCATGTAAACCAGAATGCTGGACTAGATGAACTCTTGGTCTGCTCCAGCACAGTGTTTCTTATGAATACCATCAAACTAAGCATATATTCATAATGAGTTTGATAGGGAAATATTAAATTAATGAGATCAAGTGCATATTTTAGTGCACACATTTGAAACACCTTTATACAAGATTCAAATATTTTAAAGTCTGATTCTGATTTCCAAGTACAACATGTCTCATCAAAAGAGGATTGGGCAAAACAAGATCTTAATGTACTTACGTATTTCACTAGATTTGGATTTTAAAAAGGCTGCCATTAGTTTTGTAGCCAACAGTTGTACATGCTTCCAAGAAGCAGCTCCATTGTTTTAAATGAGGCATACAGGCCAGTAAATAAGATAAAAATATTTTCCCCATGCAATTCTACTGTTTTGAACTATACTTAACTCACATGTTTTTCATCTCATGTTAAGTATGAACTCGGAAGCAAGTATCTCTAGTCTTAATCGGACTTACTTAGGTAGGCAAACCATGGCCCTCTATATTTGGTGGGACTGTAAACTCACCACACAGTATTGTTCTGCTGGCTGGGTCTGATGGGAGATGTCCAACACCATCTGGAGGACCATGGAGGGTGTGCGGCTACCTTTAGTATAGCAGCCATAGCATAATTTTATAGGAATCCCTCTGGATTCTGTATCATGACCACACAGTGATTACATCACATGACTTAACTCTGCTTGTTATGTCTGCATTAAATCATAATTGCACTGGAGTTGAAAGCCAGGTTAGAAAGTATGCTGGATTTGGGCCTGAGACATTGGGGCACAGGCTCAAGCACAAGTGGCTGTGGGAATGCTATTAAATGGATTCACAAGTTTATTGTAGGATTAATGACATAAGAATTGTAAAACACTTTGGATAGCAAACTTGCTACTGATACAATTTTTTTATTTGGTAACTTAAAGAATTCCTTGCAATAGTTTCCTTGGAAAGGAACTTTGCTTGTGCAAAAGGAGAAGAATTCCAAAGATCATCTGAGCAGTTTATTTGGTACATAACATCAAATTGATAGTTGATGTTATATAATTTGATATTGTATATTAAATAATATATAATTTTACATTAAAAATTTTATTACTGTTTGGGTTCCATTCACTTTTTACAATTTGCTCGCAATCATTTCAAGATTTAGAATAGTTCAAAATAAATTGGTTTCAAATGCTTACTTCCCACAAAGAAATCTGAAAATTAGTCTTGCTGATATTAATTTACTTGAAGAAAATCCAGAATATAATTTAGCAAATACTTATCTTAATATGGGATTGATTTACAAATGCTTGAAAATACTACTGAGTGATTTTGGCTAGGCTACCTGCTAGTCTTGGTGATCTTGAATGTTCTTAAGGTGAGCCTCCATTTTTGCTTTTACTATAGACAAAATCTGTGGAAAATATACTGACATGAGCATTTCCATTTCCATAACCCTTTATTTGTTATAGTGTGATTCTTTACATCTCTACTCAGAAGTTTAGTGGAGCTTGAGTGCAGTGGGCTTTATTCTCATATAAGTGTGTATGGGATCAAAGTGTTAGTTGACTTGGGCCTTGGCTTCCTTCAGAATTGTCTTTAAGCTTTGCCTGAAGAGAATCATCCAAATTTTCTTCTGCATATGCTTTAAGCAAAATTTTGCTATGACCTCTGAACTTAACTATTACTGCTTTGAGTATTTATATCATACCATCCCTTCATAGTTTTTAATTATTCCAGTTCATTTCTGTTTAACTATATTAGTGAATTAAGAACCTTTGAGGAGAAAAAGGAAAAGGTGTCCAGCATGTGACTGAGACAGAGACCATACCTTTGGTCAGATGATTGCTACATTTGCTGCATAAATGTGGAATAAGGCAGGGCCTGGTTTGTTCAAGTGGCTGTAAATGGAGTCCCTTGGCAGCTTAACCATGCAAGACTCTGGTGTTTGTTTCTGTAACTTTTATGTATTTATTTATTACATTTACACCCCACATTTTTTACTCCTGTAAGGAACTCAAGGTGGCTTATATAATCCCCCTCACCATTTAATTCTCACAAGTCTGCAAGAATAGGTTTCTTTGTAGGATTGTCTAAGAATGAGTGGTTAACCAAAATCACCCACCAAACTTCATGGCTGAATGGGGACTAGAATCCTAATCTGCCAAGTCCCAGTCTAGCATTCCAACATTCCACCATACTGGCTCTCAGTCAATTTATACCCTCAGACTCTAACATAGAGACCTAGGCAGAGAACGAGGGTCAATTTCTATGGCTGAACCTAATGCGAATGGGCATTTCACCCAGTCATAGGTGTGGAAAGTCTATTCCCCCCTTTCTTTTTTGTTAACTTTCAGGGATTTGAAAACAGGCTGAAAATGTTAATCCTTTGTAAGAGCAGGAAGCAGTATTCTGAATTCTTTCTGCGACTTTTTAATGCAGCCAAATTTGATGGGCTGCGTGGTTTCCTATTTAGCTGGAAGATAAGAAGCTTTGGATAGTAGCAAGGTACCACTACTGCTAATGGATTTTCTGGAAAATCCCATTGGCCCGGCAAGCACGACTTGCCATTCCACTGGCAGCTTACATGAGTGCAACTTCATTTCCATTAGCAATAGTGTTGCGTTGGATGCTGCCCCTTCTTCTTCCCACTGAATGGACATGATAATGTTACCGAGCCAGAGCTGACTGGCCATGCGGTATCATCATGTTCTTATGAAAACAACGCACTGGAAGAAACTTGTTTGTGTGCATTAAAAAAAGAAAACAAAAACAAAAAACAGAACCAGTGTGAGAGCATTTGCCAGCTGGATAGCAGACAGCATGCAAGAAACGCTGACATAGGTGAGCGGTTAAAGGAACATTTATTTATTTCAACTTTCTTGACAAAAATGTTTGCTGCCCAATTTGCACCCCTTTCTACCATGACCATTGAAACCCATCTCCCCACTTCACAGCACACTGCATTGGGACAGATTGTATATTGTTCAAATTGTATGTATAGTGTTTCACCCAGTCCCATCATATGTATTTTTTCAGCCAGAGAGCTGGTTGCTGTGGAAAGGAAAACAGTAATTTCATCAACTCTTTTCCCAACCACTCTCACCTTCAGCAGATGTTTCACACTCTTTTCCCAGGAAGTCAGGCATCCCCCTTCTGAATGCTTTGTGATGACATGAGATGATAATGCCTTTCTTGCAGTTAAGTCCAATTTACCAAATGTTGCTTTCAAAGAAAGCTGCTATGCATTTCTGGGTTATTTTTACTATTGTAGTATGTTTATATTCATGTCTGTGCACAAAAGAGACACCATTGATTCTATCTCCAGTTACTTAATATGAATCTGCTTCCTAAACCACAAAAGGAAGTGTACCATTGCCTCGCGCTTGCTCGCGGGCGCTCTCTCTCTCTCTCTCTCTCTCTCTCTCTCTCTCTCTCTCTCTCTCTCTGTGTGTGTGTGTGTGTGTGTGTGTGTGTGTGTGTGTGTTGGGAGGGGTTTATTACTTCACCTGAAGCTGACAATGGACGCAATTCCCCATTTTCTTCAGAATTTAGGAAGCAAGCACAAAAAGTACAGGATGGGAACTTTGCCACAAATAATATATTAATCAGTGAATGTTCTTTACATTTGTGACATTTTGGTTCCTGGATGAAACAGTGGCAGTAAATCCTATGTCAATCTATATTTTTCTTGTCCTCAACCTGTACAAGAGAACTCATTTTGAATGGATGCAACTTTTAATGGCAACACTTTTAACACATTTCATGTCTCCCCCCCCCCCACTTTCTTTGGCGTGGCATTTATTCCTCCGTACTCCAATTTCCATTTTTTACTGAACAGTAAACTAATCATACATTCATTTTTTTAAAATTGCCCTTTCATGGTGGAAAAATATAGATTTGCCAAGTGCAATTGCACTTTTGACGTCAACAGTATGTCTGCCAAAAACCCTTGAGCACCTTTGTTTAATTGAGCTTGAGCTCCTTGATGTGCATGCGGTAATTGGGTGCTTGCTTTCTCTCTGCTTTTGATCTTTAAGTGGCAGAAGACCTGAAGCAGTCCATTTGTGGATCTTATAGTGTTAGGCTGATGCATATTTGTGCATGTGTGTTTGAGTTCCAAGCTATGCTAGTGCACCCAGTATTACTGCTTACAGATCAATTTGTCCATTGTAGTCATTAGGGCCACTGTGCAATATAACACTGACTCCCAGGTAGGTCTGTGTAAGATTGAAGTCTTACTGCGCTTTCCATGTAACTGAAAATAAGTTCAGAGCCTATAATGTTCCGACAGATTTTGTGACCATGTGATGATCTGAAGATTTTTCTTGGTAAGTTCATTGGCCCTGATCCAAAAGGAAGAAAAGCATGCCGAAAAGGAAGCTGTGAGTTTATTTACCTTCTTTAAAAGACCCATCCAAGGATTGGAACTGCTCTTGAGAAACTCTGTGCAGTATCAATGATCACCTCTTTGGGGACAGAAAGAACTGTATTTAGCTTTCTGCACTCAGTCTTGCTCACTGCCTAACAGTTAATTAGAGAGTTGGAGAATATTGAAGGGGTATTCAATATTGTTCCTGGATTGGACTTTTTTAGTCGGGAACACTGCATGTGATGCCCTTTTCTGAATGTGCTTCATATATTCGGATTGGGCCCTGTTTATGCATGGCAAAAGTTGCTGCAAATTTTTTTTCATTTTCTCCAGCTAAATTGCATTCTACTTGGGCCCCGAATATGATGTTATAAGAGCAGGTGGGAATGGAGTGAGATGTAGTGACTTGTCCTTATACCCAGTGGGACTAACAGCTTCTTAGAGTGGTGATAGAGATTGGGAAGTACCATGGGAAAAGGGAGTTTAAGCATCTGCTGCTGCTGTTCTAATCAACCTTCCACAGCTACTTTAAAATAAAATAAAATCTTGGGTGATCTAGTCACCAATCTCAGTGTAATATATGGTTTAGCTCTCTCCTGTCAGAAAATAAATTGCATGAATTAATTCAAATGTTAAAGAGTTGATTTAATGGTAAGTTAACCAAGTTCCATTCAAAAGCTGATAATTATACAAACACTTTTGGTGTTTGCTTCAGAAATATGGTAATTTATGCTCCTGAA
Source organism: Varanus komodoensis (assembly GCF_004798865.1). Taxonomy (NCBI): domain Eukaryota; kingdom Metazoa; phylum Chordata; class Lepidosauria; order Squamata; family Varanidae; genus Varanus; species Varanus komodoensis. Next base: position 14,847,222 of record NW_025335550.1, on the reverse strand, counting down.
GAAGTGTGGTATATGTTTGAACCATATACATTAGTCCACATAATGTTTATAGTTAATGTGAATTGTATAAGTTCAATTATCACATGGTTAAACTCTAAAATATAGAAAAAGTGTTTGGAGCACAGTGTTCTGGTAACAGCACTCCCTCAATTAGAGTTGGTTTCCATAAGGAAGACCTTCAGGCAGATTTTTCTTGCAATTTTTGGAAGGAAGGGAGTCACAGAATGATAGACTTACAGAGTCGAAAGAGGCCTGATCCTGTCGCTCAGTTGATCGGAAGCTACCTGGGGTCAGTGGAATATAGGTGGTAGTTACTGTCACTCTTTTCTTCTCCATGTGCATTTATTCTGTATTTTTGCTTCATTCGTTACTAAGGAAAATGGCTTTACTGCTTCTCTCCCAGGTGGGTCATGGTGATCATGTGTTGAATTCAATAAATAAAAGAAATAAGGATGGGAAATCTGCCATATTGGTTCCTGGCCCAGATTTATACAGTCTTAAAGTCTCTTGTCACAAAACTGCATGACCATTGCTTTTCATTCCTGAGGATGAAGATGGGGGAGAAAAAAGCCTTTTTGCTTCTTGTAAGGATTTTTTACTTCTTTTTTTGCTGATCATACTCAAAACAAATTGTAAACAGTGCCTTCACACACTGTTCTTATTCCTTTGAGAAACTCCCAGCACAGAAGCTGCATGCTCAGCCCTGCTTTGCTCAAGGGATTGTGCAGGGACACTTGAAAAGCCCTTGTTATTCATTTCTGCAGCTTTGACAGAACGGGAATTCAACTCCATATCAGAGAAATGTTATCCAACCATTAAAACTTGAACCCTTGTTTTTTTAAACTATATAATAATTTAGTAGCTGTCAACACACATCACAACCCTCTCCAGCTTCACATTTGCATGTCAGACTGCCCAGATGTGGAATCTTGGGGAATTACATGAATATTGTAGAACAGCAGAATATAATTCAAGCTACTAGCTGCCAGTGCATAGGCAATCACAAGCTTTAATTTGAATTAGCAATTTTTCATCTTGTTGGATATCAAAATCTGTCAACCTATGCTTTTGTTTGTGGCTTTTAAAAGAATAGCCTTGTTATAATGAAATAGAACTTGTGAACATTAAGCTGCATGGTATCATGAGCAAAACATTATAAAGTAGTAAAACTACATGTATTTATTAAAAAAGTACATTTGAATCCATTAATTGAAAGTAGTGTAAATGTCAGAAAATACATGGATTTCGAAAAGCTCCAAGTGTCCTGGGAATTTCAGTGGTTAAAAATAAAATGATATGGATAAGAGAATAGTTAGGACAGTCTGCTGGGAGCACAGAAAAAACTATATAATATTGTAACAAACTAAAAAATAAATAGTGTTGCTCTAGTAGAGTAGGCATCAGCAAATATTCCTCTTTCCTTCCCAAGGATCGCTAGTTCTACATCAAAATCCTCCTGAAGCTTTGAATAAGCTATCACAGAAAATGATATTTCCAAAAATGTGTGCGAATGTGCGTGTGTGTAATTAGAACTACTATATTTTTCGCTCTATAAGACGCACTTTTTTCCCCCTCAAAAGTAAGGGGAAATGTCTGTGTGTCTTATAGAGCGAATGTGTGTGTGCCCAACACCCGGGATGCTGCCGGCCCGCCTGCACCATGTGGCACCACCTGGCCGGCACCTGGCCTGCTCTGCCCCCCCTGGCGCAGGTGAGAGCTGTGCCGCTCAGGGGGAGCGGTGCGGAGGAGGAGGAGCCACGGGCTTTAACCCTCCAGCCGCACGGAGAGACGGACTGCTCATCCCCACCACCCGGGAAGACCTGCCGCCGCTGCCACACCACCCGGAAGACCACCGCTGGCACGCTGCCGGCCCGGCTGCACCACATCTGGCCGGCACGCTCTCAGCACGCCCTGGTCCTCCCCCCTCCTCCGGCGCAGGTGAGCTGTTAATCACAGGTCGGTGTGTGTTTTCAAATGGCAACCCGTCTTTTAAGGAAGCCTATGGGGAAGTGATGGGGAATGTGCCTGCGATTATCAGGAAGCTTTCCATAGATCCCTCCTCTAAAAACTAGGTGCGTCTTATGGTCAGGTGCGTTTTATAGAGCAAAAAATACAGTAATCCTGGGCTACTATGAGGCACTGATGAAAACAATCTTGACGTTTGCCAGAAAAGTAGGCAGTTGCAATTTCAGTGAGGATGGGCACTTATGTTCTGTTTCCTGGCTCGCTGGCTTTTGCGGATTCCCTTTTACCAGTGCCTTTACAGAACCTTCATTTTAAACTCTCTTTGATTTAAAAGACCACTTAAAGGGAATTGCCAAAGGTGTGCACACAGCTGCCCTGTCCCAGCAGAATGTTGGACCATTTAAGAAATTTGAGGTTGGGTTTCTCTGGGCAGTTTCTAAAGCGGAATTTTTCAAATTCTTGGGTTCATGGTTAGGTGTTGTTTATGTTGCCCCTCTAAATTGCACATGGCGGAGATGAGTGACAGAATACATTGGGTAAAGGAGAGGTAGGAAGCCAAACAGAAATACATTATATTGGTTTGGCATGGAAATTCATCTGGCAGGTTCTTGCAAGAATGCCACACAGGGAGTTATTGGTTTGGCAACAAAGTAGATTCTCATGAGCATTCAAGGGCAGATAACTCTATGCCATAAATATAGATTCTTCAGGTCATCAGAGATTGGATTTTTAAGTGCCTGAATTTTCTTGTTTCCATTTACATCTAACATGTTATCAAGTCATACAGCCTAATTTTTTTCATGACATCTGGGTTGCATCCTCTGATCCTCCATTTCTCCTTTGTCTTTACCTTTTCTTTTTTGTCTGTCTGTCTTTGTAGCTTAGGCCAAGCAATTTTCTGTGAATGAGACTTCCTCAGTATTCCATAAGCTACATGTTTATGTGTAACTCTTACTGTGTTTGAATTAGGAGGCTAACTGGTTTCTGAAAAGCTGCAAACATAACTGATGAGAGAGTGACTAGGTAATTTTGTTTCCTCTACCACATTACTCTTGATTCCTTCCCTTGGATCTACTAGTTCATCTAGTCTTGATGTGTCTGGCAGACTTCAAAATCTCTAGAGACTATATTCTTGTAATATATGACTTGCACAGTCATTGTTTAACAAATAAGGCCTTCCTCATGACAGCTTCTTTTATTCAAAGCCTTTTGCAGCCAGAATCCTTGGTTATTTTCTTGACTCAAAAAATAGTAACTTCCTTTCTATTTAACAATTTCATGGAAGCCACTTTTTTTCTAAGGTAATTTCATTCTTATGAACAAAATGTGTCGCGCCTTGCATACATTGCATGCAAAGTTGTAGGAAGAGGGGCAATGACTTAGCAATCATTTAGCCCTTTGGCTGCTGGTTTGATCACGGGCAACTGGAAATCTGAATAATAATTCTTTAAATCACTTCCATCTTTTTAACCAGGGCCCCACTAGGAATGTTCCTGCACACTCTGCACATTAGAACAAAAGGTGTAACAATATAAAGTGTAAGACAACAGTGCATCTTGCTCTTCAGCTCCTCTGTAACATCAAAGGAGTCGCTCCAAATTCAGAAGCAGTTCATGTATATAGCCATGAGGCAAATATATGAGTCCTTCCTTTTCACATTATAGTGCAGACAGGAAAATAAGATAGTGAAAGTCACTCGTGCCTCCTTGAGTTCTGTTTTCCTCTGATAGGAATGACTAAGAGTTGTTCTCTTGACCTAGTAGGCTGATTTTAATCTGTTCGGACCTTTGAATGAGAGCTGCGTGGACTGTACTTTAGGTGAAAGGAGACATAAGGGGAATATGTCCTTTTGTTCCTCACTATGAGCCAAACAAAGCTTGAACCGAGGTATGAGAGTTCTCTATGCATAAACTTTGGGACTGTGGTTTCCCTAGTTCTAAATTACCTGCCTCGCCAGAAGCCAAGAAATTGGCTTTGGCATGGCAGACGGTTCCTGTGTCGAGAACCCTTTTGGATATTCTTCATCCGAGCTTGCCTGGGCAGTGCTGACTGATCCCCAGATTGGCTGATGATAGGCAGAAGAAGTGTGAGCCTAAGGCAACAATGTAAGGGTGCCAGCAGGGCATCAACATGGAAACTCCGACCAGTGTTCTTCGGTGCAGGTTCAGTTGATACATTGCCTACTGCCTGATCGTTGAGAAAAAGTCTTTCCCTGCACCAGCAATCCATCCATCCGGGCCAAACCATAAATGAGACGAGAAGTTATGCATGTCTTTAATGTGCAGGCTTAAAAAAATGCAAATACTAACAGCTTGTGGGTCCAGGCTGATAGTTATCTTCTCTGCAGGAGGTATGAAGGGGTGGAGTAACAAGTTCCGAAGAGAACTGACTCATGTGTATGACAAGGTATTGCTGCTAATTGTTAGGACTGAATTTTACTTTTATTATTATTTTTGGACAGAAAAAACATTGCAACATGGATGCCTTGCCACACACATACCATTATCTCATGCCATACATACAGTGTCCTGATTTGTATTTAGGCATGGATGGATTGTTAGTCTTGCTATCACTGATTATTATCACTGTGTAGTTCAAGGTTATGATAATCTATTTCTACGTAACCTTGCATCATAATGGATGGATTTTTAGATGTACTGCTCAATTTACTCATTGAGTAGTGTGTTTGTGCACATTTTGTAAATTACACTTTTTATACTTTTCAGACTTGTACATGAGGTCAACTTGTTATTGAATGCATTCAAATTCAAACATGTATGAATTTCGAAAAGCAAATATCGTCTGGATTCATGTTCTCAATGACCAATCAGTGTTTTTTCCCTCTCACCAGCTAATCCTCCCTCCTACCTAGGCACAAGCAACAGTGGGACTTCAGAGGGGATGTTATGTCAGGAAGTGCAAAGCTCTGTCTCTCAAACTACAGTTTTTTTGTTTCACAGAGCAGGAACACAGCATGCCAGTTCAAGGTAGAGTGTGGCTTGAGCGGGGGTTGTTGCTGAATGTTGTGTTGCTGTGCTGTATGAACCCAGCCATGTTAGCAAACATGAAACTGAAATAAATGTTCGCCTAAAATTGTTTCATCTTGGATTTGCAAGATAAGGAATATTCAAAAGTATTTTACCATGGTCATATTCCGAGCAGTACTAACCAGAATTACACGTCACTGGCATTTTCTGTCGAAGATCCTCTGCTGCCCTGTAGTTTTTTTTCCCTCAGGACTTCCCTCCCCCCATCGCCATTACAGACATCCATTCTCCTCTGCTGATCGTGACCACGACTCCTTAAGAGGATGGATGCATCTTAGTCTTGTGCCTCAGCTTTGACTGTTCCACCTGAGTTCACCCTGGTAGGCGGTGAGAGTGGTGAGAGAGCCTGGCCTCCTGGCAGCATTGGTCATGTCTTCTTGGACACTCCCAGACCTGCTAACCGCATTCAGGTGTGCATCCGCTTCAATAAAGGAAGCCACAGCAACAACGTGGATGACTGGAACTCAGTCACAAATGTAAGACAAGTATGCCATGCTTCTCAGTCTTTGTTGCTTCCCACATTGGGGTGTAGGAGAGCAGGCAAACTATTTTCTATGAAGACCACTTCTATGGCAGAATACCTAATTCTGTTCCTGGGCTAGGAAACCTTCTATTTACTAGTATTCTGACCCATTTGTTTTCCTTAAATTTAAAGGAGGGAATTCAAAATAGTGTCATGCCCAGGATATTTCGGCAGTGATGATAAACAGAATGGGGGAATTTGGTATGGCTGGTAATTTGGAGGATCCCATGGGAAGTATTTAATACTGTGGCTGCATTTTTATTCATTTGGTTGTACCAGTGGGACTCACTGGTATAGGAGTTTATACTAGAAGTATAAGAGCGTATACTGCTTAAAGCAACTGTGGTCTTTTCCAGATCATGGCAGTTCTGCATCATTATGGAAGCAAGCATCCCTGCTTGGTTTTGGTGTCGGTTCAACCTCTGATGCACTTATGGTGGGTCTGGATGGCTTTGGATAAATGGAAGAAATTAAATTGTTAAATACAGGTCAAGAAAGATTATTTTGTGAAGCTGTTGACTGGTTTGATTTTGTGTTAGTGGTTCACTAAGTTGTTTTAGTTTTATTGTTCATGTGTACTAAGCACTAGTGAATTTGTGTAGTAGTATTTAACCATGAGTGTTTGATTGATCCTAGTGGCATGGCCCTGACATACCTTTAGATTTTTTTTTCAGGTGTTGTATAAAAAGTTTTAAATGTTCACCTAAAAAAGTTAAAGCACAAATGCAGCAAACATAAATTTGCAAGCCCATCAGGGAGCTGTAATTTATGCAGTTCCCTTGCTGAATGTAATCAGTAAGAAATCTGGGTTTGCCTCTTGTAATATATAAGATGGTCCTAATTGTTCTTCAGTATTTCTGCACTCTCTGGGTGCACAGGCATTCCTGTGCTTTCTTCAGTATGTCTTCTACCACTGTTCAATCAGGGCAAGCTCCCTGATTATTTAGCATAATTGAATTAAATTAGGGCCAATTTCATAGCTCTATAAAGGGCATGTTTCTTCCAAACAGGAATTGGGTGTGAAATACAATTACATACATTACATGAATACTCAGGGTAAAATCACTAAACATTTTATGTTGTCCTTATTTTCAAAAATCTTTACTCACTGATGATATATGCATATTACTCCCTCCAAAGAACAACTAAAAAGCATGTTGTCATATGGAGTTTTTCTTGAAAGTTTGCATTATCAGTAGTAATAGTGGTTTTGGAAAGCATTACAGTTTTGTTTTGGGGTTTCGTTTGTTTGCTTGTGTTTGTAGCAATGATGCTTTCCTTATATTAGGACCAATTTCTAATTATAAAGCATTTTCCCTTTTCTTACACATTAGTGTATATTGCTTGCATTTATTTATTTATTTGTTTATTAAAACATTTTTAGACTCCTATAATTAACCACAGTTGCAAGCTTAGTTAATAATTTTACATTTCAATTAAGCTTGATAGTTACCAGCACTGCAGTGTTTTTTTGCTGGAGAGAAACTGATAATCCAGCACTCGTTGGACAGTTTATCTAAACTATACTGTGGCGCTTTGAAGTCAGGACATCAACATTTTGTGATTGCTTATTTTTCTTCTTAGATATGCCAGAGTGCAAGTAGAAATATCCAGAAAGTTTTAAAAAGATGCTTCATATACTGATTAAATAATTCTGTTTTGTAATCTTCATTGTGGAAATACACTGTTCCTAATATAATGCAATCTGCTACAGTGACCTTGGCATCTTATTCCACAGCAAGCATGCTTACAGAAGCATGGAAATTTGTGCTCAGGTTCTGCATGGACTTTCCATGTACTATTTTAAAAACTTATTTGCTGAAAGCAGTGGAGCTGTACACATTTTATATATAGTAGCCAACTGTATCCATTGACCAGTAGAGTATATGTAGCTGGTAATATGGATTATTCCTGAAATCCTACACAGCCTAATCTGCTCCATAGAGTTGGGAATCCTCTTGGGTTGATTTGAATGCTAGGGAGACAAAGAGGAGTTAGTTCCTCCTGCAAGAGTGGAAATCCACTCTCCTGTTCAGAGTAGGCACAAGACTTTATAAGCCAAATTGACAGGCCAGAAGAATATACTTAGAACCCCAGTACTGCTATTTGTCCTTTGATTTTGAGGGAAATACATTCTCTACCACCAAGCATCTCAAAATACAAGTGCAGGTAATCTTAGGTGTTGACTTTCTTCCAGAAGGGGCAGCTAGAAGAATGGTGAGAGCCTACCTATGTTCTAGGGACAGGCGGCGTGTGGCAGAATAGACACTGACTGTGTGTTTTAGGGCTGTTTCCTAGGGACCAGAAATGCTGCTCTCCCCCTAGCACTCCCCCTTGCCCATTCGTAAGTTCGAAAATTGTTCAGAAGATTACTGTCTTAGTTACTGTGGTGTCTTTCATTTTAATTCTGTTTATTGACTAAACCACAAGTTTCCCTGCCCAAAGTACCAGGCGGTCTATGCTTGAATGATTTTGATTTTCTAACATTGGCCCTAGGGTTGATTTTGAAGGCAGAAGAGAAAAGCTAGTACACAGGACTCCACCGCTCTAACGAGCCAAATGACTGCATTTTTAGCACAAACAAAACAAAGGAGGGGTGTATCTGTAGATCATTTATTTTTTTTAAAGCAGGGGAAGGACAATAAATGTAGTAGTCACTGTACCAGTGCAGTGTGTGTGTGTGTGTGTGTGTGTGTGACACATGGTTTTTGTCTTTTCATCTTCCACGAGAGCCAAAAAGTTTCCTGCCACCCTCTTTCCAGCTATTGACAAATGATTGCCAGATGTGAGATCTTTGCAGTGCTCTTTCCCCTCAGCAAACCTGCAGCGATGGGATATTTGATTCTCCCTTGCCCATTTCATCTCCTTTCCACATCTGCCAGGGACACACAAGCAATACATCCCTACATGAGAGTTTAAAGTTTACTCAACCCGTTCTCGACTCCTCCCCCCACGCTCTCTCCATCAAACAGATAAAGCTTTTCTGAGAGACAGGCTGAAGTCAATAATGACTGCCTATAAATCTCCAGTGGCCTTAAGAATATGTTGTTTTAATTATTTGCATCTAGGTAACACAGCAAGCTTTATTTATTTTATTTTTGTGGTGGAAAAGCATGATGTAACTCAATTAGTTTCTGTGGCTGTCAGGCTTAGAGGAACAGCTCATGCTCTTGAAAATGTAGCATGTCTTTTCGTGGGATGTTCTGGTAAAGTAATTGTAATGACTGACTGAATTCTAAAAGAACACCATCAGCAGCACCCCTACAGAAAAAGATATTAGAAATGTTAAAATATTGGTTGCGAAGGGGAGGAAATAAAGAATTCCACAGCTTAACAAAGATATTTCCTGTTCCTTGGGTAATTATTTTAAGTGATTTGAAAGAGAAAGCAAGTTTCTTTCTTAAAATAACTTAAATAATAACAATAAGAAATGGCCACACACAGAATCAGCAGAAAGTATGGAACTTTTGAGGGTTGTTTGGAATTATATTGATGTGTCTGTCCTTACACATTTTCTTTTAAGTCAGATTTATTGAAAGTACATTTTTCTTCCCAGCTAGTTCAGTGGGGTGGCCTCTGTATTTTCATACAGTTTTGGCCAAGTGAACCAACTCCTTTTCCCTGCCTACATTTATAAGTTTTGAAAAATAATCATTGAAACATCTGCATTAAACACACACAATGTCTGATGGAATTGTCTTTAGGAATACAGTTTTCTAGCATTTATCTGAATGTCTATCGTTTGTCCTTTATTCTTCTGTGTGATCACAAACAGAATGCAGATGGTGGTCTCTCTC